>NC_086447.1:47399197-47760030 GCF_028390025.1 Pseudophryne corroboree
TCCTGACTGGCATTCCTGACAAACACCTCTCTCCACGCCAATTTATCCTCAATGCTGCTGCCCGGCTCATCTTCCTCACCAAACGCACTACATCCACCTCTCCTCTCTTACTAGACCTTCACTGGCTCCCGTTCCCTTTCAGAATCCATTTCAAGCTTCTCACACTCGCTTACAAAGCCCTCACCCACTCCCATCCCATCTACATCTCTGACCTTATCTCCCTTTATCTCCCTTTACACTCCCACCCGTCCTCTTCGCTCTGCTAATGCACGCCGACTCTCCTGCCTACGGATTACTTCCTCCCACTCCTGCCTCCAAGATTTTTCACGTGCTGCAGCACTTTTCTGGAATTCCCTACCTCTCTCCCTCAGACTCTCCACCTCTCTACAAAACTTCAAACGGGCTCTCAAGACCCACTTCTTCACCAAACCCAGCCAAATCTCATCCTAACCCTCTGTTCCACGCTCTCTATGTACCCCGTCTGTGTCACCCCTGTCTGTCTACCCCTCCCCCTTAGAATGTAATCTCTCACGAGAAGGGCCCTCTTCCTTCATGTGCTTATCCTTTCTTTAATAATCTTCAACTGCACCAAATCCAGCAGTCTTCTGCCACCTGATATTTATTCCAGTGTCATCTGCTGATGTAACTATGTTTATTTAGCCTGTACTTGTCCTATACTGTCATCAACTGTTTGTTTGTTTATTTGCTTATGTACTCTGTAATTGGGCGCTGCGGAACCCTTGTGGTGCCATATAAATAAAGGATAATAAAATATATATATATATATATATATATATATATATATATATACACAGGTTGAGTATCCAATATCCAAATATTTGGAAATACGGAATATTCTGAAATACAGAATTTTTTGACAGAGTGAGATAGTGGAACCTTTGTTTTCTGATAGCTCAATGTACACAAACTTTGTTTAATACACAAAGTTATTAAAAATATTGTATTAAATGACCTTCAGGCTGTGTGTATAAGGTGTATATGAAACATAAATTAATTGTGTGAATGTACACAAACTTTATTTAATGAACAAAGTTATTAAAAATATTGGCTAAAATGACCTTCAGGCTGTGTGTATAAGGTGTATACGAAACATAAATGCATTCTGTGCTTAGACTTGGGTCCCATCGCCATCATTATGGTATGCAATTATTCCAAAATACGGAAAATCCGATATCCAAAATACTGCTGGTCCCAAGCATTTTGGATAAGGGATACACAACCTGTATATATAAAATTACAAATTTTTGTACACATTGCGCCAAGTAGAGCACATTATACACATTGCGCCAGGTAGATCAAGTTATTCACATTGCTCCAAGTAGATCACGTTATACACATTGCACCAGGCAGAGCACGTTATACACATTGCACCAGGCAGAGCACGTTATACACATTGCTCCAGGTAGATCACGTTATACACATTGCACCAGGCAGAGCACGTTATACACATTGCACCAGATAGAACCCCCCCATACACATTGGGCCAGGTATAGCACATTATACACATTGCACCAGGTAGAGCACGCTATACACATTGCACCAGGTACAGCATGTTATACACATTGCAACAGGTAGAACCCCCTGAACACACTGCGCCATTGCCCCAGACCACCAGTCCAAAAACTAGTACAAAAACATTACTAAGGGTTCCGTGTGGTGTGATACGGAAGGAAGTCCATGGGGGTGACACCATGAGTTACCATACGGGGTGACACCAACCCTAGTGACGCCTCTGTATAAATATCATCTTTGTATTTTTCAGATCATCATTGTATTTATTTAATAATTTCTAGTCAAAAATCACCGGAAAATCATACTATATATCAGAGGCGTCATGAGGCGGGTGCGGGAGGTGCGGCCCGCACCCGAGTGTCACTCTTCAATGGGGTGACACCAAATAGAGCCACAGCCATGCACTCGCACCTGCATCTCATTGCCTTCCTGACAGACGAGACACATGTCCGCGGTGGCATACGCACTCACCCCTTCATCCCCGCTGACACAGTAAGTTGTCTGTGCCGTGCTCACAACTTGACGAGCACCACACCTGGCCGTGGCGGATTCTTGCAGGCGGGGGTGTGTGATTTTGAGTGATTTTGTGTGATTATGCCAGCACCAAGCACTGCATTTACGATCGCACCCCCGCCGACTCAAAATCACACCCCCGCCTGCAAGACTCTGCCACGGCACAGTTACAATTGCACCCCCCGCTGACGGAAAATCTCCCCCCCCCCCCGCCTGCAAGACTCCGCCGTGGCCAGGTGTGGTGCTCGTCAAGTTGTGAGCACGGCACAGACAACTTATCACACACAGTGACACTGTCACTGTCACCTGCTGCTCCTCAGACAGAGATTGCTCGCTGATAGCCGCTGGAAGCAGCAGGCACTGAGCAGCGGTGGACATGCGGAAGATGCAAGAGCTGCAGTCACTGGAGGGGAGTCAGGACCTCGGCAGCAGCGGGTGAGACAAGCACTCAGATGCTTGCCGGAGTTGCAGGACCTCTGCGGTGGAGGACACTTGGCAGCGACTGTGGAGGGGGGCAGTCGGCAGCAGCGGTAGAGGCGGTAACTTGAAAGCAGTGGGGGAGTTGTGTGAAGATGCTTATATGTACATAATTTATTTATATATAAAGTAATTTATACAGTATATATATAAAGTAAGAGCTGCGGCTTACGTATACTGACTACCACCAGTAACAGGTGGGTGTATGATATAGATAAAAATACATGTAATATTAATATGTGTTATATTATTATATAAATATATTTATACAAAGATATGTGTCTTTTAAATAGTTATACATTGATCTGTGTGGTTTGTGTATATATATATATATATATATATATATATATTTATTAGTGATGTGCACCGGAAATTTTTCGGGTTTTGTGTTTTGGTTTTGGGTTCGGTTCTGCGGCCGTGTTTTGGGTTCGGACGCATTTTGGCAAAACCTCACCGGAAATTTTTTGTCAGATTCGGGTGTGTTTTGGATTCGGGTGTTTTTTTCAAAAAACACTAAAAAACAGCTTAAATCATAGAATTTGGGGGTCATTTTGATCCCATAGTATTATTAACCTCAATAACCATAATTTCCACTCATTTTCAGTCTATTCTGAACACCTCACACATCACAATATTATTTTTAGTCCTAAAATTTGCACCAAGGTCGCTGGATGGCTAAGCTAAGCGACAAAAGTGGCCGACACAAACACCTGGCCCATCTAGGAGTGGCACTGCAGTGTCAGGCAGGATGGCACTTCAAAAAAATAGTCCCCAAACAGCACATGATGCAAAGAAAAAGAGAGACGCAATGAGGTAGCTGTGTGACTAAGCTAAGCGATACAAGTGGCCGACACAAACACCTGGCCCATCTAGGAGTGGCACTGCAGTGTCAGACAGGATGGCACTTGAAAAAATAGTCCCCAAACAGCACATGATGCAAAGAAAAAAAGAGGCGCAATGAGGTAGCTGTGTGACTAAGCTAAGCGACCCTAGTGGCCGACACAAACACCTGGCCCATCTAGGAGTGGCACTGCAGTGTCAGACAGGATGGCACTTGAAAAAAATAGTCCCCAAACAGCACATGATGCAAAGAAAAAAAGAGGCGCAATGAGGTAGCTGTGTGACTAAGCTAAGCGACCCTAGTGGCTGACACAAACACCTGGCCCATCTAGGAGTGGCACTGCAGTGTCAGACAGGATGGCACTTGAAAAAAATAGTCCCCAAACAGCACATGATGCAAAGAAAAAAAGAGGCGCAATGAGGTAGCTATGTGACTAAGCTAAGCGACCCTAGTGGCCGACACAAACACCTGGCCCATCTAGGAGTGGCACTGCAGTGTCAGACAGGATGGCACTTGAAAAAAATAGTCAACAAACAGCACATGATGCAAAGAAAAAAAGAGGTGCAATGAGGTAGCTGTGTGACTAAGCTCAGCGACCCAAGTGGCCGACACAAACACCTGGCCCATCTAGGAGTGACACTGCAGTGTCAGGCAGGATGGCCCTTCAAAAAAATACTCCCCAAACAGCACATGATGCAAAGAAAAATGAAAGAAAAAAGAGGTGCAAGATGGAATTGTCCTTGGGCCCTCCCACCCACCCTTATGTTGTATAAACAGGACATGCACACTTTAACGAACCCATCATTTCAGCGACAGGGTCTGCCACACGACTGTGACTGAAATGACTGGTTGGTTTGGGCCCCCACCAAAAAAGAAGCAATCAATCTCTCCTTGCACAAACTGGCTCTACAGAGGCAAGATGTCCACCTCATCATCATCGTCCGATTCATCACCCCTTTCACTGTGTACATCCCCCTCCTCACAGATTATTAATTCGTCCCCACTGGAATCCACCATCTCAGGTCCCCATGTACTTTCTGGAGGCAATTGCTGCTGGAGAATGTCTCCACGGAGGAATTGATTATAATTAATTTTAATGAACATCATCTTCTCCACATTTTCTGGAAGTAACCTCGTACGCCGATTGCTGACAAGGTGAGCGGCTGCACTAAACACTCTTTCGGAGTACACACTGGAGGGAGGGCAACTTAGGTAGAATAAAGCCAGTTTCTGCAAGGGCCTCCAAATTGCCTCTTTTTCCTGCCAGTATACGTACGGACTGTCTGACGTGCCTACTTGGATGCGGTCACTCATATAATCCTCCACCATTCTATCAATGGTGAGAGAATCATATGCAGTGACAGTAGATGACATGTCAGCAATCGTTGGCAGGTCCTTCAGTCCGGACCAGATGTCAGCACTCGCTCCAGACTGCCCTGCATCACCGCCAGCGGGTGGGCTCGGAATTCTGAGCCTTTTCCTCGCACCCCCAGTTGCGGGAGAATGTGAAGGAGGAGATGTTGATGGGTCACGTTCCGCTTGACTTGACAATTTTCTCACCAGCAGGTCTTTGAACCCCTGCAGACTTGTGTCTGCCGGAAAGAGAGATACAACGTAGGTTTTAAATCTAGGATCGAGCACGGTGGCCAAAATGTAGTGCTCTGATTTCAACAGATTGACCACCCGTGAATCCTGGTTAAGCGAATGAAGGGCTCCATCCACAAGTCCAACATGCCTAGCGGAATCGCTCCGTTTTAGCTCCTCCTTCAATGTCTCCAGCTTCTTCTGCAAAAGCCTGATGAGGGGAATAACCTGACTCAGACTGGCAGTGTCTGAACTGACTTCACGTGTGGCAAGTTCAAAGGGTTGCAGAACCTTGCACAACGTTGAAATCATTCTCCACTGCGCTTGAGACAGGTGCATTCCACCTCCTTTGCCTATATCGTGGCCAGATGTATAGGCTTGAATGGCCTTTTGCTGCTCCTCCATCCTCTGAAGCATATAGAGGGTTGAATTCCACCTCGTTACCACCTCTTGCTTCAGATGATGGCAGGGCAGGTTCAGGTATTTTTGGTGGTGCTCCAGTCTTCTGTACGCGGTGCCTGAACGCCGAAAGTGGCCCGCAATTCTTCGGGCCACCGACAGCATCTCTTGCACGCCCCTGTCATTTCTTAAATAATTCTGCACCACCAAATTCAAGGTATGTGCAAAACATGGGACGTGCTGGAATTTGCCCAGATGTAATGCACGCACAATATTGCTGGCGTTGTCCGATGTCACAAATCCCCAGGAGAGTCCAATTGGGGTAAGCCATTCTGCGATGATCTTCCTCAGTTGCCGTAAGAGGTTTTCAGCTGTGTGCGTATTCTGGAAAGCGGTGATACAAAGCGTAGCCTGCCTAGGAACGAGTTGGCGTTTGCGAGATGCTGCTACTGGTGCCGCCGCTGCTGTTCTTGCTGCGGGAGGCAATACATCTACCCAGTGGGCTGTCACAGTCATATAGTCCTGAGTCTGCCCTCCTCCACCTGTCCACATGTCCATGGTTTTGTGGACATTGGGTACAACTGCATTTTTTAGGACACTGGTGAGTCTTTCTCTGAGGTCTGTGTACATTTTCGGTATCGCCTGCCTAGAGAAATGGAACCTAGATGGTATTTGGTACCGGGGACACAGTACCTCAATCAAGTCTCTAGTTAGCTCTGAATTAACGATGGATACCGGAACCACGTCATAGGCAAACGCAGGGGGGGGTTCTGTTTGCCTTGAAACCCCCCTCCTCTTGGCAAGTGGCTCAAATTCTAGCAATAGCAATGGTATATAATATGAAGGTAGCTGCCAGGAAGAAGAGACAGGAGCCTTTCCATGAGGTGGGAGAATGTGTGCTTAGAAAGTGCACTTCTATCTACTACTGGCTCTATTATGTTTGTTTGTTTGTTTGTTTGTTTGTTTGTTTGTTTGTTTGTTTGTTTGTTTAGTATGGCATGTTTAACCTTTTCATGATCACTTATCTTATTTATATTGTTTAAATATGTTTGATACTGCCTATACTATAGACAATCTGTAGCGTTAAATATTAATACTGTATTCCATACAGTATCAAATGTATAAAAAGTACCAATGCTCAGGGTCATTACTAGGTTCTTCTACTGCTCCCCCAGACTCCTGCACTTGCTCCGCAGAGTGGGGGACTTTATGGATTGCATTTGGAAACCCCCCTCTAGAAATCCTGCATTTGCCACTGCACGTTTCTCACCGCCCAGGCTGCCAAGGCCTCAGTTATCCGCTTTGCAGCAGGATGACTGCTGTGATATTTCATCTTCCTCGCAAAGGACTGATGGACAGTCAATTGCTTACTGGAAGTAGTACAAGTGGTCTTCCAACTTCCCCTCTGGGATGACGATCGACTCCCAGCAGCAACAACAGCAGCGCCAGCAGCAGTAGGCGTTACACTCAAGGATGCATCGGAGGAATCCCAGGCAGGAGAGGACTCGTCAGACTTGCCAGTGACATGGCCTGCAGGACTATTGGCTTTCCTGTCTAAGGAGGAAATTGACACTGAGGGAGTTGGTGGTGTGGTTTGCAGGAGCTTGGTTACAAGAGGAAGGGATTTAGTGGTCAGTGGACTGCTTCCGCTGTCACCCAAAGTTTTTGAACTTGTCACTGACTTATGATGAATGCGCTGCAGGTGACGTATAAGGGAAGATGTTCCGAGGTGGTTAACGTCCTTACCCCTACTTATTACAGCTTGACAAAGGCAACACACAGCTTGACACCTGTTGTCCGCATTTGTGTTGAAATAATTCAACACCGAAGAGCTGATTTTTTTTTGTATTTTGACCAGGCATGTCAAGGGCCATATTCCTCCCACGGACAACAGGTGTCTCCCCGGGTGCCTGACTTAAACAAACCACCTCACCATCAGAAACCTCCTTGTCAATTTCCTCCCCAGCGCCAGCAACACCCATATCCTCATCCTGGTGTACTTCAACAGTGACATCTTCAATTTGACTATCAGGAACTGGACTGCGGGTGCTCCTTCCAGCACTTGCAGGGGGCGTGCAAATGGTGGAAGGTGCAAGCTCTTCCCGTCCAGTGTTGGGAAGGTCAGGCATCGCAACCGACACAATTGGACTCTCCTTGGGGATTTGTGATTTCGAAGATCGCACAGTTCTTTGCTGTGCTTTTGCCAGCTTAAGTCTTTTCTTTTTTCTAGCGAGAGGATGAGTGCTTCCATCCTCATGTGAAGCTGAACCACTAACCATGAACATAGGCCAGGGCCTCAGCCGTTCCTTGCCACTCCGTGTCGTAAATGGCATATTGGCAAGTTTACGCTTCTCCTCAGATGCTTTTAATTTTGATTTTTGAGGCATTTTACTGATCTTTTGTGTTTTGGATTTTACATGCTCTGTACTATGACATTGGGCATCGGCCTTGGCAGACGACGTTGATGGCATTTCATCGTCTAGGCCATGACTAGTGGCAGCAGCTTCAGCACGAGGTGGAAGTGGATCTTGATCTTTCCCTATTTTTTTAACCTCCACATTTTTGTTCTCCATATTTTAATGCGCACAACTAAAAGGCACCACAGGTATACAATGTAGATGGATGGATAGTATACTTTATGGATGACGAGTGACGACACAGAGGTAGGTACAGCAGTGGCCTACCGTACTGCTATATACAGTATAATGGACCTGGTGGACACTGTCAGCAGACTGTTAAACTACTAGTATAAAAAAAAAGCCACCACAGGTATACAATGTAGATAAATGGATAGTATACTTTATGGATGACGAGTGACGACACAGAGGTAGGTACAGCAGTGGCCTACCGTACTGCTATTTACAGTATAATGGACCTGGTGGACACTGTCAGCAGACTGCTAAACTACTAGTATAAAAAAAAACCACCACAGGTATACAATGTAGATGGATGGATAGTATACTTTATGGATGACGAGTGACGACACAGAGGTAGGTACAGCAGTGGCCTACCGTACTGCTATATACAGTATAATGGACCTGGTGGACACTGTCAGCAGACTGCTAAACTACTAGTATAAAAAAAAGCCACCACAGGTATACAATGTAGATGGATGGATAGTATACTTAATGGATGACGAGTGACGACACAGAGGTAGGTACAGCAGTGGCCTACTGTACTGCTATATACAGTAAAATGGACCTGGTGGACACTGTCAGCAGACTGCTAAACTACTAGTATAAAAAAAGCCACCACAGGTATAAAATGTAGATGGATGGATAGTATACTTTATGGATGACGAGTGATGACACAGAGGTAGGTACAGCAGTGGCCTACCGTACTGCTATATACAGTATAATGGACCTGGTGGACACTGTCAGCAGACTGCTAAACTACTAGTATAAAAAAGAAACCACTGAAGGTATACAATGTAGATGGATGGATAGTATACTTTATGGATGACGAGTGACGACACAGAGGTAGGTACAGCAGTGGCCTACCGTACTGCTATATACAGTATAATGGACCTGGTGGACACTGTCAGCAGACTGCTAAACTACTAGTATAAAAAAAAAGCCACCACAGATATACAATGTAGATGGATGGATAGTATACTATATGGATGATGAGTGACGACACAGAGGTAGGTACAGCAGTGGCCTACCATACTGCTATATACAGTAAAATGGACCTGGTGGACACTGTCAGCAGACTGCTAAACTACTAGTATAAAAAAAAAAGCCACCACAGGTATACAATGTAGATGGATGGATAGTATACTTAATGGATGACGAGTGACGACACAGAGGTAGGTACAGCAGTGGCCTACCGTACTGCTATATACAGTATAATGGACCTGGTGGACATGGCAGACTGCTAAACTACTAGTAAAAAAAAAAGCCACCACAGGTATACAATGTAGATGGATGGATAGTATACTTTATGGATGACGAGTGACGACACAGAGGTAGGTACAGCAGTGGCCTACCGTACTGCTATATACAGTATAATGTACCTGGTGGACACTGTCAGCAGACTGCTAAACTACTAGTATAAAAAAAGCCACCAAAGGTATACAATGTAGATGGATGGAGAGTATACTTTATGGATGACGAGTGACGACACAGAGGTAGGTACAGCAGTGGCCTACCGTACTGCTATATACAGTATAATGGACTTGGTGGACACTGTCAGCAGACTGCTAAACTACTAGTATAAAAAAAAAAGCCACCACAGGTATACAATGTAGATGGATGGATAGTATACTTTATGGATGACGAGTGACGACACAGAGGTAGGTACAGCAGTGGCCTACCGTACTGCTATATACAGTATAATGGACCTGGTGGACACTGTCAGCAGACTGCTAAACTACTAGTATAAAAAAAAGCCACCACAGGTATACAATGTAGATGGATGGATAGTATACTTTATGGATGACGAGTGACGACACAGAGGTAGGTACAGCAGTGGCCTACCGTACTGCTATTTACAGTATAATGGACCTGGTGGACACTGTCAGCAGACTGCTAAACTACTAGTATAAAAAAAAACACCACAGGTATACAATGTAGATGGATGGATAGTATACTTTATGGATGACGAGTGACGACACAGAGGTAGGTACAGCAGTGGCCTATTGTACTGCTATATACAGTATAATGGACCTGGTGGACACTGTCAGCAGACTGCTAAACTACTAGTATAAAAAAAAAAGCCACCACAGGTATACAATGTAGATGGATGGATAGTATACTTAATGGATGACGAGTGACGACACAGAGGTAGGTACAGCAGTGGCCTACCGTACTGCTATATACAGTAAAATGGACCTGGTGGACACTGTCAGCAGACTGCTAAACTACTAGTATAAAAAAAAGCCACCACAGGTATACAATGTAGATGGATGGATAGTATACTTAATGGATGACGAGTGACGACACAGAGGTAGGTACAGCAGTGGCCTACCGTACTGCTATATACAGTATAATGGACCTGGTGGACACTGTCAGCAGACTGCTAAACTACTAGTATAAAAAAAACCACCGAAGGTATACAATGTAGATGGATGGATAGTATACTTTATGGATGACGAGTGACGACACAGAGGTAGGTACAGCAGTGGCCTACCGTACTGCTATATACAGTATAATGGACCTGGTGGACACTGTCAGCAGACTGCTAAACTACTAGTATAAAAAAAAAGCCACCACAGGTATACAATGTAGATGGATGGATAGTATACTTAATGGATGACGAGGGACGACACAGAGGTAGGTACAGCAGTGGCCTACCGTACTGCTATATACAGTATAATGGACCTGGTGGACACTGTCAGCAGACTGCTAAACTACTAGTATAAAAAAAAGCCACCACAGATATACAATGTAGATGGATGGATAGTATACTTAATGGATGACGAGTGACGACACAGAGGTAGGTACAGCAGTGGCCTACCGTACTGCTATATACAGTATAATGGACCTGGTGGACATGGCAGACTGCTAAACTACTAGTATAAAAAAAAAAGCCACCACAGGTATACAATGTAGATGGATGGATAGTATACTTTATGGATGACGAGTGACGACACAGAGGTAGGTACAGCAGTGGCCTACCGTACTGCTATATACAGTATAATGGACCTGGTGGACACTGTCAGCAGACTGCTAAACTACTAGTATAAAAAAAAGCCACCACAGGTATACAATGTAGATGGATGGAGAGTATACTTTATGGATGACGAGTGACGACACAGAGGTAGGTACAGCAGTGGCCTACCGTACTGCTATATACAGTATAATGGACTTGGTGGACACTGTCAGCAGACTGCTAAACTACTAGTATAAAAAAAAAAGCCACCACAGTTATACAATGTAGATGGATGGATAGTATACTTTATGGATGACGAGTGACGACACAGAGGTAGGTACAGCAGTGGCCTACCGTACTGCTATATACAGTATAATGGACCTGGTGGACACTGTCAGCAGACTGCTAAACTACTAGTATAAAAAAAAAGCCACCACAGGTATACAATGTAGATGGATGGATAGTATACTTTATGGATGACGAGTGACGACACAGAGGTAGGTACAGCAGTGGCCTACCGTACTGCTATATACAGTATAATGGACCTGGTGGACACTGTCAGCAGACTGCTAAACTACTAGTATAAAAAAAAGCCACCACAGGTATACAATGTAGATGGATGGATAGTATACTTTATGGATGACGAGTTACGACACAGAGGTAGGTACAGCAGTGGCCTACCGTACTGCTATATACAGTATAATGGACCTGGTGGACACTGTCAGCAGACTGCTAAACTACTAGTATAAAAAAAAAGCAATCACAGGTATACAATGTAGATGGATGGATAGTATACTTAATGGATGACGAGTGACGACACAGAGGTAGGTACAGCAGTGGCCTACCGTACTGCTATATACAGTATAATGGACCTTGTGGACACTGTCAGCAGACTGCTAAACTACTACTAGTATAAAAAAAAACACCACAGGTATACAATGTAGATGGATGGATAGTATACTTTATGGATGACGAGTGACGACACAGAGGTAGGTACAGCAGTGGCCTACCGTACTGCTATATACAGTATAATGGACCGGGTGGACACTGTCAGCAGACTGCTAAACTACTAGTATAAAAAAAGCCACCACAGGTATACAATGTAGATGGATGGATAGTATACTTTATGGATGACGAGTGACGACACAGAGGTAGGTACAGCAGTGGCCTACCGTACTGCTATATACAGTATAATGGACCTGGTGGACTCTGTCAGCAGACTGCTAAACTACTAGTATAAAAAAAAGCCACCACAGGTATACAATGTAGATGGATGGATAGTATACTTTATGGATGACGAGTGACGACACAGAGGTAGGTACAACAGTGGCCTACCGTACTGCTATATACAGTATAATGGACCTGGTGGACACTGTCAGCAGACTGCTAAACTACTAGTATAAAAAAAAAAGCCACAACAGGTATACAATGTAGATGGATGGATAGTATACTTTATGGATGACGAGTGACGACACAGAGGTAGGTACAACAGTGGCCTACCGTACTGCTATATACAGTATAATGGACCTGGTGGACACTGTCAGCAGACTGCTAAACTACTAGTATAAAAAAAAAAGCCACCACAGGTATACAATGTAGATGGATGGATAGTATACTTTATGGATGACGAGTGACGACACAGAGGTAGGTACAGCAGTGGCCTACCGTACTGCTATATACAGTATAATGGACCTGGTGGACACTGTCAGCAGACTGCTAAACTACTAGTATAAAAAAAAGCCACCACAGGTATACAATGTAGATGGATGGATAGTATACTTTATGGATGACGAGTGACGACACAGAGGTAGGTACAGCAGTGGCCTACCGTACTGCTATATACAGTATAATGGACCTGGTGGACACTGTCAGCAAACTGCTAAACTACTAGTATAAAAAAAAAAGCCACAGCAGTGTTTTTCAGGAAGACAAACGTATACTGGTGGTCACTGTCAGCAAAACTCTGCACTGTACTCCTGCTATAGCTGCTCCCCAGTCCCCACAATTAAGCAGTGTGAGCACTCAGCACAGATATATCATGCAGCACACTTAGCACAGATATGGTATGGAGCGTTTTTTTCAGGCAGAGAAGAGAACGGATAAAAAACTGGTGGTCACTATCAGCAAAACTCTGCACTGTACTCCTGCTAACAGTTGCTCCCCAATCCTCCCCACAATAGTAAAATAAACAAGCAAAGCAAAGCAATCAGATCAACTGTAGTGTCTCATATAAACGGAGAGGACGCCAGCCACGTCCTCTCCCTATCAATCTCAATGCACGTGTGAAAATGGCGGCGACGCGCGGCTGCTTATAGAATCCGAATCTCACGAGAATCCGACAGCGGGATGATGACGTTCGGGCGCGCTCGGGTTAGCCGAGCAAGGCGGGAGGATCCGAGTCTGCTCGGACCCGTGTAAAAAAAGGTAAAGCTCGGGTGGGTTCGGTTTCTCGGAAACCGAACCCGCTCATCACTAATATATATAGCATATATCAGGAAACCCCCCCTTCAGAAATCCTACGTTTGCTCCTGTCCGTACATAATCGCATCATCATCATGCACGCCGGTCTCGTGACGTCGTTACGCCGCCACTTGCACTGCTGGGAGAGAGAAGTGAGTTTTTTTTCCTGAAGTTAATATGGATTGTATTAAAATTGGTACCATTTGTTTGTACAAACAAATGGTTAATTTAAATATAATCCAGTATTATTTAAAAAAAAGTGTGTGTATGTGTATGTGTATGTATATATATATATATATACTTATATATACTGTGTGTATATATATATATATATATATATATATGACAAGAATTACTCTCCCACTGCGCTATTTCAAATAAAACACTAAAATTAATTAATTATATGGCTGCCTGTATCCTCTAAGTTCCCTGTTAAGAGGAACAAAATGTGTGAAAATATGAAACGAAATAGAGGAGATGGCGCCAAGGGAGTTATATCAACGCCCTACCTAAAAACGGACCCTTACAGTACTCTCCGGATAAATTACGTCAGATAACAAATACTAACATAAAAATTTATTAAAACAACATATAAACCCAACACAAATGTTCATAAGTATACAGAGTTGATACATTTACATTTGTCGCACAATTTGAACAATCAGTTTGTAGTGATGAGGAAAAAGCGTAGATATATCACTACGATTTCCTCCTTCTCCTTATTGTAGATTCGGAGGTAACATCAGATAATAGATAGATAAATAACCCAACGTGTTTCGTCTTGTTCCAAGACTTCATCAGGGGTAAAATCTCTTCATTTCAGAACATATTGTCAGCACATAAAAGGTCATTCAAAGATGTATGAACAACGTTTCAATATTTCAATGGGACTTGATTGATACAGCGAGGACCATACCTCATAGATCATCAGCTTGAGTCTGACATTCAGATATTCGAATATGGGGAAGATTCATATGTGTATAGAATCTAACTGGTACACAAGTATAAGGAACCTCATCGGTCAGCAGCTTGAACCTGACACTCAGAGACTCAGGAGTGAAGGCAATTCAAATGGGTATAATGTCCAACCAATTTAGAACACGTGGTAGACCCTCCAGTAGTGCAGTGCTGACAGCCATGTCTCTGTATAATGATTGTGAACCAGTTAGATTCTATACACATATGAATCTTCCCCATATTCGAATATCTGAATGTCAGACTCAAGCTGATGATATATGAGGTATGGTCCTCGCTGTATCAATCAAGTCCCATTGAAATATTGAAACGTTGTTCATACATCTTTGAATGACCTTTTATGTGCTGACAATATGTTCTGTAATGAAGAGATTTTACCCCTGATGAAGTCTTGGAACAAGATGAAACGCGTTGGGTTATTTATCTATCTATTATCTGATGTTACCTCCAAATCTACAATAAGGAGAAGGAGGAAATCGTAGTGATATATCTACGCTTTTTCCTCATCACTACAAACTGATTGTTCAAATTGTGCGACAAATGTAAATGTATCAACTCTGTATACTTATGAACATTTGTGTCGGGTTTATATGTTGATTTAATAAATTTTTATGTTAGTATTTGTTATCTGACGTAATTTATCCGGAGAGTACTGTAAGGGTCCGTTTTTAGGTAGGGCGTTGATATAACTCCCTTGGCGCCATCTCCTCTATTTCGTTTCATATATATATATATATATATATATATATATACACAGGTTGAGTATCCCATATCCAAATATTCCAAAATACAGAATTTTTTGAGTGAGAGTGAGATAGTGAAACCTTTGTTTTCTGATGTCTCATTGTACACAAACTTTGTTTAATACACAAAGTTATTAAAATAATGTATTAAATGACCTTCAGGCTGTGTGTATAAGCTGTATATGAAACATAAATGAATTATGTGCTTAGACTTAGGTCCCATCACCATGATATCTCATTATGGTATGCAATTATTCCAAAATACGGAAAAATCCGATATCCGAAATATTTCCGGTCCCAAGCATTTTGGATAAGGGATACTCAACATATATATATATATATATATAAAACTAATTTTTTGTACACATTGCGCCAGGTAGATCACGCTATACACATTGCATCGGGTAGTGGATGTTATACACATTGCACCAGGTAGAGCAAGTTGCACCATGTAGAGCATGTTATACACATTGCACCAAGCAGAGCACATTATACACATTGCTCCAGGTAGATCACATTATACACATTGCACCAGGTAGAGCACGTTATACACATTGCACCAGGTACAGCATGTTATACACATTGCAACAGGTAGAACCCCCTATACACATTGCGCCACCGCTCCAGACCCCCAGTCCAAAAACTAGTACAAAAACATTACTAAGGGTAACGTGTGGTGTGATACGGAAGGAGGTCCATGTGGGTGACACCATGAGTTACCATACCAGGTGACACCAACCCTAGAGATGCCTCTGCTGTATATGTGTATGTAAGTCTCACTCTGATACCAACCAGTACCTCCCCAGCCATTGACTTCCCCGCACCTCACTGCATGCTAGTGCACAAGGTGAAGGCTGAAACTAGCACTTGCATATTATCACACCTGCGACTCCACTAGTGTGCTCTAGAGCATACAAAGCAGCATCCATCTCTGAATCAGTGAATACAGTAAATACATGAGAAGAGGAGCCACTGAGTGGTGATGGACCTGAATAAAATGGATTGTCAGACAGACTTCACCATATGCTTGGTTGCAAGGGAATATTAGAAGAGGAGGAGGCCCGTGTGCAGTCTTCGTGTGGGTACCCTACTCACTAGAGGCCAGCACAGATGAGTAGACTCTGGTCTGTGATAAATGGCCCCTGTTCCATGGACCCAGAAATTTTTCTACTGTGCATGTGGGCACCTGGACGCAGGGGTCCATGAGTACAGCACACCCAGCAACCACTATAGATAAGCCAGAGCTTGGGCACCAATTCAGTTTTTGAGGTTTGATCATCCTTTTACAGCGACCCTTGTGAACATAAACCAGACTTTCTAAGTGATCTAATGTCTGAATTGAATCCTTATTACATTGAGAACCTTGTGCAATTTATATTTATTACTTAAAATGTATTAAAATGTTCTCCTATATTGCCAGCATATTCTGTTGCCCTCTGGAAAAGAGGAGACTAAGTGGGGACATGACCAACATCTACAAATATATAAGGGGTCAATACACATATCTTGCGCAGGACCTGTTTTTGGTTAGATCAACACAGAGGACTCGTGGACACTCGCTCAGGTTAGAGGAGAGGAGATTACGCACAATATGGCATAAAGGCTTTTTCACGGTAAGGACAATACGTGTTTGGAATTCCCTGCCTGAGGGAGTTGTAATGGCGGACTCAGTCAACACCTCTAAGAAAGGGTTAGATAAATTCCTAATGGATAAGGATATCCAGGGTTATGGTCCATAGTCACGCACTATAGTTACTATAATAAGAGGGATAAAACGTAACGGCAGACATCGGCATCAGTCAAAATTTTAGACCAAATAATCCAGCATAGGAGACGACAAATAGGTTGAACTCGATGGACACTTGTCTTTTTTCAACCTTAGATACTATGTTATACTGTATACTGTGATATTATCTAATAATTATAATATGTTAACATGATACTTATACTTTGTATGCCATACATTACTGTTTTTTTGTCTTCTTTGACTGCCAACCATTGTGGATTTTGCTAATATGAAACAATAAAATGTAATAACTTCCTGAGCCCATATACTGTATATATATTGTCCAAAAGGTCTGGTACTCCAAATAACTGTAATAACTGAGCCCGGTGCCCTCACCAAATAGGGTTACATACGTTTTAGTGGGTAAGTGCAGCAATCGCGGCGTCGACGAAGAAAGAAAACCAGGAGACCACCACAGTCTATTTCTCAATGTTTCAATGTACATGATTGTCATCAGGATACAAACAGAAGCCAAACCAACTCACCTTTTATCACCATCCCTTCACCATGTGAAGCAGCCTCCGGCACGGGAACTCTCCCGGTTTGGCGCTGCTGTATGACGTCATCGCGCATCCGCACGACTCACGTCCGCCCAGCCAGTGTGAGGGTTACCATGGAAACAAAAACAAGCTGACGGCAGCACTCTATGTGGCCGCGGTCACGTGATCCTGGCTGCTAATGTGGAAAAGCTCCTGGATATATCCTAATATCAGATGTGAAAAAAAGATATTAATCCGTATCAAAAAATACTTTTACATCACTGTCAGTAAATATTTTATAAATACATATAAACTATAGATGAGCGGGTTCGGTTTTACTCAGATTTACTCGGTTCTCAAAATGGCATCTTATTGGCTAAAGGATGTCTCGCGTTTTGGATAGCCAATAAGATACCGTTTTGAGAACCGAGTAAATCCGAGTAAAACCGAGTAAAACCCGAACCCGCTCATCTCTAATATAAACGGATCTACATGCGGTCAAAAATACCCTCAGAGCTTAGCTATTACGTAATCACAGTTGCCATGGGCCGCTGCCATGCATAGTCAATGAACATCCTATTAATGAGATATAGCAACCTAACCAAAAGTCAATGATCAAAAAGGCACCTGCGTAATATTAAACACAGTTGTTAAATATTATAAGGATCACGTATACAATGATATAGCAAATTGGAACCTACAGTATATTATCAAAAACTGAAATTAGATATCTGAAACTTATAATAAAGAAGACAGGGTAAGTTTGTCAATTAGTCCCCTAGGTGAAATCACATCGAGTTGGATAATCCGTTCAGTCTCTCTTTTGATCAGCAGACTGTTTCTGTCGCCACCCCTCTTAAGGGGAGCGATATGGTCTATCATACAATATCTCAAACTTGATAAATTGTGACGGGCTTCTAAAAATTTACGCACCACCGGCCACTGTGGCCTGTTTCTAGTGCTAATTTAATCGAGGAGCAATGTGCCGCCATCCTTTCCTTGAATTTACATTGTGTCTTTCCAATGTATGAAAGTCCACAAGGACATACTGTATAATCTGGTAAATAATAAAAGAACTTTTGCATGTCAGATGATGTTGAATCACGTATATCTTTCCACTGTGTGGATTATGAAAAATATCTCCACTCATGAGGTATCTGCAGGTGGTTGATGTCCATCTAGTGCATCCCTTGATGTTGCGGGGTGCAATCTGTTTCTGACTGCTCGTCTCCGTCCGAGATACTGTATATCATTTTTTTAAGAAAATGTCCTTCAAATTTCTTGATCTAGTATAACACAGCATCAATTTAGTTTCCTTCAGATGTTGGTCTTTGTCCGAACTAATCAGAGGCCACAATTTTTTTGAGAAATGATTAATACCCGATGAGCGTGTATTATATCTGTTGACCCAAAGCATTTTATTGTTTTTCGCTTGTTTCCGTGATGGTTGAACAAGCATTCTCCTATCAAGTGCCAAAAGTCTACTCTTGGTCGCCAACAAAATAGATCTTCCATATCCTCTTGCTATAAACTTTTAAATCAATTCGTCTATCTGTTTCTCTCCTTGTATAGGATCACTGTTGATTCTTCTGATCCTCAACATTTGTGAGTACAGTAACCCTAATTTTAAACTTCTTGGGTGGCAGCTGCTATTGTGCAACAGCGTATTCCTATCCATACTCTTAGTATAGACAGTAGTAGTTAGATTGCCATTTAGTACTCCAATGGTCACATCTAAAAAAGGCAAGGAGTCTCTACTCATACTTATCGTCAATTACACCACTAATTGAGACTGATTATGGGTCTCGATTAATTGACATAGCTCCTCGTTTGTTCCCATCCAGATGAGCATCGAGTCATCAATAAATCTTTTATAAAGCAAGATTTTAGAAGAAATAATGGGATTGCTGAAAAACAACTGTTCCTCCATGACAAATATATAAAGGTTGGCATTGGTTGGTGCCACAGAAGATCCCATGGCACAGCCCCCTATTTGCAAATAATAAATGTTGTCAAACAGAAAATAATTTTTAACAAGAATAAACTTCAATAAATTGCATATCACTTCCACTTGTTCCTTGTTATACCCACCATCCTCACAGAGATAATAACTAGCATCCGCCAGTCCCCCATCTTTAGGAACCATGGTCTATAAGCTGGTTACATCCATAGAGACCAGCCATGCCCCTTCTGGTATTTCACCAATATGACCCAATTTGTTGAGAAGTGTGGTTGTGTCCAATAAAAAATGTTTATGCTTTTAAACAATAGGCTGCAGTAACGAGTCCAAAAAGATGGCAGTAGCTTGAAACAAGGTGTAACGGTCCAAATTTATCGGTCGTCCCGGTGGTGAATTTAAACCTTTGTGCACCTTGGGGAGTCTATAAAGAATGGGAATTTTGGGAAAGTCTGGTAATAGGATGGTTGCTGTTTCATCATTAATTAAATGTACAGCCACAGCTTTATTGACCAACAATCTCAAGTCCTCTTTATATATACAGTAGGTGTTGGATCACCTTTCAACCTCTTGTACGCTTGAGATTGGTCTTGGCTGCTGATACATTCTTAGAAAATAATTCTTTCAATTTTAATTGCTGCACTAGCCGATATCTTTCCAACTGCAATTGTACGTTGTTAAATGAAGAAGTTGGTACAAATGACAGACCTTTGGACAATACACTACGTTCACTGTCATTTAACTCATAAGAAGATAAATTCTATATCCCTTCCTCTTGTTGATTGGTGTTTTTTTTGGCCAGTTCTTTGCCTTTTCCATTGTCCACCCTGTCTGTTGTTTCACCTACCAGGCCTCTTGCTTGAGTCCTGGTAACAATTCCTACAGGGACTACCGCTGTGTTGCTTCCTCTGTTCTTACTACTGTTCTTGCCACTCACTGCTCATATTTGGTCCATAATATGAGTTATCTGAATCAACATTAGATCGAGAATTTTTTGATCTCCTAAAGAAAGGATGTATTTTGCGTTCACCTTGTCTACTTCCCGTTAGCTATTGGTATACATGATGATGTTGGTAGTCAGCTTCTACCTTCTGAAGATTTTCACGCTTAAACTTCATTAAGTGCCTTTTGTAAGTCGTGATCTGGTTGTTCAGTTTTAATAACCACTTGGACTCAGTATTGGCCGGTAACAGAGGTAGGTTGACTGCTTCAAATTGCATTATCCTTTCTTTTACCGTAGTTATTTTCTTTTTGGTTTGTTCAATTATTAATAACATTAAATCAAACAAACATTTATTTAAAATAGAGATCCATCTCTGGCAAAAAGTAGAATCAAAACGGCCAATCGTGGGGCAATTGCGAACCCGAAGACCACTTGGGATCTTTTTTTTTCTGAAATAATCACTTAGGGATACTCTGTGAAAATGGAAATCTATTTCTCTCTTTTTGATTTTTAGCAGATTGCAGAAAATTATCTCCAAGGATATCGTTACCGCTTGTTCATCCATTTGTTCATTAATTAAAATTAATTTGGCTTTTGATTCCAAATAACTGAACATATCTTCCATCGAGAACAATAAAGGGTTAAATAATTTGTTATCAATTCCCTGTAAGGTAGCCGTATTGATCACACTAAACTCACACCTAATGTAAAAATCAGTTCATACGAAGTGTGGAAATGAATTTATCTGTTGTCAATCACTTGTTCTATATAGACTACTCCACCAAATGTACAAAAAGCCTTGGAAAATGTTGCAATAAAATATCTTAAACAATAACGTGCATGACGTAAGTTCCTGGGTAATAAAATAGCAATAATCTATGTAAACAAATTGTTTCAGCAGCAAAATTACATTTTTTGATGACAATATTCATGTTCTCAATCGATATTTGCGTCTCTGTTCAAAAATTAGAATGTTCAATGAAGTGATAATAAAAATCATCAAAACATAATAGAAGGATTTTTTGATACAGATTAATATCTTTTTTCACATCCGGTATTAGGATATGGCCAGGAGCTTTTCCACATTAGTAGCCAGGATCAGGTGACCGCGGGCACATGGAGCGCTGTCGTCAGCTTGTTTTAAAATTGAATTTATGAAAACTGGACAACCAGATCACGACTTACAAAATGGACTTAATGAAGTTTAAGCGTGAAAAGCTTCAGAAGGTAGAAGCTGACTACCCACATCATCAGGTATACCAATGGCTAACGGGAAGTAGACAAGGTGATCGCAAAAGACATCCTTTCTTTAGGAGATCAAAATATTCTCGATCTAATGTTGATTCAGAGAACTCGTATGATGGACCCAATTCGAGCAGTTAGTCAGAACAGAGGGAGAAACACTGTGGTAGTCCCTTTAGGGATTATTATCAGGACTCAAGCAAGAGGCCTGGTAGATGAAACAACAGATGGGGTGTGTGACAGAATCTACTGTCCAAGGTCCATTCTGACAATGTTGTAGTACAGAATTGAACCATCAGCTTTTGTTCTTAAACAGGGCCTGGTGTGATGTTTTATGCTGGACGAGTCACTAGACATTAATAGCAGGAAGCTGGGAGCAGTTGGAGCCCTCTGAGTTCACAAATGACTATAAAAGGATAAAACAGGGAGTCACTGGCTATCTTCCTCCATCACCAAGGGATTAATTGCATCAAGACCCCATTGTTCTTCCCTAGGACTGAGTCAGACACTGGGGCATGAGAACAGCAGGGGGGATCTCTGCATGACTCATCTCTTTTACAGACCCCCATTGAGCTCTTCCAATCAGGAGGGACTTTGGTGGTGGAAATTGGAATGTTGTTTAAAAAGGGAATGCAAGAGATCTTCATGGTGTCGGTGTGTGTGGTTTTGCTTCAAAAAGCTACTAGTCTTGGAGTCTCAGCTCCTGCTAGTGTGCTGGGGATTTGGCCTGGGAGCATTGTGGCTACTGGATTACCCACTTTTCTCCGGATTTGAAGACTTATTGGCTCTGCTGGATGAACACCGCTTCAAACTCCTGTGATCCTGCACAATTATACTACATCCGTACAAGAGCATGTGGGAGAGTGCTGGGAAGTCTGACGGTAAACTGGTGTTTATTGGGACCTGTTGTTCTGGGGTTAATTTCAAATGTGTTTATCTTATAGTTGATTTAGAGAGCTTGTACTAAGTAAATCCCTAATAAATATATTGTTATATCTTTATCTGTCTCCTGTCTGCGTGACCTGACCCAGAAGTCCTGGAGTACACTCTGAGTTTATGCTCTAATTCTCCTGGTCTTCACAGGGTGGACAATGGAAAAGGCAAAGAACTGGCCAAAAAATCACCAATCAACAACAAGAGGAAGTGATATACAACTTATATTCGTATAAGTTAAATGACAGTGAACGTAGTGTCTATCATTTGTGCCAACTTCTTTATTTAACAATGTACAATGGCAGTTGGAAAGATATCAGCTAGTGCGGCAATTAAAATTGAAAGAATCATTTTCTTAGAATGTACAGTATCAGCAGCCAAGACCAGTGATTCCACCTAAACTTAAGGCTTTAAAAAAAGAATCTAATTTTGACCCATTATCAAATAACACATCAATAAGGACGTTTTAAAAAATGTTGGAGGAAGAAGTGGTGGAATATGTTAAAACATCTCCAGTGACACGCCCTAATACCCTAATATGACAAGAGCAGAGAGAGAGGCTCTACAGAATATATTGAGGAACTCCAATTTGATCATGTGGGCTGCAGATAAAGGAGGTGACGTGGTTTTGCAAGACAGAGATGTCTACAAGAAATAAATTATGCACCAGTTAGCAGACGATCAAGTGTACAAGAGGTTGAAAGGTGATCCAACACCTATATATATATAAAGAGGAATTGAGATTGTTGGTCAATAAAGCTGTGGATGTACATTTAATTAATGATGAAACAGCAACCATCCTATTGCCAGACTTTCCCAAAATTCCCATTCTTTATACTCTCCCCAAGGTGCACAAAGGTTTAAATACACCACCTGGATGACCGATAATTTTGGCCTGTAACTACTTGTTTCAACCTATTGACATCTTTTTGGACTCGTTACTGCAGTCCATTGTTCAAAAGCATAAAATGTTTTTATTGGACACAACCACACTTCTCAACAAATTGGGTCATATTAGTGAAATACCAGAAGGGGCATGTCTGGTCTCTATGAACGTAACCAGCTTATACACCGTGATCCCTAAAGATGGGTGACTGGCGGCTGCTAGATATTATCTCTGTGAGGATAGTGGGTATACCAAGGAACAAGTGGAAGTGATATGCAATCTATTGGAGTTTATTCCTAATAAAAATTATTTTCTGTTTGACAACATTTATTATTTGCAAATAGGGGGCTGTGCCATGGGATGTTCTGTGGCACCACCCTATGCCAACCTTTATATGTTTGTCATGGAGGAACAGTTGTTTTTCAGCAATCCCATTATTTCTTCTAAAATCTTGCTTTATACAATATATATTGATGACTTGATGCTCATCTGGATGGGAACACACGACGAGCTATGTGAATTAATCGAGACCCATAATCAGTCTCAATCAGCAGTCAAATTGACGATAAGTATGAGTAGAGACTCCTTGCCTTTTTTAGATGTGACCATTGGAGTACTAAATGGCAATCTAACTACTACTCTCTATACTAAGAGAACGGATAGGAATGCGCTGTTTCACAATAGCAGCTGCCACCCGAGAAGTTTAAAATTAGGGTTACTGTACTCACAAATGTTGAGGATCAGAAGAATCAACAGTGATCCTATACGAGGAGAGAAACAGATTGACAAATTGATTTAAAAGTTTATAGCAAGGGGATATGGAAGATCTATTTTGTTGGCGACCAAGAGTAGACTTTTGGCACTTGATAGGAGAATGCTTTTACAACCATCACGGAAACAAGCGAAAAACAATAAAATGCCTTGGGTCAACAGATATAATACACGCTCATCGGGTATTAATCTCAAAAAAATTGTGGCCTCTGATTAGTTCGGAAAAAGACCAACATCTGAAGGAAACTAAATTGATGCCGTGCTAAACTAGATCAAGAAACTTTAATGACATTCTCGTAAAAATGATATATCTAAGAGGGAGACGAGCAGTCAGAAACAGATTGCACCCCGCAACATCAGGGGATGCACTAGATGCACATACACCACCTGCAAATACATCATGAGTGGAGATATTTTTCCTCATCCACACAGTGGAAAGAGATACGTGACTCAACATCATCTGACATGCAAAAGTTCTTTCGTTATTTACCAGATTATACAGTATGTCCTTGTGGACTTTCATACTTTGGAAAGACACAATGTAAATTTGAGGAAAGGATGGCAGCACATCGTTCCTCGATTAAATTAGCACTAGAAACAGGCCACAGTGGCCGGTTGCGTGTCACTTTTTAGAAGCCCGTCACAACTTATCAAGTTTGAGATATTGTATGATAGACCATATCGCTCCCCTTAAGAGGGGTGGCGGCAAAAATAGTCTGCTGATCAAAAGAGAGACGGAACGGATTATCCGACTCGATGTGATTTTGCCTAGGGGACTAATTTACAAACTTTCCCTGTCTTCCTTATTATAAGTTTCAGATATCTAATTTCAGTTTTTGGTAATATAGGTTCTCATTTGCTATATCATTGTATACGTGGACCTTATAATATTTAACACCTGTGTTTAATATTACGCAGGTGGCCTTTTTGATAATTGACTGTTGGTTAGGTTTCTATATCTCATTAATAGGATGTTCGCTGACTATGCATGGCAGCGGCCCATGGCAACTGTGATTACGTAATAGATAAGCTCTGCGGGTATTTTTGACCACATTTAAATCTGTTTATATGTATTTATGTATTATTGCGCTTACACTGTATATGATGAAACGATTCTAAGTAGAAGTTCTCATGTAGTCAAAGGCATGGAACACTGAGTTGTAGGAGAGTGAATCCTTAGAGGATACAACTATAAAAAAGAACACTACAATAGTGCAAATACGCTAGTAAACAGAAGATTTCCTTTAATATTCTGTAAGTTCAACTCACAAACACAGGTTTAAAAAAGGCGTGTCACAATTGGGATAGTTCACAGATGGAAGTACTCAGGCGAACCCCAAACTTCTTTTCTTGTAGGGGAGACTGGAATGGAAAAGTGCAATAGTGCAATACCAAATGTGCAAGTATAACAAATTTAATAAGCACAAAATGCACTCACAAACATAGATTGAAAAAAAGCATATAATAAACGACTGGATGGAGGGAGTCACATATACTTATCGACTGATAAGTTCCACAAATGTCCCACAGGGTTCCGGATACTCAGGGGGATTTTCTTTGAAGGTGCTCCAATTCCAAACAGTTCCAGGGTAGCCACAGCTGCTTAATGCATTTCGAACCAACAGGGTTCTTCCTCAGAAGCGTTTAGTGGCTAGATTGATTTAGAGGGCATATATATACCCCCACTTGATTTCCAAATCATTTTCAGGTGTTTGGCAAATTAGTAACAGATGCATCCAAATGAAGCTTTTCATTAATCCATAGACAGGAAGCGGCGATATGCGTTCCACAGCATAATACGTCACTTCCTGTCTGTTAAGAACAAGGACGCGGCGGACTGAGGAATGAAGACAGAACACAGCGTGACGCGCTCCTTCACACGGCGCGTCACTTCCTGTGCAGTGAATTCAACGCTGCTCAAGAGAGGACGGAAGTCATGCGTTCCATCCAGCGGCTATGCGTGTCACACTCCCCAGCACGGCACGTAACTTGCTGTGTTTTGTAAGGCACAATAAAAACAAAAATGTGTATATTCGTTATATATTGCATCACCTCCGATAGATAAAAACAACAACATGATACAAATAAAATATACTTTAAGACTTATAAAATGTGCGTTCCAATGATGTCCATATATCACAGTTGTATGCGTTCCAGAATGCAGGAAGTGTTCCAAACAGGTAAATAGGCAGGGGTTTAAATGATAAAACCAAAATCTCAAAGGTTTGTTGATCAGTCCAGTGAATCCAGATACATGGTACCCAAAAAAGAAAAATAAATAACAATTCTCAAATGCAGAATGGGAAGATACAATAAATGTATTAAGACAGGTATCAAAGAATAAATATGGGATAATTAAGTTAAAAACCACTTCATTTCAAAATCTGTATTCAAACCTTTTGGTTGTAAGGTGCCTAAATTAAAAATCCATCTCATTTCAGATTTCGCCAGCCTACTTTCCATATCCCTAGTTTTCCAGGTTGGCTTAATCTGTTGGATACCTAAAAAGCTTTTTATTTGGCATTCTTTTTTATCATGATGGTTTTTGAAGTGGTAGGAAAGTGAATGAGATTCAAGGCCTTTACGAATATTGTATATATGCTCGGCTAGATGTGTTTTTAAATTCCTACATGTCTTGCCGACATAGAAGAGGCCACAAGCACACTCAATAATATAAATAATATTTTTAGAGTGACAGGTAATAAAATCTTGAATGTTAAAAGTTTCCCCATTTACAGTGAAATTGACAATTTTGCTTTGTGGGCTTTTTACTGTCCAACACATTAAGCACTGGCCACACCTATGGAAGCCCTTAGTTCTATTACTGACTCGAAAGCCGTCATCTAAGGTACTTCTAACCAGTTTGTCTTGCAGTGATGGAGCTTTTCTATATATGAAGGTTGGACCTTCAGGGATTATCTTTCCTAAAATTGGATCCTTTTTTAAAAGGTGCCAATTTTTCTTAAAGATTTTTTCAATATCTTTAAACAAAGGGTTAAATTGACTTATAAAAGCCCAATTAGCTTTATTATCATCAGTGGTTACTTGTTTCGGCTTCTGTATAAGTAGATCTTCTCTTTTTATGTTGCCAACTTTATTTTGTGCCTTTTCAAGTAATTTTTCAGAATAACCTTTAGCTAAAAGTCTTTCAGAGGTTTCTTTTATTTGATTATCACATATCACTGGATCAGTGCAATTTCTTTTTATTCGCATAAATTGGCTGAAGGGGATGCCTTCCAGCCAATTATGATGATGCGAACTCTCTCTTTCTATATAGCTATTCGAATCGGTCATTTTTCTAAACGTCTTTGTTTTAAAACTGCCATTTTCTACATAGATACACAGATCAAGGAATGAAATTTTTTCAACACTATTATTAAAAGTCAGACAAATGTTAAACTCATTGGCATTTAGTTGATCTGAGAAGGCAGTAAGGCTTTCTTCACTGCCATTCCATAAGAACATGATGTCATCAATATATCGATGCCAGGATACCAGACTCGTCCCCAGTTGATGACCACTGAAGATAGTGAGGTCCTCCCAGTAGGCCATGTAAAGGTTGGCGTAACTGGGGGCGAATCTGGTACCCATGGCAGTGCCCACTTGCTGGACGTAATATGCTCCGTCAAAATAAAAATAATTGTTATCTAAGATAAAGGAAATGGCATCCAAAATAAATTTCTTAGTAGCTTCATCATAATTGCTTTTATCAAGGAAATAGGACACAGCTTGAATGCCCTTTTCCTTAGTGATAATCGTATATAATGTGCTGACATCAGCACTACATAAAATACTGGAGTCAGTATAAGTGAATTTATCAATAATTCTCAAGGCATCACCAGTATCTTTTAGATATCCAGGAGTTTCTAGTACTAGGGGCTGAAGAAAAAAATCAATTAGTGCTGACAAATTTGAAGTGAGGCTGTTACAGCCCGATATAATGGGACGACCGGGAGGGTGGAGGGGTCCTTGTGAATTTTGGGCAGAACATAGATGGTAGGGACAGAGGGTTCTTTTATATTGAGAAAGTCATGTTCCTTTTCATTTATTACTCCATCTTGTAATGCTTTGGTGATTAATGCTAATAGATCATTGCTGATCTTCTGTGTGGGATCAGACTTAAGTTTCCTGTATGTATTGCCTGATTTTAACTGTTTCATAATTTCGGCTACATAGTCTGATTTATTCATAAGGACCACCCCCCCACCCTTATCTGCCGGTTTTATGATAATGTTTTTATCATCTTTTAGAGCTCTAACTGCCTCATACTCTTTTTTTTATAAATTACATTTTACCCTTTTTCTTCTTTTTAATAATTTTTCAATTTCATCATTAATGATTTCGTTAAAGCAATTGATAAATTTGCCTCTTTCAAAGGTGGGATTAAAATTAGATTTGTTTTTAAATTTATCCCGACCTGGATGATAATTAGTATCAGAGGTATTATCTTTGTTTGCAAAGAACTTTTTTAGGGTGACCTTTCTAATGTATTTTTGGGTGTCAATGTAAAGATTAAACGGATCTGTTTGTCCAGTTGGGGCAAATTTTAGTCCCTTTTGGAGTACCCTTGTTTCTATTGGGGTTAAGGTTCTACTACTCAAATTGAAAATTTTACCTACACAGTCTGACAATTTGGAGCCATTTTCCTTATTAATTGTTCTGGATTTAACCTGGACTTTCTTTTTGCCTGCTCTTTTTCCACGTTTAGTTTTGATCTTTGGAATATTTTGTATTTGATGATGATTTATCTTATTCTCATTGGTCTTTGGTCCCACTGAAAAGGGGATTGGTTACGTAGAGGAGTGAGTGGATTAAGCGGCTGATACCTATTAAAGGTTCTCAATGGTTTGCTATTTTGCTCATAGGTTTCATTAATATGATGACGATTCGTTCTCCAATTATCTCTATATTGGGGTCTGTCATCGTTCCAATAATTACGTTTAATCCCTCGATTATCATTAAATTTGTTGTATTTGAATCTGTCATTATGTTGATAATTTCTGGGAATCCTTTCCCATTTTGGGCTTGGTTCAGCTCTTATTTTGCCAGCCCTAAGGGGACGGGTGCTCTGAAATTTTTTTTGGGGATTGGTTAATTCCACTTCCTGTATGGCGGATTCTTTCTCAGAATCTTTATTTAAGAGCTTTAAATCCCTCTGAAATTTCAGCAATGATCTATTAGCATTAATCACCAAAGCATTACAAGATGGAGTAATAAATGAAAAGGAACATGACTTTCTCAATATAAAAGAACCCTCTGTCCCTACCATCTATGTTCTGCCCAAAATTCACAAGGATGCCATTTCCTTTATCTTAGATAACAATTATTTTTATTTTGACGGAGCATATTACGTCCAGCAAGTGGGCACTGCCATGGGTACCAGATTCGCCCCCAGTTACGCCAACCTTTACATGGCCTACTGGGAGGACCTCACTATCTTCAGTGGTCATCAACTGGGGACGAGTCTGGTATCCTGGCATCGATATATTGATGACATCATGTTCTTATGGAATGGCAGTGAAGAAAGCCTTACTGCCTTCTCAGATCAACTAAATGCCAATGAGTTTAACATTTGTCTGACTTTTAACAATAGTGTTGAAAAAATGTAATTCCTTAATCTGTGTATCTATGTAGAAAATGGCAGTTTTAAAACAAAGACGTTTAGAAAAATGACCGATTCGAATAGCTATATAGAAAGAGAGAGTTCGCATCATCATAATTGGCTGGAAGGCATCCCCTTCAGCCAATTTATGCGAATAAAAAGAAATTGCACTGATCCAGTGATATGTGATAATCAAATAAAAGAAACCTCTTAAAGACTTTTAGCTAAAGGTTATTCTGAAAAATTACTTGAAAAGGCACAAAATAAAGTTGGCAACATAAAAAGAGAAGATCTACTTATACAGAAGCCGAAACAAGTAACCACTGATGATAATAAAGCTAATTGGGCTTTTATAAGTCAATTTAACCCTTTGTTTAAAGATATTGAAAAAATCTTTAAGAAAAATTGGCACCTTTTAAAAAAGGATCCAATTTTAGGAAAGATAATCCCTGAAGGTCCAACCTTCATATATAGAAAAGCTCCATCACTGCAAGACAAACTGGTTAGAAGTACCTTAGATGACGGCTTTCGAGTCAGTAATAGAACTAAGGGCTTCCATAGGTGTGGCCAGTGCTTAATGTGTCGGACAGTAAAAAGCCCACAAAGCAAAATTGTCAATTTCACTGTAAATGGGGAAACTTTTAACATTCAAGATTTTATTACCTGTCACTCTAAAAATATTATTTATATTATTGAGTGTGCTTGTGGCCTCTTCTATGTCGGCAAGACATGTAGGAATTTAAAAACACGTCTAGCCGAGCATATATACAATATTCGTAAAGGCCTTGAATCTCATTCACTTTCCTACCACTTCAAAAACCATCATGATAAAAAAGAATGCCAAATAAAAAGCTTTTTAGGTATCCAACAGATTAAGCCAACCTGGAAAACTAGGGATATGGAAAGTAGGCTGGCGAAATCTGAAATGAGATGGATTTTTTATTTAGGCACCTTACAACCAAAAGGTTTGAATACAGATTTTGAAATGAAGTGGTTTTTAACTTAATTATCCCATATTTATTCTTTTATACCTGTCTTAATACATTTATTGTATCTTCCCATTCTGCATTTGAGAATTGTTATTTATTTTTCTTTTTTGGGTACCATGTATCTGGATTCACTGGACTGATCAACAAACCTTTGAGATTTTGGTTTTATCATTTAAACCCCTGCCTATTTACCTGTTTGGAACACTTCCTGCATTCTGGAACGCATACAACTGTGATATATGGACATCATTGGAACGCACATTTTATAAGTCTTAAAGTATATTTTATTTGTATCATGTTGTTGTTTTTATCTATCGGAGGTGATGCAATATATAACGAATATACACATTTTTGTTTTTACTGTGCCTTACAAAACACAGCAAGTTATGTGCCGTGCTGGGGAGTGTGACACGCATAGCCGCTGGATGGAACGCATGACTTCCGTCCTCTCTTGAGCAGCGTTGAATTCACTGCACAGGAAGTGACGCGCCGTGTGAAGGAGCGCGTCACGCTGTGTTCTGTCTTCATTCCTCAGTCCGCCGCGTCCTTGTTCTTAACAGACAGGAAGTGACGTATTATGCTGTGGAACGCATATCGCCGCTTCCTGTCTATGGATTAATGAAAAGCTTCATTTGGATGCATCTGTTACTAATTTGCCAAACACCTGAAAATGATTTGGAAATCAAGTGGGGGTATATATATGCCCTCTAAATCAATCTAGCCACTAAACGCTTCTGAGGAAGAACCCTGTTGGTTCGAAATGCATTAAGCAGCTGTGGCTACCCTGGAACTGTTTGGAATTGGAGCACCTTCAAAGAAAATCCCCCTGAGTATCCGGAACCCTGTGGGACATTTGTGGAACTTATCAGTCGATAAGTATATGTGACTCCCTCCATCCAGTCGTTTATTATATGCTTTTTTTCAATCTATGTTTGTGAGTGCATTTTGTGCTTATTAAATTTGTTATACTTGCACATTTGGTATTGCACTATTGCACTTTTCCATTCCAGTCTCCCCTACAAGAAAAGAAGTTTGGGGTTCGCCTGAGTACTTCCATCTGTGAACTATCCCAATTGTGACACGCCTTTTTTAAACCTGTGTTTGTGAGTTGAACTTACAGAATATTAAAGGAAATCTTCTGTTTACTAGCGTATTTGCACTATTGTAGTGTTCTTTTTTATAGTTGTATCCTCTAAGGATTCACTCTCCTACAACTCAGTGTTCCATGCCTTTGACTACATGAGAACTTCTACTTAGAATCGTTTCATCATATACAGTGTAAGCGCAATAATACATTTTTATCTACCCTGTACTGTATTTTCTGAAAAATAAGTGATTTTTTCTTTAAATGTATATGCTGCTTTAAGCACTGTATGTTTTGCGCAGATACCACAATATTTACCTATATGTATTTATAAAAAAAAATTGTCCATGTCTTAATAATAACTGTCTTTTTTTGAATCAGATATCGTTTTTCACATCCGGTATTAGGATATAACCAAGAGCTTTTCCACATTAGTAGCCAGGATCACGTGACCACGGATCACGTGATCATGTGAAAAACTCATGTCGACCTTATGTCATGTCGACCTAGAAATCATGTCGACCTACATACTGTCAACCAATAGTGGTTGACCTAGACACTGTCGACATAAGTATGGTCGACCTAACATACCACACCTGACCGCGGCCACACGGAGCACTGCCGTCAGTTTGCTTTTGTTTCCATGGTAACCCTCATGGTGATAAAATGTGAGTTGGTTTGGCTTCTGTTTGTATCTTGATGACAATCATGTAGATTGAAACATTGAGAAATAGACTGTGGTGGTCTCCTTGTTTTCGTTCTTCATCAACAGCGCGAGTGTCGCACTTACCCACTAAACTATATATATATATATATATATATATATATATATACTGTATGCATACAGTATATAGCTAATCCTAATTGTGTAGCTAGAAATAGTAGTTGTATGCATTTTTATGCAAAATTATATCTGTACATTGACATACAGATGGATCCACGATCATCTTGGCTTCTGTGCTGCGCCTATTCACACCATGGTTTATTAGCATAAGCCTTTCATCTATTGTTCTCAGCTGCAATACAATACATAGAGAACAATACATCAGGGGATTAACTCATTACAGCAGGGGATTAAGTCCGACTGCCCTGGCTCAGTTAATCCTATTAAAGGCCAAGATAAAGATATACTGTTTATATAAAGTGTCATTTAGGTAAATGAAATCAAACAGTATACCCTATATACCCTCTCTTATATATAAAATTCATTGGTCTGTTTGTTTGTTTATTTGTCCAGTTGTGCATTCAGACACCCTTGCACCGATCCTGATTGATTGTTTGTTTATTTGTCCAGTTGTGCATTCAGACACCCTTGCACCGATCCTGATTGATTGTTTGTTTATTTGTCCAGTTGTGCATTCAGACACCCTTGCACCGATCCTGATTGATTGTTTATTTATTTGTCCGGTTGTGCATTCAGACACCCTTGCACCGATCCTGATTGATTGTTTATTTATTTGTCCGGTTGTGCATTCAGACACCCTTGCACCGATCCTGATTGATTGTTTATTTATTTGTCCAGTTGTGCACTCAGACACCCTTGCACCGATCCTGATTGATTGTTTGTTTATTTGTCCGGTTGTGCATTCAGACACCCTTGCACCGATCCTGATTGATTGTTTGTTTATTTGTCCGGTTGTGCATTCAGACACCCTTGCACCGATCCTGATTGATTGTTTGTTTATTTGTCCGGTTGTGCATTCAGACACCCTTGCACTGATCCTGATTGATTGTTTATTTGTCCAGTTGTGCACTCAGACACCCTTGCACCGATCCTGATTGATTGTTTATTTATTTGTCCGGTTGTGCATTCAGACACCCTTGCACCGATCCTGATTGATTGTTTATTTATTTGTCCAGTTGTGCACTCAGACACCCTTGCACCGATCCTGATTGATTGTTTATTTATTTGTCCGGTTGTGCACTCAGACACCCTTGCACCGATCCTGATTGATTGTTTGTTTATTTGTCCGGTTGTGCATTCAGACACCCTTGCACCGATCCTGATTGATTGTTTTTTTATTTGTCCAGTTGTGCATTCAGACACCCTTGCACCGATCCTGATTGATTGTTTGTTTATTTGTCCGGTTGTGCATTCAGACACCCTTGCACCGATCCTGATTGATTGTTTGTTTATTTGTCCGGTTGTGCATTCAGACACCCTTGCACCGATCCTGATTGATTGTTTATTTATTTGTCCGGTTGTGCATTCAGACACCCTTGCACCGATCCTGATTGATTGTTTATTTATTTGTCCGGTTGTGCATCAGACACCCTTGCACCGATCCTGATTGATTGTTTATTTATTTGTCCAGTTGTGCATTCAGACACCCTTGCACTGATTCTGATGAAACCAATACGAAGTGGTCCAGTTGGATCCTGCCAAGTTTTAGGTTAGTTAGGGCAATGGTTGGACAGAGTTGGTGGGGCATGGGAACAGCAGGTGTGCGGGTGTGCAAACCAGGGGGTGGTCCAAGTGCAGGTAGTTGTGATGGAGGTGCCCCGTATATGTGAGTCCAATATACTACTGTAACATATATATCGTGTGGCAGTATCAAGTAAGATGGCATTAATGAACAGGCTATTCAGTGTGTGGCTGGAGGGATCTGTCCACACAAGGATTAAAAAAAAAGGTGTGTCTACATCTAGAGGCTGCCCTTTGCACAGGATCTATAGGATTTACCGCCGCCCAGGATGCCGAATGTCAGTATCCCAACACCGGCATCGCAAGCTGTGGAAGGCCAGCAGGGGGGCAAGCACTTCTATTTGATTAGATCAAGGAATCTGTAACAGTGATATGGAACCCTGGAGCCACATTTTTTGATAGATTAAGAGATCGGGTCCTTTCCTCTACATCTATAATCTTTTTCTCTCCCTTTAGTTTATCTATGGATCAGCCTTTACGTTATATCAAATAATTCTCTCGTTCCTCCTTTATATGAATGTAATTACATCTAGATAAGATAGACCAGATGTTTTGTGTACGGATTAAATATATTCTGTAATCATATGTTTCAATTTGTCCGCATTACATTCAGTGGGCCCAGTGGCGTATGGGGTTAGGGCACAGAGTGGCGACTGTGTACGGACCTAAGTTCGATTCCACATCAGTCACATTGGTGAATGCTTGTTATTAATTTTGTCCAAATCAAGAATATTCATTAAGATTTGTATGGTGCCTGATAATGATTTATTGATTATTTATCTAGTACCTCTAATTCCATTTAAAAGATAGCTATTTCTATCTCTTTAGTACTATTCCGAGTTTAAATAATGGCCTTATTGGAAGCACCTGATAATAGCTTCGGGACGAGATTGAAGGTCACTTGGATCGTCTATATTTGACTAAATGCAAGTGAACTATAATAGCATTCTTTAAATGAATATTGATACACATCATATGACTGCCTATATTTACTTGTATATTGCTTCCAGCTATAGGTTGTTTTTTATTGTTACAAGTGATTTCTGCCATATACATTTATTTACTGTTTAAAAGTTCTGTTTATATTTGAGAGCCGACGTGTGTTTAATTAGTTATTGATCACCGACATCTGTCTGTTATTAGCCGTTCTGGCTTTAAATACTGGTCAGTCTGGAGGCAGGAATATACCTTCGATAAAGTCACGTGAGCGTGACGAAACGCGTCAGAGCCCCGCCTTCATGCACACCTTGTCTAGGTGAATATTTGGTGCAATCCGAATTGGTCTAGCTACACATCAATCGACCATCTCATCGCTGCAGGCGGCTGCCATCTATTTCACCGCTGTGGTCAGTGACAGTCATCTGGCGGCTTCTGCATTTCCTCTCCGCGGCATAGTGCAGTGGGCAATGCAGCACCTTTAGCCGAGGATGCTCGGGTAATCAACCAGCCCACTTGAGAGGTAAAAAATCATACAACCACTTCACCTGGTGACTTTGAGCTATAACCATTTGGAACTGCACCACCAATATTGAATCCTCTCCACTTCAGCTATTTATAACGCTTTGTGGAATACGGACAGTTTCAATTTATATTAATTACCAAGTACATGGCTAATTAGCTATGAACCATCTGAGACAGATATAGATGTGCCTTCACTGTTTTAATATTATCTTCATTATTTTACATCTTTTAATTGTGAAGTACTGCTATTAAATATTAAATTCATATATTCATACGTTGGCTCTCGTTTTTATCTCCTCAACTCCTGATACACAGCGCAGCCGTTGTTGTTGTTTTTTTTGTTTTTGTTTGTTTGTTTGTTTGTTTGTTTTTCTTAAGCGCAAAGAAGCCCCTTGGGGGATCACTGCTCTCACCACGTTGCAGGCTCAGTAGCGAGCTACGCTCGCCACAGGTTTTATTCTCGCTGTATGGGTGTCGTGTTGGGATCCCAGTGGTGGTATAGTGACAGCCGGGATCCCGACGAGCGGTATGCTAACTGCATACCCTTTGCACAGAGCCCAGGTGCTGCTGGTGGACACAGTCAGAAAGTCCTTTGGCTTTCTAGGTAAATCCAGTTATGCCGTGAAGTAAGCATCCATATTTTCATTGAGCTATTGTAATCCGCTTTTCTGTGTAAAACCCCTGCAAGCCACTTCTCCACTAATTGTGGTTATATGAGGTAATTATCTCAGTAGAGGGGTGTATTGGTGTAGTATAGAAACACAGAATTTGTCAGCAGTTAAGAACCACTAGGCCCCACTAGTTTGCCCCTTTTTTATCCTTTTGGCAATCTCAACCCTTTTTATAGGTGATTAAATAAATGATGTTATACAGGCAGCATAATAACTAACACAAAACAATGAACAGCATCATCTCACTGCTTGCCCCCTCTCTACATGGTCAGCTAGTCTACAAACAAAAAGTCTCTCTCATGGGGGTATATTTACAAAGATTCGTGTTTTGGCCGTTTTGAAGGGTGTTTGAACTCGAATGGTATCGGGTGCATTTTACTGTAACTTTTTGAATCCTGATACGGTCATTCACTAAGCTGCCGACTTTTCACAATTCGTATTTTCCGATGTCGATGTGATTCGTAATATCAGGCAGTGTTTTACGGGAGTGATGAGTAAAACACTGCCTGACAAAACACAAGGAATCCTGTCCGGATCTGTGAGATCCGTGCAGGGCTTCATTGTGTACCTTAAAAAGGTTTTTAAAGTGTTTAAGAATCTGGAAAAAATTGAGTGGGGTCCCCCCTCCTAAGCACAACCAGCCTCGGGCTCTTTGAGCCGGTCCTGGTTGAAAAAATATGGGGGGAAAATTGACAGGGGTTCCCCCATATTTGATCAACCAGCACCGGGCTCTGGGCCTGGTCCTGGTGCAAAAAATACGGGGGACAAAAAGCGTAGGGGTCCCCCGTATTTTTTGAACCAGCACCGGGCTCCACTAGTCAGAGAGATAATGCCACAGCCGGGGGATACTTTTATATAGGTCCCTGCGGACCCTGGCATTAAATCACTAACTAGTCACCCCTGGCCGGGGTACCCTGGAGGAGTGGGGACCCCTTAATTCAAGGGGTCCCCCCCTCCAGCCACCCAAGGGCCAGGGGTGAAGCCCGAGGCTGTCCCCCCATTCATGGGCTGCGGATGGGGGGCTGATAGCCAAGTGTAAAATAAAAGAATATTGTTTTTTGCACAAGAACTACAAGTGCCTGCAAGCCTCCCCCGCAAGCTGGTACTTGGAGAACCACAAGTACCAGCATGCGGGGGTTAAACGGTCCCGCTGGTACCTATAGTTCTTCTGCAAAAAAAATACCCAAATAAAAACAGGACACACACACCTTGAAAGTACAACTTTATTACATACATTCCGACACACACATACTTACCTATGTTCACATGCCGACTCGGCCCACGTCTCGACGGCGATTCCAGGGTACCTGAAAATAAAATTATACTCACCTAAATCCTGTGTGTCGTGTCCTTTTGTAATAATCCACGTACTTGGCAAAACAAAAAAACGGAAACCCGACCACGCACTCAAAGGGGTCCCATGTTTACACATGGGACCCCTTTCCCCGACTGCCAGGACCCCCCCTGACTCCTGTCAAAGAGGGTCCCTTCAGCCAATCAGGGAGCGCCACGTCGTGGCACTCTCCTGATTGGCTGTGTGCTCCTGTAGTGTCTGTGAGGCAGCCCAAGGCAGAGATACAATGTAGCGCCTATGCGCTCCTTTGTAGCCAATGGTGGGAACTTTGCGGTCAGCGGTGAGGTTACTTTCTGTCAACCGCTGACCGCAAAGTTCCCACCATATTTTTGGAACCAGGACCAGGCGCAGAGCCCGGTGCTGGTTGATGAAATATGGGGGAACCCCTGTCCTTTTTGTTCCCCATATTTTATCAACCAGGACTGGCTCAAAGAGCCCGAGGCTGGTTATGTTTAGGAGGGGGGACCCCACGCAATTTTTTTTTCAGTTTTTACACTAAACAGACCCTTTCCCATAGATAACCATGCACAGATCTCACTGATCCATGCATGGTTATCCAAACTCAACTGGAAAAAGCAGGTCTATTTTTTTGCTGCTTTTTTTAACGAATCGAAAAAAAACAGACCCGCACTTGAGCACTCAGAGACTAACACCCAAATACGAATGAATAGTGAATGCCCGTATTGTATGAAATAACAGCCGCGTTTGACCGATGGTCTATTCATTCGTATTTCTGAACTTTGCCAATCAAACCATTAAAAATAGACCAGACACTGCCGAGATTGGTTCTTAGTGAATTCCCGGAATGGGACTTAGAAAAAAAAAACACAAATCGGCCAAACTCGGATTTTTAGTAAATACTGGCCATGGTGTCAAATAGTCTGACACTTTGCTTCCTATAGAGTAACACAGGGTCTGGCTTGGCTTGGTTTGGCAGACTTCCATGGCTTCACAAGGACAGTGTAACATGTTTAGGGATCTCCCTGCATCATGAAGGTCTGACCCTGGCCTCCGAGCCTATTTCACTCTGACTGCAGCCCCACCTGGACTTTCAGCCCCACCTGGACTTTCTGACAGTGTCCACCAGCAGCTGACGATCGCAAGGTGACTGACAGGAAGAGGGCATTTGTGGGTGGCAACTGAATATTTTCAGGGGGTGGTTGGAAAGACACAGGCATGTCAAAGCGTTTGCAGGGCGGGTGTCTGATGTCAATTCCAGTCCCGGACAGGCTGAAGTGATCGCAGCGGCTGAGTAAGTCCTGGGCTGAGCAGATACTGCACAAGATCTGTTTGTACAGCTCTGCTACACATGCGTTCGAACACTTGCACAACTAAAATACACTCCCCCTGTAGGCAGCAACTATCTGATTGCAGCAGTGCAAAAATTGCCTGCTAGTGATCAGGTCTGAATTAGGCCCTATGGCCCTCATTCCGAGTTGATTGCACGTAGCAACTTTTTGCTGCTTGTGCGATCAACTTGACGCCACCTATGGGGGAGTGTATTTTAGCATAGCAGGGCTGCGATCGCTTCTGCAGCCCTGCTATGCTAAAAAAGTTTCCTGCAAAACGAGACCAGGGTCAGACCTACTTCCTGTGCGACGGATCCAGCGACGAAGGTCCCGGGATTGATGTCAGACATCCGCCCTCCAAACACCTGCACACAACTGCGTTCGGATCTCCACAACCGGAAAAATGGTGAGTAGACGCCCCGGAACGCCTCCTCCTTGTCAATCTTCTTGCGATCACGCTAGCGATCACTTTCTTCTTTGTTCTGGCCACTGCCTGAACTCCGGCACGATGCACATGTGCAATGCGGCTGCCGCGCATGCGCTGTTCCGACCCGTACGCACCGCAGCGAAGAACCACTGCGTGCAAACTGGTCGGAATGACCCCCTATATCGGCTGCCCGGGAGGGAAGAGCAAGCACTAGACAATATCACTCATGGAGCATATTGCCTAATGTGTAGCCACCTTTGAAGAGAAAGTCAGCAGAAAAAAGATTTCTCCATCAGCAAGTTGAGAAAAAGTAGCACAGTGAGTTGTTTTCTTTAAAAATGTCCCTTAGAACAAGGTAAAGAAAGAAAAAAGGAGTTGGAGTTTAAGGCTCTTAAAGACACATAATTCAAATTGGCAGTTATGTCTGACTGCTTTGAGGAGGCTTTCAGCATACAAATGTATTACAAAATATGAGAATGATATGCATCTTGCAAAGAATGAAAGACTAAAGGTCAAGTGCATGAGCAGGATATACTTATCAAAGCAAGAGAAAGTAATGTTTGAATTGCGTCAGAGTCGTTTGGATCTTAAGCAAGAAGTGGAAGAATTAAAATAATGTGTAAAGGGACATTAAAGTGATGCAGAGCACAAACAAGTAACAATGGCAGCTTTAGATTTGGGGGTATATTTACTAAGCTCCCGATTTTGACCGATTTTGTGTTTTTTTTCAAAGTGTCATCTCGGGAATTTACTAAACATAAATCTCGGCAGTGATGAGGGCATTCGTATTTTTTTTAACAGCAGAGTTCACAAATACGAATGAATACACCATCGGTCAAACACGCCTGTTATTTTATACAACTCGGTAATTTACTAAGAATTCGTATTCACAATTACTGCCGTCAATAGCCAAACACTGCCGGGAAAATGTACAAATCATTAAAAAAAAGCAGTTTTCAAATAGACCTGCTTTTTTTATCCGGATTCTGATAGGCATGCACGGATCAGTGAGATCTGTGCATGCTGATCTGTGGGAAGGAGTGTGAAAGGGTTAAAAATCGGCGGAAAAATTTCCGTGGGGTCCCCCCTCCTAAGCATAACCAGCCTTGGGCTCTTTGAGCCGGTCCTGGTTGGAAAAATACGGGGGTGAAATTGCATAGGGTCACCCCATATTTAAACAACCAGCACCGGGCTCTGCGCCTGGTCCTGGCGCAAAAAATACAAGGGACAAAAAACGTAGGGGTCCCCCGTATTTTTAACACCAGCACCGGGCTCCACTAGCCAGAGAGATAATGCCACAGCAGGGGGACACTTTTATGTCAGTCCCTGCGGCCGTGGCATTACCCCCCCCCAACTATTCACCCCTGGCCAGGGTACCCTGGAGGAGTGGGGACCCCTTCAATCAAGGGGTCCCCCCCTCCAGCCACCCAAGGGCCAGGGATGAAACCCGAGGCTGTCCCTCCCATACCTGGGTGGTGGATGGGGGGCTGATAGCCTTTGTGTAAAAAATAGGAATATTGTTTTTTGTAGGAGAACTACAAGTCCCAGCAAGCCTCCCCCGATAGCTAGTACTTGGAGAACCACAAGTACCAGCATGCAGGGAAATAATGGGCCCACTGGTGCCTGTAGTACTACTACAAAAAAATACCCCAAAAAATACACAACATACACACCGTGATAGTATAACTTTAATTGACATACATGTACACTTACACACACACACACACACACACACATACTTACCTATGTTGACACGGAGCACCTCGGTCCCCTTGTCCAGTAGAATCCACGGGGTACTTGTAAATAAAAATTATACTTACAAACAATCCGGCGTCGATCTTAAACTTTATAATCTACGTACTTGTTTAAAATAAAAAACGAAAAACCCGATCCTCGCACTGAAAGGGGATCCATGTTTACACATGGATCCCCTTTCCCCGACTGGCGGGACCACCCGTCACTCCTGTCAGTGAAGGTCCCGCCTGCCAATCAGGGAGTGCCAAGTCATGGCACTCTCCTGATTGGCTGTGCGCTCCTACACTGTCAATCAGAGGAGCGCACTGGTTACAATGTAGCGTAGCGCAGCTACATTGTAACCGATGATGGGAACTTTACGGTCTGCGGTAGACCGCTAAGTCAATTGGGGTCACCCACATGTGGCCTTACACTGGACATTCAGACCCAGACATATGTGTAATTATTTATGGGGTGGGTGTGGGGTGCGGTGGCCCATATGTCGGTGTTGCTGGGCTTCTTCAGGTCGGCACTCCCTAACACTTTATTAACACTTATTATTTTCCCTATCACTTTGTATTATTTTAATCACACTTCACTTACATAGCACTTATGTGCTTCTTATTAACCCCTATTAATTTTCACCTGTGTGCCGACCTGTGGTAGCCGACCTGTGCCGACATGATGGGGTCCTGCACCCCGGACCCATACCTAGTATTAGGGACCCCCAGTGACGGAGACTCCTTGCCGATCGGCCTGGGGGCTTAACCCTATATCTGCAGATATACGCAACTAAGATCTCCGTATTATCTGATTATTATGTAGGATTATTTTTCACTCAGTGTGCATTAGGGAAAACAAAATGTTTTTTTCTTACACAGAATTACCCCTCCCTTTTAGCACCTGAGTGACATCACAATCTGATTGAGCAGCTTGCCAATAAATGTCTTTATAATTTGAGCAGACAAACAATGGCAGTTGCTCAGTCATTCCTGGAGATAATTATATATCAGGTGCTAGAAAGGGGGTGGGGTCACAAACAAACAGCAGACAAATAGGAGGGGTGCTCTTTCACCCCCTGGGTATCCCCCCAGCACACTAAAAATGACCTGTACCCATACCTGAACCTATCTGGTAATAGAAATTCAGAGAATTAGTCACACATGTTTTCAAACGCATGTTTAGCTGCTGAGTCACTTCACGGCTTCTCCGATATCAGCAGTCCTAACACTACATAATAGCAGTGCCCACATAGGGCCATGTAATTTGTCTACAGTAGGCCTCATAATAAAGGCTATTACTAAAACACATCCAGACAGAGAGCAAATTTACCTGGGAGCCACCCCCAGGATCTGCCATTGGCACTACAAGGAACAGCAGGATGAGGCCTACTGTAGACAAATTACATGGCCCTATGTAGTGCAGTCACCTTTTTGGTTAGCCCTGCTGACCATTGGAAAGCAGCAGGTTCAGAAGCATGGGGGGGAGACACCAGAAGAATAAAAGGCGCAGCCAGGAGGGGAGTTCACTTACCTCTCTCTACTCTCTACTCGTTGCTCCAGCGAGGACTATTTATCCCCGCAGATCAACACCTAATCCCTGGTATTCCAAATTCATCAGATACTGTATCTGCAAAAGTGTTCACAAATCACTTAGTGACAGTAATGGAAGTCACGCTCTGATGCAGACTTCGTCCTGTCAAGTCGCGGCACTTACCGCTGCGGCGGCGGGTCCTGGGGTCTGTCTGGGTCCGGCCGGCTGACTGCGGCGCTGGGCTGCGGGGAGTGCGGCGCGGTCGGTGGTGGGAGTGAACTGGAGGCAGGAGGGAGGACCCAGTGGCCAAAGGTTCCCTGTGTGTCTGCGGTGTGGGGGCGGCTATGTTGGAGACCAAAGTGCAGCACCAATGAGCGTGATGGGTGAGTGACATCCAATCCTGATTTTCTGCTGCCTATAAGTAGGCTGGGATTTTTGCATTCTGTACCAGTGCTTTGTTGTAGTTACTCTGTGCCTTAGCTCTGTGCTCCCTCAGCTTGTTCTGTGCATCTCCGGTTAATTGGTCCCATCTGAATCTCCGAGTCCTCCGCCGACTCTTGCTGTACAATGTCCGCCAGCACTTCCGTGTGCGGTCACAGTCGCCTGCTCATCCACCGACGCCTTCGTATTCCGCAGGAGCCCCGTGGTGGTTCGCCAGCATCCAGGTTCACAGTTCTTCATCCACGTCTCCAAATCATCCAGTGTCCAGGTTTCACAGTTCTTCATCCACGTCTCCAAATCATCCAGCATCCAGGTTTCACAGTTCTTCATCCACGTCTCCAAATAATCCAGCATCCAGTTTTCACAGTTCTTCATCCACGTCTTCAAATTAGCCAGCGTCCAGTTTTCACAGTTCCTCATCCACGTCTCCAAATCATCCAGCGTCCAGTTTTCACAGTTCTTCATCCATGTTTTCAAATCACCCAGCATCCAGTTTTCTCAGTTTCTTCATCCTCGTCTCATACCCTCCAGAAACCAGTCCTCACAGCTCTTCAGCCTTGCCATCGCATCATTCTACAAATTCGTCTTCACAATTCTTCAGTCTCATCCTTATTGCAAACTTTGAACATCCTTCATAGTTATACAGCCTCGGCTTCCTATCACTCAGTGACTCGCTTCCCAGCAGTTCCCAGTCCAGAACTAATTAGCCCCAGCTCCCTGCAATCTCATTCTTATCTGTTGTCCTCAATAAATATATGAAAAGGAATTACCTTCATCCTCCTTGTTCCCTGCACTCAGGGGCGTCTGCTCCTTCGGTTGGACTGAGTCAAATGGATCCACAAACACCACCTGCCCTGATAGTAAGCACTGGCCACATGGATCCGTCAGGTGATCAGGCCTCCAGAGGCGATGCTGCGGCCCACATTCTCTCACGCTTGGAGATTCAGGAGTCCACTCAGTTGCAAATTGTGCAATTCATGCAAACTGTCAGATCAGTTAGAGGCTCTTCACGCAGCTATTAGGGCCCCACAGTCTCCGGCTCTGGTAGCTTCTTCCTCTGCAGTGGGTTCGCCGGCGACAGTCTCAACATCTCATGTGCAGCTACCACCACCTAGCAAGTTTGATGGCTCTCCAAAACTTTGTAGGGGATTCCTTAACCAGTGTGAAATCCAGTTTGAGCTCCAGCCAGCTAATTTTCCATCTGCCCACACCAAGATCACATATATAATTTCTCTCCTCACTGGTCAAGCGTTGGAGTGGGTGTCTCTGCTTTGAGAGAGAGGGGACCCAATTCTGTTCAATTATACTGACTTTGTTTCTTCTTTCAGGAAGATCTTCGATGAGCCAGGCAGAACCACCTCAGCGTCTCTTCGGCAGGGCTCATGTCCCGTCAGTCAGTATGTGATTCAGTTCTGTACTTTATCTTCTGAATTGAAGTGGAATGAGGAGGCCTTAATTGCTGCCTTTTGGAACGGCCTTTCAGACAGGATTAAGGACAATTTGACGGTTCGGGATGGGCCCATGAAACTGGATGATCTAATTTCTATTTGCAACAAACTGTGATTTGCGGTTTAGGGAACATTGTCTGGAGAAATCCAAGCTCGAATGTCCAAATCTTCATTTGCGATTAAGACCTAGGCAAGATCCCTCATCATCTTCATCCATTTCAACAACTGAAGAACCGATGCAAATCGGTCGCTCTCTGCTTTCGGAGTAGGAATGTTCTCATCGCTGCCAGGGGAACCTCTGTATGTATTGCGGTTCTTCAGATCACTTTGTGAAGTCCTGCAAACTTCGGCCGGAAAACTCCTGCTCCTAGCTTACTCCAGAGAGGTTAAGTTAGGAGTTACCTTGGAATCACGTACTGGAAAGGAGCCAACCACATCCGTTTATTTGGAAGTTCCATCTTCTATCCTCTTAGTTTCAGCTCTTTTAGATTCCGGAGCGGCGGGGAACTTCGTTTCTTCCACCTTCATCCAGCAATTTAAGATTCGGACTGTGCCCTTGGAAGAGGCAATCGCTGTTACGGTTGTGGACGGGAGTCGAATCCCTGAAGGTATCATCACTTCTCAAACTACCTATCTTAGAATGAAAATGGGCATATTACACTCTGAATACATCTCTTTCCTCGTGACTCCCAAAGCCTCTCATGACGTAATTCTCGGACTACTTTGGTTACAAAAACATAATCCGAAACTTTGCTGGTGAACTATGGAGTTCCAATCCTGGGGAGAATCCTGCACCGATACTTGTTTGGCCTCAGTTAAACCACTTCGTTCGCTTCATGTCTCTGAAATACCCAAAGTTTACTAGTCTTATCGGGACATCTTCAGTAAACAAGGGCAGATACCTTACCACCTCACTGAGAATGGGATTGCCAGATTGATTTGATGCCAGGCAGGACTCCTCCCAGGGGTCAAATTTACCCATTGTCAATCCCTGAGACTCAAGCTACAGCCGATTACATACAAGAGAATTTGGCCAAGGGGTTTATTAGACCGTCGTCATCTCCAGCAGGGGCCAGATTCTTTTTTTGTCAAGAAAAGGGATGGAGGCCTGCGACCATGCATTGACTACCGGGGTCTCAATGAGATCACCATCAAAAATTGGTATCCACTTCCGTTGATTCCTGAGTTGTTCGATCGAGTGAAGAGGGCCACCATTTTTACTAAACTTGATCTTCGAGGCGTTTATAATTTGATTAGAATCCGAGCAGGGAATGAATGGAAAATGGTTTTTATAACTGGGTTTGGCATTATGAGTACCTCGTGATGCCGTTTGGTCTCTGTAATGCCCCAGCCATTTTCCAGAGTTATGTGAATGAACTTTTTCGGGACCTTCTCTATAATTGCTTGGTGGTGTACTTGGATGATATCCTAATATTCTCCAAAGATCTAGAGTCTCATCGTCTCCAAGTTAACGAAGATTTAGCTCTCCTGAGGAAGAATCATTTATTCTGCAAATTGGAGAAATGTACCTTCGAGGTAACATGCATTCCCTTTTTGGGTTTCATAATTTCTGGATCGGAGCTTCGAATGGATCCTGCCAAAGTTCAAGCAATTCGTGACTGGTCAGCTCCCACATCCCTCAAAGGCATTCAATGCTTCCTTGGCTTCTACAGGACGTTTATTAAGGGATACTCCACCTTGGTTGCACCCATCACAGGCTTAACGCGTAAAGGAGCGGATCCCTCGAATTGGACCCCTGAAGCCACTAAAGCCTTCCTCGATTTGAAGCAAGCTTTCCCGTCCGCTCCCATTCTTCATCAACCTGACCTTAGTCATCTGTTTCTTGTGGAAGTGGATGCATCCACAGAGGCAATTGGGGCTGTCTTATCCCAAGTTTACGAGGACAAGAAGATCCATCCTTGCGGTAATTTCTCTCGAAGATTCCTGCTTCCTGAACGAAACTATGCCATAGGGGAACAGAAATTGTTAGCCATTAAATTGGCATTCGAGGAATGGAGATATCTTTTAGAAGGAGCTCAACACCCCATTACTATATACACCGATCATAAAAATCTACTACATCTTCAGACAGCTCAGTGTCTCAATCCACGACAGTCGAGATGGGCTCTCTTTTTTACCTGGTTTAACTTCAAGCTCACTTATCGTCCTGGATCCTTGAATAAGAAAGCGGATGCCCTCTCCCGATCCTCAATTCTTCTGAAGCCAATGATCTAAAAGGTGAACAAGCTATTGTAAGTCCAACATCTTTCTTAACGACTCAGATTTCTTCAGTTCCTGTGCCTCCGCCTGGGAAAACATTTGTTGCCCCAAATCTCCAGAAACAACTATTGACCTGGGCTCATGCTTCATCTTTTATGGGTCACCCTGGGGCTCGCAAGACTCTTGAATTCATTCAGCGATCTTATTGGTGGCCACGTCTTAGAGCTGACATTCATGAATTTGTAGCCGCCTGTTCCAAATGCGCCCAACACAAAACCCTCAAGGGCCCACCACCAGGTTTGCTACATCCGTTGTCCATACCCGAAAAGCTTTGGACTCATATCTCGATGGAAATCTCTGACCTAATCTCCCTTTACACTCCCACCTTCATGTTTTACTCCACAAATGCATGCCACCTCTCCTACCTACTGATTACCTTCTCCCACCTCCAAGATTTTGCACATGCTGCTCCTTATCTATGGAATTCTCAACTTTTCCCTATCAGACTCTCCACCTCTCTACAAAACTGCAATTGGGCTCGTCTCAATACTTACTTCTTTACCAACCCCTACCATTTCTCATTCTAACCCACTGCCCCACGCTCACTGTTCACCCCATCTGTGTCACCCCTGTCTGTCTGCCCCTCCCCTTTAGAATGTAAGCTCTCATGAGCCGGGCCCTTCTCCTTATTATACTATCATCTAATCCATACTTCCTACATTAGCACCTGACCATCTGTTTCTAATTCTTATATCAATGTCATGACTACTGATGTAGCAATGTTTATATTAGTGATGAGCACCGAAAATTTTTCGGGTTTTGTGTTTTGGTTTTGGGTTCGGTTCCGCGGCCGTGTTTTGGGTTCGAACGCGTTTTGGCAAAACCTCACCGAATTTTTTTTGTCGGATTCGGGTGTGTTTTGGATTCGGGTGTTTTTTTCAAAAAACCCTAAAAAACAGCTTAAATCATAGAATTTGGGGGTCATTTTGATCCCAAAGTATTATTAACCTCAATAACCATAATTTCCACTCATTTTCAGTCTATTCTGAACACCTCACACCTCACAATATTATTTTTAGTCCTAAAATTTGCACCGAGGTCGCTGGATGGCTAAGCTAAGCGACCCAAGTGGCCGACACAAACACCTGGCCCATCTAGGAGTGGCACTGCAGTGTCACACAGGATGGCCCTTCCAAAAAACACTCCCCAAACAGCACATGACGCAAAGAAAAAAAGAGGCGCAATGAGGTAGCTGTGTGAGTAAGCTAAGCGACCCTAGTGGCCGACACAAACACCTGGCCCATCTAGGAGTGGCACTGCAGTGTCACGCAGGATGGCCCTTCCAAAAAACACTCCCCAAACAGCACATGACGCAAAGAAAAAAAGAGGCGCAATGAGGTAGCTGTGTGAGTAAGCTAAGCGACCCTAGTGGCCGACACAAACACCTGGCCCATCTAGGAGTGGCACTGCAGTGTCACGCAGGATGGCCCTTCCAAAAAACACTCCCCAAACAGCAGCACATGACGCAAAGAAGAAAAAAAGAGGCGCAATGAGGTAGCTGTGTGAGTAAGCTAAGCGACCCTAGTGGCCGACACAAACACCTGGCCCATCTAGGAGTGGCACTGCAGTGTCACGCAGGATGGCCCTTCCAAAAAACACCCCCCAAACAGCACATGACGCAAAGAAAAATGAAAGAAAAAAGAGGTGCAAGATGGAATTGTCCTTGGGCCCTCCCACCCACCCTTATGTTGTATAAACAGGACATGCACACTTTAACCAACCCATCATTTCAGTGACAGGGTCTGCCACACGACTGTGACTGAAATGACGGGTTGGTTTGGACCCCCACCAAAAAAGAAGCAATTAATCTCTCCTTGCACAAACTGGCTCTACAGAGGCAAGATGTCCACCTCATCATCATCCTCCGATATATCACCGTGTACATCCTCCTCCTCACAGATTATCAATTCGTCCCCACTGGAATCCACCATCTCAGCTCCCTGTGTACTACTTTGTGGAGGCAATTGCTGCTGGTCAATGTCTCCACGGAGGAATTGATTATAATTCATTTTAATGAACATCATCTTCTCCACATTTTCTGGATGTAACCTCGTACGCCGATTGCTGACAAGGTGAGCGGCGGCACTAAACACTCTTTCGGAGTACACACTTGTGGGAGGGCAACTTAGGTAGAATAAAGCCAGTTTGTGCAAGGGCCTCCAAATTGCCTCTTTTTCCTGCCAGTATAAGTACGGACTGTCTGACGTGCCTACTTGGATGCGGTCACTCATATAATCCTCCACCATTCTTTGAATGGGGAGAGAATCATATGCAGTGACAGTAGACGACATGTCCGTAATCGTTGTCAGGTCCTTCAGTCCGGACCAGATGTCAGCATCAGCAGTCGCTCCAGACTGCCCTGCATCACCGCCAGCGGGTGGGCTCGGAATTCTGAGCCTTTTCCTCGCACCCCCAGTTGCGGGAGAATGTGAAGGAGGAGATGTTGACAGGTCGCGTTCCGCTTGACTTGACAATTTTGTCACCAGCAGTTCTTTGAACCCCAGCAGACTTGTGTCTGCCGGAAAGAGAGATCCAAGGTAGGTTTTAAATCTAGGATCGAGCACGGTGGCCAAAATGTAGTGCTCTGATTTCAACAGATTGACCACCCGTGAATCCTTGTTAAGCGAATTAAGGGCTCCATCCACAAGTCCCACATGCCTAGCGGAATCGCTCTGTGTTAGCTCCTCCTTCAATGTCTCCAGCTTCTTCTGCAAAAGCCTGATGAGGGGAATGACCTGACTCAGGCTGGCAGTGTCTGAACTGACTTCACGTGTGGCAAGTTCAAAAGGTTGCAGAACCTTGCACAACGTTGAAATCATTCTCCACTGCGCTTGAGACAGGTGCATTCCACCTCCTATATCGTGCTCAGTTGTATAGGCTTGAATGGCCTTTTGCTGCTCCTCCAACCTCTGAAGCATATAGAGGGTTGAATTCCACCTCGTTACCACTTCTTGCTTCAGATGATGGCAGGGCAGGTTCAGGCGTTTTTGGTGTTGCTCCAGTCTTCTGTACGTGGTGCCTGTACGCCGAAAGTGTCCCGCAATTCTTCTGGCCACCGACAGCATCTCTTGCACGCCCCTGTCGTTTTTTAAATAATTCTGCACTACCAAATTCAAGGTATGTGCAAAACATGGGACGTGCTGGAATTTGCCCATATTTAATGCACACACAATATTGCTGGTGTTGTCCAATGCCACAAATCCACAGGAGAGTCCAATTGGGGTAAGCCATTCTGCGATGATCTTCCTCAGTTGCCGTAAGAGGTTTTTAGCTGTGTGCGTATTCTGGAAAGCGGTGATACAAAGCGTAGCCTGCCTAGGAAAGAGTTGGCGTTTGCGAGATGCTGCTACTGGTGCCGCCGCTGCTGTTCTTGCGGCGGGAGTCCATACATCTACCCAGTGGGCTGTCACAGTCATATAGTCCTGAGCCTTCCCTGCTCCACTTGTCCACATGTCCGTGGTTAAGTGGACATTGGGTACAACTGCATTTTTTAGGACACTGGTGAGTCTTTTTCTGAGGTCTGTGTACATTTTCGGTATCGCCTGCCTAGAGAAATGGAACCTAGATGGTATTTGGTACCGGGGACACAGTACCTCCAACAAGTCTCTAGTTGCCTCTGCAGTAATGATGGATACCGGAACCACGTTTCTCACCGCCCAGGATGCCAAGGCCTCAGTTATCCGCTTTGCAGCAGGATGACTGCTGTGATATTTCATCTTCCTCGCAAAGGACTGTTGGACAGTCAATTGCTTGGTGGAAGTAGTAAAAGTGGTCTTACGAGTACGACTTCCCCTCTGGGATGACCATCGACTCCCAGCAGCAACAACAGCAGCGCCAGCAGCAGTAGGCGTTACACGCAAGGATGCATCGGAGGAATCCCAGGCAGGAGAGGACTCGTCATAATTGCCAGTGACATGGCCTGCAGGACTATTGGCATTCCTGGGGAAGGAGGAAATTGACACTGAGGGAGTTGGTGGGGTGGTTTGCGTGAGCTTGGTTACAAGAGGAAGGGATTTAGTGGTCAGTGGACTGCTTCCGCTGTCGCCCAAAGTTTTTGAACTTGTCACTGACTTATGATGAATGCGCTGCAGGTGACGTATAAGGGAGGATGTTCCGAGGTGGTTAACGTCCTTACCCCTACTTATTACAGCTTGACAAAGGCAACACACGGCTTGACAAATGTTGTCCGCATTTCTGTTGAAATACTTCCACACCGAAGAGCTGATTTTTTTGGTATTTTCACCAGGCATGTCAATGGCCCTATTCCTCCCACGGACAACAGGTGTCTCCCCGGGTGCCTGACTTAAACAAACCACCTCACCATCAGAATCCTCCTGGTCAATTTCCTCCCCAGCGCCAGCAACACCCATATCCTCCTCATCCTGGTGTACTTCAACACTGACATCTTCAATCTGACTATCAGGAACTGGACTGCGGGTGCTCCTTCCAGCACTTGCAGGGGGCGTGCAAATGGTGGAAGGCGCATGCTCTTCACGTCCAGTGTTGGGAAGGTCAGGCATCGCAAACGACACAATTGGACTCTCCTTGTGGATTTGTGATTTCGAAGAACGCACAGTTCTTTGCTGTACTTTTGCCAGCTTGAGTCTTTTCATTTTTCTAGCGAGAGGCTGAGTGCTTCCATCCTCATGTGAAGCTGAACCACTAGCCATGAACATAGGCCAGGGCCTCAGCCGTTCCTTGCCACTCCGTGTGGTAAATGGCATATTGGCAAGTTTACGCTTCTCCTCCGACAATTTTATTTTAGAGTCCTTTTTTTACTGATATTTGGTGTTTTGGATTTTACATGCTCTGTACTATGACATTGGGCATCGGCCTTGGCAGACGACGTTGCTGGCATTTCATCGTCTCGGCCATGACTAGTGGCAGCAGCTTCAGCACGAGGTGGAAGTCGATCTTGATCTTTCCCTATTTTTGGAACCTCAACATTTTTGTTCTCCATATTTTAATAGGCACAACTAAAAGGCACCTCAGGTAAACAATGGAGATGGATGGATACTAGTATACTTATGGATTGACGAGCGACTGCCGACACAGAGGTAGCTACAGCCGTGGACTACCGTACTGCGTCTGCTGCTAATATAGACTGGATGATAATGATATAAAAAATATATATATATATCACTACTGCAGCCGGACCGGTATATATTATATAATGACGGACCTGCTGGACACTGTCAGCTCAGCACTGCAGACTCCTAAAGTAAGCTACTAGTAGTATCAAGAAGATAGAAAAAAAAAAAAAACACCACAGGTAGGTGGTATACAATTATGGATGGACTAGCGACTGCCGACACAGAGGTAGCTACAGCCGTGGACTACCGTATTGCGTCTGCTGCTAATATAGACTGGATGATAATGATATAAAAAATATAATAAGAATTTACTTACCGATAATTCTATTTCTCATAGTCCGTAGTGGATGCTGGGGACTCCGTAAGGACCATGGGGAATAGCGGCTCCGCAGGAGACTGGGCACATCTAAAGAAAGCTTTAGGACTATCTGGTGTGCACTGGCTCCTCCCCCTATGACCCTCCTCCAAGCCTCAGTTAGGATACTGTGCCCGGACGAGCGTACACAATAAGGAAGGATTTTGAATCCCGGGTAAGACTCATACCAGCCACACCAATCACACCGTATAACCTGTGATCTGAACCCAGTTAACAGCATGATAACAGAGGAGCCTCTGAAAGATGGCTCACAACAATAATAACCCGATTTTTGTAACAATAACTATGTACAAGTATTGCAGACAATCCGCACTTGGGATGGGCGCCCAGCATCCACTACGGACTATGAGAAATAGAATTATCGGTAAGTAAATTCTTATTTTCTCTAACGTCCTAAGTGGATGCTGGGGACTCCGTAAGGACCATGGGGATTATACCAAAGCTCCCAAACGGGCGGGAGAGTGCGGATGACTCTGCAGCACCAAATGAGAGAACTCCAGGTCCTCCTCAGCCAGGATATCAATTTTGTAGAATTTTACAAACGTATTTGCTCCTGACCAAGTAGCTGCTCGGCAAAGTAGTAAAGCCGAGACCCCTCGGGCAGCCGCCCAAGATGAGCCCACCTTCCTTGTGGAGTGGGCATTTACAGATTTTTGGCTGTGGCGAAAGCATATTAATTTTGACCTACATCTATATTTATATTTATATTTATACTTAGATTGGATGTACATATGCATGTGGGATATGTACTTAATAGTCTACATAGACTGATGCATCCCTCTCATCCGGTACAAAATACACTCTTTCACCAATTTATTAGTGGGTTTTTTTGATCTTAGTTAATGGGAAAGTAATATTCCATAAGGTCTTTGAAGTGGTTTTTCCTTATCCATTAGCATCTATTTATATAATTGTCTATATTATGAGTTGATGTGCGGCTATACATAATGTCCGAGTGCGGGGATGCAGTCTATGCGCGCACATACAAGCGGACATAAATATTCATGTGTATCTGTGAAGTTGCATTGGTATATGTTACCCTTATGATAAGCTTGAATTTAAATTTAAATATGGCATAATTAATTAATTTTTAGTCACTTAATTTGTACTCAGTTATGAGCGATGTATTTTTTCGTCGCTAAGAGCATAATTTGTTATAAATAACAATAATAATAAAATAAATATCATCCTTTAATTATACCAAATTGGTCCGAAATGGCCACATTTTCGCAAGCATTAAATGATGTTAGATGTGCAATAAAAAATGATTGGTTGATTTAATTTAATTTTTAGGAATTGGCATTTAATTAATAACAAATGATGCTTTTATTATTATTATTGTTTTTCACCCCTCTTAGCAATTATCCTTCAGTATAACTACTGATAAGGGGATATTTCAATTAACAATTAACTGTAGTACGTATGATATTAATAATAAATTTGTTTAACAATATATATCTGATATGTGTTATGATTCTCCCTTTTTTGAATTTTGGTTTGTCCTAATTTGAATCACTATAATAATGAGATTTTTAAACTGACAATTAGCATTTAAGCTGTCCTCTATGGGGTTAATTTTGATCCCTTGCTACAGGTGTAAGCTGTTTAAATTTGATGGATAATCTGTGAGAATCAAACAACACGTATTCATCACCTCCCCTGCAAGGTGCACTGGTTGAAATTAACGTCAATCAATTTACTTTGAACATGATAGGAGGAACCAGTCAATATAAGGGCTGTTACCTTACTCCAGTAACAGATGTCAGACGGTGCAGTGATGTGAGCAAGCCCTACGGGTGAAACGCGTCATCACGGCAATCCTGCCGCAAAGACCTAACACGGCAATTCCGCCGCTAAAGACCTGTCTAACCACTGGCTCATTTAATACCCTCTGCTCCACCTGGGACCGCTCGTCTTAGATACGTACACGGTAAACATTTCGGCCAGCTCTCATCCACGATTGCGGTGCAGCGTCCCTGCAATGTCTCCTGATATCAGGGAGCTGCAACCGCACTAACGTGGACAGCAGTACGGCCACTGTTATCTTTTTTCTTACAGACAATACCTGGTCCACCCCTATACACTCGCTCACCGTCCGCTGTATTGGTCTAGAGACCTCAATTCATGACGGGAAAACGGCTGTTATGGAGTGGTCAGGTCCGCTGTAACTATTGTCTACATTCCTGCTAAACTCGAGTTTCTACTAACAAACTTCTGTGTTAGTTCAAAAGCTTGGTACCTAGATTCGATACAATTACTATAACAAAAACTGCAACAATATTGTAAGCTATAATCTAGCTATAATATGATGTGATTTACCATAATTGGTTCAATTCAAACAGCTTAAATAATTTATTGAGATTTAACAGTTCTCCCTAGTGATTGATGAAGAGTTTAGATTTGTGTACCAAAGGTTTTTTTCCTGTGCTGCAATGTTATGATAAGAAGTGTTCATGCTGAGTATGCTAATCAGTAGACCTAATTAATATCACACACTAATCAGCAATTACTGTGATCTAATACTCTTTCGGCTAACACTCATTCCTGAATTATGACATAGTGGTCTGCAATGTCTTTTGATATCAGGACACTGTGAACATCCTAACGGGAAAAGAAGTACGGCTTCTATCTTTCTTCAAATCAGCTAGAAACTCTGACCGCTGCTCTCTCATCTGCCGGCCGCTGTGTCGACAATCTTGTCCTAACTCATGACGGATAGACAGCAGAAGTAATTGGTTATGAGTTGCTGATCTTTCATCTTAATCCTTATTCATTGTTCTTACGGAAAAGGAATTACATAAGGATACATATTGTTAATTGCAATTGTTTAGTTAATTAGGGTCCAGGTTTTTCCTTTTGATTGTTATTCCTTTCAGTTAAATTATTATTTAGAGCTAGACAATGAATGTGTAGAACTCGCCAATAAATACCGTTAGCAGTGGTATATATATATATATATGAAAATTTCCGAGAAATATATATATAAAAAAATTTCTGTGTATACTGAGACGATAATTCCCTAAAAATTAACCTACTTTTAGGTACAGTGTGGAATATACTTTATCACAATAAACCTGGGTGCAGCCTCAATTTGTGATGCTCACAACAAATTATATGGTGGCATACTCACAGAGGGTATTGATTTATTGACCTACATTATTTGGTGATCAACACATAGGCATAGCTGTGTTGTATGGACAATAGTTTTTAGATCAGTGTGTAATTCTTAATATTATGTTTGTTATATTTTTCATATTTTAATGATATAAAATAAAAGTTATGTTTTATGAGTACTATGGACATTAATAAACCTGTCTTGGACTTTTAAGAGTGCCCCCAAAATAGAGTCTTCTTTCCTTCTGTTTCCATTCCACACTGCCACAGAATGTGCAAGCTGAATTGTACTACAAATCCAACGAGCAATAGTCTGCTTAGAAGCAGGAGCACCCAGCTTGTTGGGTGCATACAGGATAAACAGCGAGTCAGATTTCCTGACTCCAGCCGTCCTGGAAACATATATTTTCAGGGCCCTGACAACGTCTAGCAACTTGGAGTCCTCCAAGTCCCTAGTAGCCGCAGGCACCACAAATAGGTTGGTTCAGGTGAAACGCTGAAACCACCTTAGGGAGAAACTGAGGACGAGTCCTCAATTCCGCCCTGTCCGAATGGAAAATCAGATAAGGGCTCTTTCAGGATAAAGCAGCCAATTCTGACACGCGCCTGGCCCAGGCCAGGGCCAACAGCATGACCACTTTCCATGTGAGATATTTTAACTCCACAGATTTAAGTGGTTCAAACCAATGTGACTTTTGGAACCCAAAACTACATTGAGATCCCAAAGTGCCACTGGAGGCACAAAAGGAGGCTGTATATGCAGTACCCCTTTTACAAACGTCTGAACTTCAGGGACTGAAGCTAGTTCTTTTTGGAAGAAAATTGACAGGGCCGAAATTTGAACCTTAATGGACCCCAATTTCAGGCCCATAGACACTCCTGTTTGCAGGAAATGTAGGAATCGACCCAGTTGAATTTCCACCTTCGGGCCTTACTGGCCTCGCACCACGCAACATATTTTCGCCAATTGCGGTGATAATGTTTTTGCGGTTACATCCTTCCTGGCTTTGATCAGGATAGGGATGACTTCATCCGGAATGCCTTTTTTCCTTCAGGATCCGGCGTTGAACCGCCATGCCGTCAAACGCAGCCGCGGTAAGTCTTGGAACAGACAGGGTCCTTGCTGGAGCAGGTCCCTTCTTAGAGGTAGAGGCCACGGATCCTCCGTGAGCATCTCTTGAAGTTCCGGTTACCAAATCCTTCTTGGCCAATCCGGAGCCACGAATATAGTGCTTACTCCTCTCCATCTTATCAATCTCAGTACCTTGGGTATGAGAGGCAGAGGAGGGAACACATACCCTGACTGGTACACCCACGGTGTTACCAGAGCGTCTACAGCTATTGCCTGAGGGTCCCTGGACCTGGCGCAATACCTGTCGAGTTTTTCCCAACGGTTTATAATCATGTGGAAGACTTCTGGGTGAAGTCCCCACTCTCCCGGGTGGAGGTCGTGCTGAGGAAGTCTGCTTCCCAGTTGTCCACTCCCGGAATGAATACTGCTGACAGTGCTATCACATGATTTTCCGCCCAGCGAAGAATCTTTGCAGCTTCTGCCATTGCCCTCCTGCTTCTTGTGCCACCCTGTCTGTTTACGTGGGTGACTGCCGTGATGTTGTCCGACTGGATCAACACCGGCTGACCTTGAAGCAGAGGTCTTGCTAAGCTTAGAGCATTGTAAATGTCCCTTAGCTTCAGGATATTTATGTGAAGTGATGTCTCCAGGCTTGACCATAAGTCCTGGATATTCCTTCCCTGTGTGACTGCTCCCCAGCCTCGCAGGCTGGCATCCGTGGTTACCAGGACCCAGTCCTGAATGCCGAATCTGCTGCCCTCTAGAAGATGAGCACTCTGCAACCACCACAGGAGAGACACCCTTGTCCTTGGTGACAGGGTTATTCGCTGATGCATCTGAAGATGCGACCCGGACCATTTGTCCAGCAGGTCCCACTGGAAAGTTCTTGCGTGGAATCTGCCGAATGGGATTGCTTCGTAGGAAGCCACCATTTTACCCAGAACCCTTGTGCATTGATGCACTGAGACTTGGCTCAGTTTTAGGAGGTTCCTGACTAGCTCGGATAACTCCCTGGCTTTCTCCTCCGGGAGAAACACCTTTTTCTGGACTGTGTCCAGGATCATCCCTAGGAACAGAAGACAAGTCGTCGGAACCAGCTGCGATTTTGGAATATTGAGAATCCAACCGTGCTGCAGCAACACTACCTGAGATAGTGCTACACCGACCTCCAACTGTTCCCTGGATCTTACCCTTATCAGGGAATTGTCCAAGTAAGGGATAACTAAAATTCCCTTCCTTTGAAGGAATATCATCATTTCGGCCATTACCTTGGTAAAGACCCGGGGTGCCGTGGACCATCCATACGGCAGCGTCTGAACTGATAGTGACAGTTCTGTACCATAAACCTGAGGTACCCTTGGTGAGAAGGGTAAATTTTGACATGAAGGTAAGCATCCTTGATGTCCCGAGACATCATGTAGTCCCCTTCTTCCAGGTTCGCAATCACTGCTCTGAGTGACTCAATCTTGAATTTGAACCTCTGTATGTAAGTGTTCAAAGATTTTAGATTTAGAATCGGTCTCACCGAGCCGTCCGGCTTCGGTACCACAACAGTGTGGAATAATACCCCGTTCCCTGTTGCAGGAGGGGTATCTTGATTATCACCTGCTGGGAATACAGCTTGTGAATGGCTTCCAAAACTGTCTCCCTGTCAGAAGGAGACATCGGTAAAGCCGACTTTAGGAAACGGCGAGGGGGAGACGTCTCGAATTCTAATTTGTACCCCTGAGATATTACCTGAAGGATCCAGGGGTCTACTTGCGAGTGAGCCCACTGCGCGCTGAAATTCATTGAGACGGGCCCCCCACCGTGCCTGATTCTGCTTGTAAAGCCCCAGCGTATACTGAGGGCTTGGCAGAGGCGGGAGAGGATTTCTGTTCCTGGGAACTGGCTGATTTCTGCAGCCTTTTTCCTCTCCCTCTGTCACGGGGTAGAAATGAGGAACCTTTTGCCCGCTTATCCACGAAAAGACTGCGCCTGATAATACGGCGTCTTCTCATGTTGAGAGGCGACCTGGGGTACAAACGTGGATTTCCCAGCTGTTGCCGTGGCCACCAGGTCTGAAAGACCGACCCCAAATAACTCCTCCCCTTAATAAGGCAATACTTCCAAATGCCGCTTGGAATACGCATCACCTGACCACTGACGTGTCCATAACCCTCTACTGGTAGAAATGGACAACGCACTTAGACTTGATGCCAGTCGGCAAATATTCCGCTGTGCATCACGCATATATAGAAATGCATCTTTCAAATGCTCTATAGGCAAAAATATACTGTCCCTATCTAGGGTATCAATATTTTCAGTCAGGGAATCCGACCACGCCAACCCAGCACTGCACATCCAGGCTGAGGCGATTGTTGGTCGCAGTATAACACCAGTATGTGTGTAAATACATTTTAGGATACCCTCCTGCTTTCTATCAGCAGGATCCTTAAGGGCGGCCATCTCAGGAGAGGATAGAGCCCTTACAAGCGTGTGAGCGCTTTATCCACCCTAGGGGGTGTTTCCCAACGCACCCTAACCTCTGGCGGGAAAGGATATAATGCCAATAACATTTTAGAAATTATCAGTTGTTATCGGGGGAAACCCACGCATCATCACACACCTCATTTAATTTCTCAGATTCAGGAAAACTACAGGTAGTTTTTCCTCACCGAACATAATACCCCTTTTTGGTGGTACTCGTATTATCAGAAATGTGTAAAACATTTTTCATTGCCTCAATCATGTAACGTGTGGCCCTACTGGAAGTCACATTTGTCTCTTCACCGTCGACACTGGAGTCAGTATCCGTGTCGGCGTCTATATCTGCCATCTGAGGTAACGGGCGCTTTAGAGCCCCTGACGGCCTATGAGACGTCTGGACATGCACAAGCTGAGTAGCCGGCTGTCTCATGTCAACCACTGTCTTTTATACAGAGCTGACACTGTCACGTAATTTCTTCCAACAGTTCATCCACTCAGGTGTCGACCCCCTAGGGGGTGACATCACTATTACAGGCAATCTGCTCCGTCTCCACATCATTTTTCTCCTCATACATGTCGACACAAAAGTACCGACATACAGCACACACACAGGGAATGCTCTGATAGAGGACAGGACCCCACTAGCCCTTTGGGGAGACAGAGGGGGAGTTTGCCAGCACACACCAGAGCGCTATATATATACAGGGATAACCTTATATAAGTGTTTTTCCCCTTATAGCTGCTGTATAGTTAATACTGCGCCTAATTTGTGCCCCCCTCTCTTTTTTAACCCTTTCTGTAGTGTAGTGACTGCAGGGGAGAGCCAGGGAGCTTCCCTCCAACGGAGCTGTGAGGGAAAATGGCGCCAGTGTGCTGAGGAGATAGGCTCCGCCCCCTTATCGGCGGCCTTATCTCCCGTTTTTTTATGTATTTTGGCAGGGGTTAAATGCATCCATATAGCCCAGGAGCTATATGTGATGCATTTTTTGCCATCCAAGGTGTTTATTATTGCGTCTCAGGGCGCCCCCCCCAGCGCCCTGCACCCTCAGTGACCGGAGTGTGAAGTGTGCTGAGAGCAATGGCGCACAGCTGCAGTGCTGTGCGCTACCTTGTTGAAGACAGGACGTCTTCTGCCGCCGATTTTCCGGACCTCTTCTGCCTTCTGGCTCTGTAAGGGGGCCGGCGGCGCGGCTCTGGGACCCATCCAAGCTGGGCCTGTGATCGTCCCTCTGGAGCTAATGTCCAGTAGCCTAAGAAGCCCAATCCACTCTGCACGCAGGTGAGTTCGCTTCTTCTCCGATTAGTCCCTCGATGCAGTGAGCCTGTTGCCAGCAGGTCTCACTGAAAATAAAAAACCTAAACTAAAACTTTCACTAAGAAGCTCAGGAGAGCCCCTAGTGTGCACCCTTCTCGTTCGGGCACAGAGATCTAACTGAGGCTTGGAGGAGGGTCATAGGGGGAGGAGCCAGTGCACACCAGATAGTCCTAAAGCTTTCTTTAGATGTGCCCAGTCTCCTGCGGAGCCGCTATTCCCCATGGTCCTTACGGAGTCCCCAGCATCCACTTAGGACGTTAGAGAAATATATATATCACTACTGCAGCCGGACAGGTATATATTATATAATGACGGACCTGCTGGACACTGTCAGCTCAGCACTGCAGACTCCTAAAGTAAGCTACTAGTATCAAGAAGATAGAAAAAAAAAAAAAACACCACAGGTAGGTGGTATACAATTATGGATGGACGAGCGACTGCCGACACAGAGGTAGCTACAGCCGTGGACTACCGTACTGCGTCTGCTGCTAATATAGACTGGATGATAATGATATAAAAAATATATATATATATCACTACTGCAGCCGGACAGGTATATATTATATAATGACGGACCTGCTGGACACTGTCAGCTCAGCACTGCAGACTCCTAAAGTAAGCTACTAGTAGTATCAAGAAGATAGAAAAAAAAAAAAAACACCACAGGTAGGTGGTATACAATTATGGATGGACTAGCGACTGCCGACACAGAGGTAGCTACAGCCGTGGACTACCGTACTGCGTCTGCTGCTAATATAGACTGGATGATAATGATATAAAAAATATATATATATATCACTACTGCAGCCGGACAGGTATATATTATATAATAACGGACCTGCTGGACACTGTCAGCTCAGCACTGCAGACTCCTAAAGTAAGCTACTCGTATCAAGAAGATAGAAAGAAAAAAAAAACACCACAGGTAGGTGGTATACAATTATGGATGGACGAGCGACTGCCGACACAGAGGTAGCTACAGCCGTGGACTACCGTACTGCGTCTGCTGCTAATATAGACTGGATGATAATGATATAAAAAATATATATATATCACTACTGCAGCCGGACAGGTATATATTATATACGTATATACTGGACACTGTCAGCAGAATGCGTTTATAGAATAAAAACACCACACGACGATCACAATATACTGGTGGTCAGTGGTCACTGGTCAGTCACACTGGCACTGGCAGTGGCACTCTGGCAGCAAAAGTGTGCACTGTTAAAATATGTACTCCTGCTATAACTGCTCCCCAGTCTCCCCCACAATTAAGCTGTGTGAGCAGTGAGCACTCAGCACAGTCAGATATACAGTATTACATAGATGATGCAGCACACTGAGGGCACACTGAGGCTGAGCACAGATATGGTATGTGACTGTGTCACACTGTGTATCGTTTTTTTTCAGGCAGAGAACGGATTAATTAAACTGGTGGTCACTGGTCACACTATCAGCAAGTAGTAGTGGTCACTGGTCAGTCACACTGGCACTGGCAGTGGCACTCTGGCAGCAAAAGTGTGCACTGTTAAAATATGTACTCCTGCTATAACTGCTCCCCAGTCTCCCCCACAATTAAGCTGTGTGAGCAGTGAGCACTCAGCACAGTCAGATATACAGTATTACATAGATGATGCAGCACACTGAGGGCACACTGAGGCTGAGCACAGATATGGTATGTGACTGTGTCACACTGTGTATCGTTTTTTTTCAGGCAGAGAACGGATTAATTAAACTGGTGGTCACTGGTCACACTATCAGCAAGTAGTACTCCGTCCTAATATGCTCCCCAAAATTAGTAAATCAAGTGTCTCTAGACTCTCTACTCTCTACTCTACTCTAAACGGAGAGGACGCCAGCCACGTCCTCTCCCTATGAATCTCAATGCACGTGTGAAAATGGCGGCGACGCGCGGCTTCTTATATAGAATCCGAGTCTCGCGATAGAATACGAGCCTCGCGAGAATCCGACAGCGGGATGATGACGTTCGGGCGCGCTCGGGTTAGCCGAGCAAGGCGGGAAGATCCGAGTCTGCCTCGGATCCGTGTAAAAAGGCTGAAGTTCGGGGGGGTTCGGTTTCCGAGAAACCGAACCCGCTCATCTCTAGTTTATATACCATGTACCTGTCTTGCACTGTCTTGTACTGCAAGTCATTGATTTATTGTTTTGCATATTTGTAATACACTCTCGCTTATTCCTTGATATTGTGGTTAACAAATATTTAGTAGTTCAAGAAATCCTATCCTACAATAGCATATATATATTCACACACTCAACAAGTAAAGATAAATTTTTACTTTATTTCACAGCAACTGTTGATTTCCGTAGATCTCCACCTTGGAAACTGGGATGTGGCAAACTGAACTCAATATTAATGTTATTACATACACAATAAATGCATACAGTAACTGCTCACATTTAAAACAGAAATATCGTTGTACCCAGCATTTATTCTTATAGCTTATTATCATATACGTTCTAGAAGCTTTCTTACTCCTTATTACCTCCCATTAATGTCTACACTGCGCAGTGACTATTGGCCATAACGTTGGTGCACATGAAGTTTTCTTTTTTAAGAATTAATCGGAAGCACATTCAATAAAAGCTTGTGGTCTCCTGTATACGTGCTTCTAATAGAATCCTCTTTCTGATCTCTGATGTTAACTGTAATATACTCTCAATGTTGTCCAACTCGAAATAAATACAGAGGGGTGTGAATTGTGGGCTAACTGTAATATGTCCTTGAGTTATTTGCATGTGACGGCATCTAGTTATTCTCAATAAATTCTGTTGCACTGTACTATACTAAAATTCCTTGAGTGTGTCCGAGAGTAGAATAACAAATATCTCTTCACTTCTTTAATTACTAGAGCTTCCTGAAGGAGTCTCTGTGTCTAAATCAATCTTTCAGATTGACAAAGTGAGCTGCCGGTATTACTCTTACTCACTATGTCTACGCTGTGCCTGAGGTAAGTGTGGTTCCAACTTCAACTAAAACAGTACTTTCTCTATTTAACTTTGGTTGTTTAACAGGAATGTAATACTGTTTCTTTTAATGCTGACTGTCACTCTGAGAAATAAGCTTTCACTTGTAAATATGACAAATGCAGAATTGGGTATTCTTATAATAAATTCCTCTTGTTGTGAAGCTGTAATTAAACGGTCTCTACTGTGACATTAGGCTATTTCCCCTTCAGTACAGGGACGCTCTGTGGCAGTTGAATAGTTACTGCTGTAACACTGGGATATTTTCCCTTCAGCGTGAGGCCACTGTGTTAATGACTATTCAGGCCCACCTCTAACCTTATAAGGAATAACCGGAGCCGCCTCCTCGACTCCCAGCTAGTGTCACTCACTGATCCGGTGGCCTCCCAGCTCTGCTCGGGTTGGTTTAACCTGCTGCAGCCACCTCCCCTGAAGGCACGACTCAGCTGAAGCCTCCTCCCCCGTTCGGCTCCGTCAGACTTCCTCGTTCACCGCCGCCTTTCGCCCTGCACCCGGACCGGGACTTCACTGCACAGACGAGGGAAACCAGAGTCACGAACGGGGTAATCTTACGATCTTCTCCGCTGTCACTGTCCGGATCTATGTGTCCTATTTAGCGGTCGCGCTGGTCTCACTGCGCAGCTCCAGCCCCGATCTCCGTCTCCTCAGTCGCTCTACGCTTCTCCTCTTTATAACCTTTATGCCAGGGCCCCGGATCTGTCCCGCCAGAAGCCTCTTGCACGAGCTGGTTGCTCCAATAATAGCCTCGTGCCAGCACCCCCTTCCTAGATAGGCAGTGTGGCAGTCCAGTAAACCCAACTTCAGGCCGACAGCACCAACTCCCCTATGTGAGGGGCATTTGTTCCCTATTACCTCTTTCTGTGAAAGTATCTATACCAAATATGCCAGTATCCTCCTATGAGAGGCTGGGTGTAATTATATGAATTTTCTTTTAACTCTCTCTACACAGGGCACATTTATTAACCTTATAATCTTATCCTATTACAACTCATTGCCCACACAGGGGACTTAGCAAAAGACTACATTCACATGTTACCAAGGTGTTACATACAACCCCGCTTGAATTATGCATGTCCTCATGCATTTCTTTACATTTACTATAATAACTTTAGCGATTACTTGAAAGAATGAAATTTTAACTTAAACATATAAGATCTTAACATATCTTTCGATTCTACTTAGTACCCAAGTCCTTCAGTAAACCGTCAACATTGGTATCTAATAGGTAAAATTCCTTTGGTGCTTCTCTCCGATCTTCTTAATGTTACTGGGGACTTAACCATTGTGTAGTCGTATTCCGGTTGCGTATCTGGTAGTATCGAGGGAAGATCCGCAATAACATCATCTTTTCCCTCCATAACTTCAGATAATACTGTTTGTAATCCAGGTGTATCTCCCTCCGCAACAGGTATTCCTATGCGAGGCAATACTGGCCAATACCAACTCAACATGCCCATAGGGTCACTGATTTCGGTGTCGGTGAATGGACTAGAGATCCCCGTTTTGTCTTTCTGTTTCTCATCCTTTAACAGGGACAAATCTGAACAGCGCTTTAATTGGTTCCTATGGACTACTAATGAACACTGGCCTTCATCTTTAGAGATCCGGTACGTTTCTTCATTGTAGTATGGGATTTCGACAATTAAATAGGGCACTGCCTCCCAGTGACTATCGAGTTTACTGATACGCTGATTTTTCCTTCGCCATACCATGTCACCCACTTTCAGCGGCTCTGCATGGGCGGTCTCGTTGTAGTATTCAGCTTGATGCTGTCGTACATTTCCCATTCTTTGATCTACAATGTTCTGTGCGGCCTTCAACCTCCGCCTATGTTCCTTCACCCAATCACTCTGTGGAATCACTTCCTGAACGACAGCTGGAGGCAGGTCCAATTTTACATCTACGGGTAGCCTTCCCTCCCGTCCAAATAGCAAGTAGTAGGGAGTGTATCCAGTGGAGCTATGTTCTGCGTTGTTATAGAGGAATGTAAGCTCTGGTAGCAGGGTAGGCCACTCTTGCCGTTCCGGTGACGGAATAGCCCTCAACATATTGATTAAGGTTTGATTCATTCTCTCACATAACCCATTACCCTGAGGGTGATAAGCAGTTGTCCGTAACTTTTTACATCCGTACAAGTCACACAGCTCCTTAAACAATTTGGACTCAAATGCAGGACCTTGATCCGTCAAGATGTTTTCGGGTATCCGTAGGGCCGTACAAATGCTCTCCACAACAGTTCCGCTGTCGTTTTTGCTGACAAATCCCTCACTGGTAGAGCTACAGCGAACTTAGTGTAATGATCGATCATGGTGATAGCGTATTGGTATCCCGTTCGACTAGTTTCCAATTTCACATGGTCAATGGTCAGTATTTCCAACGGATGATGACTAATGATAGGATGGAGGGGAGCCCTCTGAGAAGAAGAAGTTTGCTTCCGCATAACGCAATTTTTACAGTTCATACACCACTCCTCAACATCCTGTCTCATATTGGGCCAAAAGAATCGCTTTCTCAAATGTGCCTCTACTTTCTGAGTGCTGAAATGTCCAGATTGGTCATGGTACTCGTGTAGGCGGAAATTCTTTCTTGCCGATGGTATTACAATTTGGGTAATAGGATGGTGTGTTTTAGGGTGGATTCCACTGCGGATGACGAGCCCTTTCCGGATTCTAAGGTGTTCTCTCTGTCTCCAAAGCTTTAGAAGTTCGGGTTCAGCATTCAGTCTCTCTTCTTTGGTCATCGTCTTTCCTCCGAGCAAGAGAGCTTTCAATTGCTCCAGCACAGGGCTCTCCTTTTGTATTTGCCTCCATTTTTCTTCTGATTCATTTTCCAACGCAACTTGCTTTTTGAACTTAGATGTACAGGTAGTTCTGGTAGATAAAACTGGTTGGCATGTTAACATGGCATGAAAAGCTGGCATTTCTACTTCCTCCCATCCTTCTTCCTGAAATCTATGGTCTGTTTCTCTGGGTACTCTTGACAGGGCATCAGCATTCACATTACTTCTACCGCTTCGATATTTGATTGTAAATTGGAAATTGGCCAACCGAGAAGCCCAACGCTGCTCTAATGCTCCCAAGTGAGCTGTTGACAAATGAGCTAACGGATTGTTGTCAGTGAAGGCTATAAATGGAGTAGCAGCCAAGTAATTTTTGAATTTTTCTGTAACTGCCCATACTAGCGCCAAAAATTCTAATTTAAATGCGCTATAGTTGGCATCATTACGCTCAGTTTTCTTTAAGCTTCGACTAGCGTACGCAATGACTCGTTCTTTCCCATCTTGATTCTGAGATAGTACCGCTCCAAGGCCTTGATTACTGGCATCCGTGTAGAGATGGAAAGGCTGACTATAATCAGGGTATGCCAGTATAGGCGTCTGGGTCAATAGATTTTTCAATTTTTCAAATGCGACTTGTTGGGTTTGGGTCCAGTTTATTCTCATGTTCTTCCCGCGTTGGTTCTTAGACATTCCTCGAAGTAATTCATGCAAAGGTGCTGCGACATGAGCAAACTTCTCAACAAATCTTCTGTAATATCCTACAAACCCAAGAAATTGCCGGACTTCCTTGATGGTACTCGGAATAGGCCAATCCTGTACAGCAACAATTTTCTCTGGATCAGGAATAATACCTGCAGCACTCACACTATGTCCCAGGTATTGTACACTTGTTTTTAGTAAATGACACTTGGATGGCTTTACCTTGAGGCCATACTCGGCAAGTCGCTGGAAGACGTACTGAAGGTGCTGTAAATGTTCTTCATAAGTCTTGGAGTAAATGATAATATCATCTAGATATAACAGCACCATTTCAAAGTTTTTATGACCAAGGCAATGTTCCATTACTCTTTGAAAGGTCCCTGGGGCATTGCAAAGTCCAAACGGCATGCGCTCAAATTCATATAATCCCATAGGCGTGGTGAAAGCTGTTTTCTCTCGATCGCCCGGAGCCATCTGAACTTGCCAATACCCGCTTGTTAAATCAAGAGTTGAGAAATAGGTGGCTGATTTTAGAGCCGCTAATGACTCTTCAATACGTGGTAGCGGGTAGGCATCCTTATGAGTTACTTGATTCAATTTTCTATAGTCCACACAAAAGCGGAGAGTGCCATCTTTCTTTCGGACCAAGACGATCGGGGCTGCCCATGGACTATAACTCTCACAAATTACCCCAGAAGCTTCCATCTCCTCTAGCATCTTGCGCACAGGTTGATATAAAGCCGGAGCAAGTGGACGGTACCGTTCTTTAATAGGTGGGGTATTTCCGGTTGGATTATAATGCCAAATGCGATCTACCTTCCCGAAATCCGATGCACTCTTGCTGAAAGTGGCAGTATTCTCTTGCACCACACGCAGAACTCCTGATCTTAATTCCTCTGGAGTGCTCCCATCTCCAATCTGGAGCTCCTGCCACCAGTTAGATTGATCTTCGCTCTTCTCGATTTCTTGGGAACAGTGGTTTACTTGAGCCTGCAGAGAGGGTACTTCTATCACATCTTGAAATGTGACCAAAGATAACTTGGCTATAACTTGATGACGATACACTTTAATAGAATGGTCATGTGGATTAAGGATCCTCACTGGCGTTCTTCCTCCTTCTACAGTTACTAAGGTCCGCGCAATGACTATATCATTCCGGGTGGAAACAGGGCAAGGTTCAACAATCGCATTATAATTGCATCCTTGTGGCCCACACTTGGCTTTTCCCCAAACTATAGTTTCTGAATTAGGTTGTAAAATAATGGGTCTGCGATCTATAGTTTTTACTTTGCCCACCTCACCACTGAGGCTAACAAATTGTTGTTGTCCCTGTATGATTTTGATGGTCCGATGCAGAGCCCTTTGGCAAGCAGATGGCGCGTGAGTTAGCTCCATCTGGAGGGCTGCAATTAGTTCAGTCGGACATAGTTGCAATATGTTCATCCCTACAATAATGGGAGGTACCGTAGGATCCTTTACATTCGTGATGAGACATCCCTGCCCTACTAGTTGGGCCTGCCCAATCTGAAAGTCCAGTTCACAGTATCCCTGACAGGAGATACTTAACCCATTACTGGCGACCAGCCGCAGCCAAGTTGGGGGTGGTGGTAACAGCTCCAATCTTCCCCAATACTGATGGAAAACACCTTCTTGGATGGTTGTTACTTGAGAACCAGTGTCTAAAGTGGCTGGTACTTGTACCCCATTGATCCAGATGTTAAGAACGGGGAGCTGCCCTATGTATCTAGGGCACCATTCTTCGGGTGTAGGACCTATTCCGCTTGATCTCCCCGAGGGTTGGTCTCTGGCCTCGGGGCATTGGCGTTTAAAGACTCCTCTTGAGAGCATACTCTCTCCACATGGCCACTCCTATTACATCTTCGACAGATGGGACGGCCTTGTGAGTCAAATCTGTCGGTGGGTCTACGGCCTCTTCTCTCAGGCGGTTCCCACCAATCTTCTCCTGTTCCTCTACGGTCTCGGAGCCAGGTTGATCCGGTTCGGCCTGATGGAACGTGTTTGGCGAGCCTCTGCAGCTCTCGGTTCATATTAGCCATCCCCACCGTCAACTCTTCCATTTGTCCTTTTAATATAAGAACCGTGTCAGCATTTGGGGTTTGCATACCCTGCATGGGATTTTTCTGTAGGTTTGTCACTTCTGTAGATGTACGACTAGAAGCGCCCGTTTCACCAAATCGCTCTTGATAACCGGGTAACTCAGGAAAAGACACTACCTTGGATTGTGTTGGGCCTATTACTTTAATAGCCGCTTCTTTAAAATCCAAAAAGGAGGCTGTAGCTTTCTGCATTCTCAGGAGTTTCAATTGAGTTCGAACGTTCTCACAATTCGCCCCATCGATAAATTGATTTACTAAAGTCTCATCCACCTCCCTTATCTCTGCATTATCTATTTCTTGTATATCTCGTAATGCTTCCTGCAGACTCAATGCAAAGTCTCGCAATGACTCCCAAGGTTGCTGCTTGCGGGAATAAAAACGGGATTTTAATTCTGAAAGGGTACTGATATCAAAAATAGTTGCCAGCCGTTGAAATACTTGCTCCACTGTCTTTCGTTCATCCAAGGGCCAAGACAAGACTTCCCGTAAGGCTGACCCTTTCAATTGACCGACTAAAATCTCCACCTGTTGAAGATTGGTTAATGTGTAAAGTCTGAAGATAGCTTGTAATTTTCTTTTAAATTCAACGAATGTACTTGAATCCTTCCCACTTGTATCCCCCGATCCCGCATACGCGGGTAACCACGGAGCCCCAAAATAATAAGGGAGGGTAATGGGATTTATGTTGGTCATGGTTGCTGAGGTGCTTGTTGTGCTAGATGTACTTGTCGTGTCTGCACTTGTCGCACTTGTTGTCGCTATACTGGATGTTTGCTCGTTGTCTGACATTTTCTTTGTTCGCAATCCTGTTCGTGGGACGCCAAATATGTAATGCACTCTCGCTTATTCCTTGATATTGTGGTTAACAAATATTTAGTAGTTCAAGAAATCCTATCCTACAATAGCATCTCCTATATAATAGCCCTATTCTGTGACCTTGTGATTCATTTGCTAACGCTGGGCGGAGTTACAACAGTGGGCGGAGTTAGTCAAATGAGTCACAGAGATCTGGCCAAATCTACAGGAGACTAGGAGCAGAAGCAGATAGCATGGGCATTGGGCATGGCACAGGCAGGGGTGCAGACCTCCCAGCTTTCTGCAGGAGCTTTATCCAGGCAGAAGGAGGGAAACACACTCAGCGAAAAGGGGGCGTGGCTTCACGGGAGGGCCCCGTTTTCGTCAGTGAGGGAGCATGCCCAGCGCTCTGTGAGCTGCTGGCATGCTCCCAGGGGCTGATTATGAGTCCGGGGGGCCCAGGGCACTTGTGACAGGGGAGCCCTATCTCATTGCTGTGCCTGCTGTGGGTTAGGGGCGTGGCCTAATCGCGGCCCGCGTGGCCACGCCCCCTTATGCAAATTTCAATTTTTATTTTTATTTTTTTGATGGGATTTTGGCCCCTCAGCTAGGGCTAAATCCAGAGGAGGTGGTCGCTCCCCCCTAAACACCCGCACAGGGAGAAGAAAGCAGGGAGACTGCTGCCTCCCTGCAACACCACAGACCTGCCAATATGCAGCAGCGTGTGCTGACTGTAGCACAATGCTGCCGTTGTTGCTGGCAGGACGGGGGAGCTTCTGAGCTGGGACAGAGCTACTCCAGCCGGGGGGTCCCCTAAAACTGTGGGGCCAACGGTACGTATCCCCTGCCCCCCCCCCCCCCCCCACCTTAATCCGGCTCTGCTGCTGGAACCCCCCCATTAATCTGTACCCCCTGATGCCCCCTCTCCCTCTGTCTCCACTATTCACCGCTGCTCTGCTAAGCAGAACAGCGAGTACAGGAGCTTTCCAACTGCCCCCCCCCCACCGCCGGACACTGCGACTCGCGGGTGGGACAGCGGGACAGACCCCAAAAAATGGGACTGTCCCGCGAAAATCGGGACATTTGGGAGGTATGGGGGTGTGTGAGGGGTATGTCATACAGACAGATGGGCACCGGCTCACTGTGTGCTTGACCCCCCACATCGGCATACTCAGCAGGGTCTCTCTGGTGCGGAGGAGCGTCACTTTCTAGCACACTCCACACTTCTTAGCTGCAGTTTAGTGAGGCACCTGCCGCTGTGCAGGTTCCGTACTGCCTCTGTTATCTCCAGCCCCGGCAACCCCACCGCTAGCTGCAGCACTGCCACCCGCAGTGAGGTGCGCCCAGCTCCTTCACACACTTTAGCTGGCGGGTAGCGCTACAGAAATCCGAGCTGCTTGCATGCTCTGACCCACTCCTCCCTCCAGCCGCAGCGTCTCCTGGGAGCTAACCAGTCACTCCCAGTCTCCCCTTACCACAGTGCCCGGAAGCCGTGAGGTCCGCGCCACGTGCATGCTATGACCCCCTCCTCCCTCCAGCCGCAGCGTCTCCTGGGGGCTAACCAGTCATTTCCAGTCTCACCTTACCACAGTGCCCGGCAGCTGCGCGAGGTCTGCGGTGTGTGACTGAGGAGGGGGGGAGGGATGCGGACGGGCAGAGGAAGCAGGAATCCAGCCTGAGAGAGTCAGCCATGCCAAGTCTCCAGCAGCAGCAGATCCCAACAGGTTGGAGTGGAACAGCAGCAGCCAGCAACAGTGACTCCGGTAAGACACATCTGTCTGTCACCACTGTTTTGTCCCTAATACCAATCTCTCCCGTGCCCTGTGTTCTGTCATGTCCCTGTCACCCCTGGCCTTGCCCTGCCACCCTTATCCTGGCCCTTTCACCCTTATCCTGGCCCTGTCACCCTTATCCTGTCCCTATCATTTCTGTCCTGGCCCCGTCACCCCTGTCCTGGCCCCGTCACCCCTGTCCTGGCACCGTCACCCCTGTTCTGACCCTGTCACCCCTGTCCTGGCCCCGTCAACCCTGTACTGACCCTGTCACCCCTGTCCTGGCCCTGTTACTGCATACCCTCCAACTACCTTTTATGGCATATACAGTACCCGCAGCGCCTCCAGACCTCTCCCCAATGCACCACACCTCCACACCTTCCCCTCCACCACATGCGGCACTCCACCCCTCCCCCACATGCTGTGCCTCCAGACCCCCTACACCACCCGTGGCTCCCACTCCTCCACTCCTTCACCACCCACAGCACCTCCAGGCCCCTTCCACCATTCACCCCCCTTATATGTCTCCCCCCACACCTGCCCCCCTCCACCCGCAGCATCTGCAGACACCCTCCTCCATCAGCGGCCCCCCCCTCACCCACCCCTCCCCCACCAATGGCACCCCCGCACCTGCCCCTCCACCACCTGCAGCACCTCCGGACCTCCTTTCCCATCCTCCGCAACACCCGTACCTGCCCCTACCCTACCCATGGTGCCTGCGGTCCCCTACCCCACCCCCGGCACTCCCGTCCCTTCCCATCCCACAGCACCTCCGGAACCCTTCATCCATCCACAACATCCCCACACCTGCCCCTCTCCCGCCCGTGGCACCCCTGCCCCTCCCCCACCTTCAGTGCCTCCGGACCCCTCCCCCATCTGCATCCCCCACTCCTCTGCCCCTCCCCCACGCGCAGCACCTCCCAAACCTTCCCCATCCGGGCCCAACCCCCACTTCTGCCTCCCCTCCACCCGCAGCATCTACAGACACCATCCGCAGTCCCCCCTGCACCCGCTACATTCTGTACATCGTGCCCTGCAGGTGCTGTTCACGCCGTCGCAAGGGGCTGCGCCTCCTTCACCATCGCACGCCCTTTCATTGTGCAATATTTAACCACTAACAAAGGAATGCAGGTAATACTCCATATAATACAAATATTAAACCCCAGAAAGGCATGCAAGGGTTAAGGGGGCGTAGCCCCTTGCGACGGTGTGAAGAGCGCCCGTAGGGCGCGATGAAGCACCTAGTATATATATATTCACACACTCAACAAGTAAAGAAAAATTTTTACTTTATTTCACAGCAACTGTTGATTTCCGTAGATCTCCACCTTGGAAACTGGGACGTGGCAAACTGAACTCAATATTAATGTTATTACATACACAATAAATGCATACAGTAACTGCTCACATTTAAAACAGAAATATCGTTGTACCCAGCATTTATTCTTATAGCTTATTATCATATACGTGCTAGAAGCTTTCTTACTCCTTATTACCTCCCATTAATGTCTACACTGCGCAGTGACTATTGGCCATAACGTTGGTGCACATGAAGTTTTCTTTTTTAAGAATTAATCGGAAGCACATTCAATAAAAGCTTGTGGTCTCCTGTATACGTGCTTCTAATAGAATCCTCTTTCTGATCTCTGATGTTAACTGTAATATACTCTCAATGTTGTCCAACTCGAAATAAATACAGAGGGGTGTGAATTGTGGGCTAACTGTAATATGTCCTTGAGTTATTTGCATGTGACGGCATCTAGTTATTCTCAATAAATTCTGTTGCACTGTACTATACTAAAATTCCTTGAGTGTGTCCGAGAGTAGAATAACAAATATCTCTTCACTTCTTTAATTACTAGAGCTTCCTGAAGGAGTCTCTGTGTCTAAATCAATCTTTCAGATTGACAAAGTGAGCTGCCGGTATTACTCTTACTCACTATGTCTACGCTGTGCCTGAGGTAAGTGTGGTTCCAACTTCAACTAAAACAGTACTTTCTCTATTTAACTTTGGTTGTTTAACAGGAATGTAATACTGTTTCTTTTAATGCTGACTGTCACTCTGAGAAATAAGCTTTCACTTGTAAATATGACAAATGCAGAATTGGGTATTCTTATAATAAATTCCTCTTGTTGTGAAGCTGTAATTAAACAGTCTCTACTGTGACATTAGGCTATTTCCCCTTCAGTACAGGGACGCTCTGTGGCAGTTGAATAGTTACTGCTGTAACACTGGGATATTTTCCCTTCAGCGTGAGGCCACTGTGTTAATGACTATTCAGGCCCACCTCTAACCTTATAAGGAATAACCGGAGCCGCCTCCTCGACTCCCAGCTAGTGTCACTCACTGATCCGGTGGCCTCCCAGCTCTGCTCGGGTTGGTTTAACCTGCTGCAGCCACCTCCCCTGAAGGCACGACTCAGCTGAAGCCTCCTCCCCCGTTCGGCTCCGTCAGACTCCCTCGTTCACCGCCGCCTTTCGCCCTGCACCCGGACCGGGACTTCACTGCACAGACGAGGGAAACCAGAGTCACGAACGGGGTAATCTTACGATCTTCTCCGCTGTCACTGTCCGGATCTATGTGTCCTATTTAGCGGTCGCGCTGGTCTCACTGCGCAGCTCCAGCCCCGATCTCCGTCTCCTCAGTCGCTCTACGCTTCTCCTCTTTATAACCTTTATGCCAGGGCCCCGGATCTGTCCCGCCAGAAGCCTCTTGCACGAGCTGGTTGCTCCAATAATAGCCTCGTGCCAGCACCCCCTTCCTAGATAGGCAGTGTGGCAGTCCAGTAAACCCAACTTCAGGCCGACAGCACCAACTTCCCTCTGTGAGGGGCATTTGTTCCCTATTACCTCTTTCTGTGAAAGTATCTATACCAAATATGCCAGTATCCTCCTATGAGAGGCTGGGTGTAATTATATGAATTTTCTTTTAACTCTCTCTACACAGGGCACATTTATTAACCTTATAATCTTATCCTATTACAACTCATTGCCCACACAGGGGACTTAGCAAAAGACTACATTCACATTTTACCAAGGTGTTACATATTTGTTTATGTACTATGCACTGTGGAACCCTTGTGGTGCCATATACTAAAGGATACTACTACTACAGCTACTACTACTAATAATAATAATAATAATAATAATAATACTACAGTAATAATGTTCAAGAAACTGAGTCTTTGGAAAGTTTGGCTCAACTAAGATAATTTATTCTAAAATCCTCAGTCATCTGATAACATGTTCTAATCATCTGGTGTCTGAGGTTTGATGAACTTTTATCATTCCTAATATTTTTAAATGGAGTGTGTAACATATACCACACTTGGCCGCATCTGGTACCGAAAGTTTTATTTTATACTTTAAAACAACACACAACAGCAACGTTGATAATTTCATAGTAACAGAAACACTCATAATCCATAAAAGCAAAAACAACAAATAAAAGCAATTTGTTTCAGGAATAGAAACAAAATGGAAATTTACTAATACACCAACATATATCACCAGATATTGCTATATATTTATAAACATCACGTTATCTCCCAGAAACGTTTCTTTTCATTTTAAATATTATGTGTAAATAAGCATTAATCAGTGGACAAACTAGAATTTCTAAATTATCACTGTACAGCTGTTGTTGTTCTGATATTTACATTATAGCCTATGGTTGCTGTCTGCTTACTGATCACATAGGGACTGGTGGAGATCCACTAAGAAAATGATCACTTCCTTACGCAGCAAAATACAGCAAGAATGGCGCGTTTCAGATTTCCGTTGCTGACTATCAACATGACTGAGTGCAAACCTGGGTATGAAATTAAGCAACAGCAGCACAGGATCCTATATACCGGGTTTCCTGACTGTATAGCTAAAGGCATCAAGTTTAAACATATCAAAAAGAGGACATAGAAGAAGATAAAAGTCATCATATTTATAATTGTCCGTTTGTGGGCGACAAGCTGAGATTATGTGAATCTTGAGTTGTTGCTGCTCATATTCCGGGTGTGTTTCAGAAGTGACGCAATCAGAAGGGAAACAGCGGTGTAGAATATGAAGAACGGTATTATGGATCCTGCAAAGAAGGTGATCACTAAATTTGTGTAATTTGATTTGAGAGTTACAATTCCATCACTGGTCCTTCACCATCGCACGCCCTTTCATTGTGCAATATTTAACCACTAACAAAGGAATGCAGGTAATACTCCATATAATACAAATATTAAACCCCAGAAAGGCATGCAAGGGTTAAGGGGGCGTAGCCCCTTGCGACGGTGTGAAGAGCGCCCGTAGGGCGCGATGAAGCACCTAGTATATATATATTCACACACTCAACAAGTAAAGAAAAATTTTTACTTTATTTCACAGCAACTGTTGATTTCCGTAGATCTCCACCTTGGAAACTGGGACGTGGCAAACTGAACTCAATATTAATGTTATTACATACACAATAAATGCATACAGTAACTGCTCACATTTAAAACAGAAATATCGTTGTACCCAGCATTTATTCTTATAGCTTATTATCATATACGTGCTAGAAGCTTTCTTACTCCTTATTACCTCCCATTAATGTCTACACTGCGCAGTGACTATTGGCCATAACGTTGGTGCACATGAAGTTTTCTTTTTTAAGAATTAATCGGAAGCACATTCAATAAAAGCTTGTGGTCTCCTGTATACGTGCTTCTAATAGAATCCTCTTTCTGATCTCTGATGTTAACTGTAATATACTCTCAATGTTGTCCAACTCGAAATAAATACAGAGGGGTGTGAATTGTGGGCTAACTGTAATATGTCCTTGAGTTATTTGCATGTGACGGCATCTAGTTATTCTCAATAAATTCTGTTGCACTGTACTATACTAAAATTCCTTGAGTGTGTCCGAGAGTAGAATAACAAATATCTCTTCACTTCTTTAATTACTAGAGCTTCCTGAAGGAGTCTCTGTGTCTAAATCAATCTTTCAGATTGACAAAGTGAGCTGCCGGTATTACTCTTACTCACTATGTCTACGCTGTGCCTGAGGTAAGTGTGGTTCCAACTTCAACTAAAACAGTACTTTCTCTATTTAACTTTGGTTGTTTAACAGGAATGTAATACTGTTTCTTTTAATGCTGACTGTCACTCTGAGAAATAAGCTTTCACTTGTAAATATGACAAATGCAGAATTGGGTATTCTTATAATAAATTCCTCTTGTTGTGAAGCTGTAATTAAACAGTCTCTACTGTGACATTAGGCTATTTCCCCTTCAGTACAGGGACGCTCTGTGGCAGTTGAATAGTTACTGCTGTAACACTGGGATATTTTCCCTTCAGCGTGAGGCCACTGTGTTAATGACTATTCAGGCCCACCTCTAACCTTATAAGGAATAACCGGAGCCGCCTCCTCGACTCCCAGCTAGTGTCACTCACTGATCCGGTGGCCTCCCAGCTCTGCTCGGGTTGGTTTAACCTGCTGCAGCCACCTCCCCTGAAGGCACGACTCAGCTGAAGCCTCCTCCCCCGTTCGGCTCCGTCAGACTCCCTCGTTCACCGCCGCCTTTCGCCCTGCACCCGGACCGGGACTTCACTGCACAGACGAGGGAAACCAGAGTCACGAACGGGGTAATCTTACGATCTTCTCCGCTGTCACTGTCCGGATCTATGTGTCCTATTTAGCGGTCGCGCTGGTCTCACTGCGCAGCTCCAGCCCCGATCTCCGTCTCCTCAGTCGCTCTACGCTTCTCCTCTTTATAACCTTTATGCCAGGGCCCCGGATCTGTCCCGCCAGAAGCCTCTTGCACGAGCTGGTTGCTCCAATAATAGCCTCGTGCCAGCACCCCCTTCCTAGATAGGCAGTGTGGCAGTCCAGTAAACCCAACTTCAGGCCGACAGCACCAACTTCCCTCTGTGAGGGGCATTTGTTCCCTATTACCTCTTTCTGTGAAAGTATCTATACCAAATATGCCAGTATCCTCCTATGAGAGGCTGGGTGTAATTATATGAATTTTCTTTTAACTCTCTCTACACAGGGCACATTTATTAACCTTATAATCTTATCCTATTACAACTCATTGCCCACACAGGGGACTTAGCAAAAGACTACATTCACATTTTACCAAGGTGTTACATATTTGTTTATGTACTATGCACTGTGGAACCCTTGTGGTGCCATATACTAAAGGATACTACTACTACAGCTACTACTACTAATAATAATAATAATAATAATAATAATAATAATACAGTAATAATGTTCAAGAAACTGAGTCTTTGGAAAGTTTGGCTCAACTAAGATAATTTATTCTAAAATCCTCAGTCATCTGATAACATGTTCTAATCATCTGGTGTCTGAGGTTTGATGAACTTTTATCATTCCTAATATTTTTAAATGGAGTGTGTAACATATACCACACTTGGCCGCATCTGGTACCGAAAGTTTTATTTTATACTTTAAAACAACACACAACAGCAACGTTGATAATTTCATAGTAACAGAAACACTCATAATCCATAAAAGCAAAAACAACAAATAAAAGCAATTTGTTTCAGGAATAGAAACAAAATGGAAATTTACTAATACACCAACATATATCACCAGATATTGCTATATATTTATAAACATCACGTTATCTCCCAGAAACGTTTCTTTTCATTTTAAATATTATGTGTAAATAAGCATTAATCAGTGGACAAACTAGAATTTCTAAATTATCACTGTACAGCTGTTGTTGTTCTGATATTTACATTATAGCCTATGGTTGCTGTCTGCTTACTGATCACATAGGGACTGGTGGAGATCCACTAAGAAAATGATCACTTCCTTACGCAGCAAAATACAGCAAGAATGGCGCGTTTCAGATTTCCGTTGCTGACTATCAACATGACTGAGTGCAAACCTGGGTATGAAATTAAGCAACAGCAGCACAGGATCCTATATACCGGGTTTCCTGACTGTATAGCTAAAGGCATCAAGTTAAAACATATCAAAAAGAGGACATAGAAGAAGATAAAAGTCATCATATTTATAATTGTCCGTTTGTGGGCGACAAGCTGAGATTATGTGAATCTTGAGTTGTTGCTGCTCATATTCCGGGTGTGTTTCAGAAGTGACGCAATCAGAAGGGAAACAGCGGTGTAGAATATGAAGAACGGTATTATGGATCCTGCAAAGAAGGTGATCACTAAATTTGTGTAATTTGATTTGAGAGTTACAATTCCATCACTGGTACCATTAGTGAGTTGGGTAAAATTTATGTAATGCAAGGAGTACACAGCAAATGCACGAGGCAGACTGGAGAGAAAAGACACCAGCAGTGACGTCAGGAGCAGCCAGGGGACCATCCAGGAGATGTTCATCTTAAGTCTCATGAATAATCTGTTGCTGTAGTTTGTGATCTTCACACAGTAGAACACGCAGAGCACGGTGCCCCACCACAGGCTGCAGAACACCATACATGCTATTGCAGTGACAATATATTGAAACAACTAAAATGGAACTGTTAAAACACCATTTATGGAAAAACTAACAGGTAAGTTACAAATTAGGAAAAGTATCCTCACCAGTCCCAGGCTGGTCATGAGAATGTCAATGGTCTGCAGAGAGTGGCCCTTCAGACGCCAAATGAAGTTCTGTGTCACTATAAATGCATTGAGCAGTAATCCGATGGACAGCAGTAACCAAGTGATAGTTAATAAAAAAGTGTAAGTTGTGGAATTCATCTTTTCTGTTTCAGAACCAGACACTTCTGTCAGAGGATCTGAGATCTCTATAAGTAACCAGCGCTGTACGTGTTACTTATCCTGGATGAGACAGGCGGCAGTGCGACAGGTAAATGATACTGAGCTAATATTAAACATAGAAAGACATCCTATGAAGTTTGCATGATATTTGACTATCAAACTCCAAGTAACCTTCCAATCAGTGCTGTTACTTATAAGCAGAGTTACATTGCCATCTGCATTTTGTAAAGTCTCTGAATATTTTTAGGAATAGCAAATGTGACACACCACACTTACACAAAAGCAATGTTTGAGCATTTCTTTCAAGGGCACCCAAGAAAAATTACGCACAAAAGCTTTTAAATAAAAAATAGGTTTATTTAGCTGGGTTATCCATGCAAAATGATGATTATAATCGTACATACCTAACAATAGATGAGCTCCCACATGACCTTCTTGCATTGGAAGAATCTGATAGAATATTTATTATGAAGTAGATGTTTCCTTATGTGTCCTGTGCATCCTCACCTACTATCCGGATCTGACCTCTGGGAGGATCCTGGTACATCCTTGTGGGAAATATGAATTTGTGGCATCAGGTTGCAGTAGTTGGGGCCATGATAACCCAATCATAAGGTTATTTCTTGGACGCTGGAGTGGGCAGACCCATGAACCACTGGACTGGCAGCAAAGGAGACTGGAACCACTAGACTGGTGGCAGACACTTGAACCACCGGACTGGCAGTAGACAAGACTGTAACCATGGGACTGGTAGATTTATTCCCTTTGGCATTGATCTGGGCAGACAGAACGTGGCACCCAGAGGTGTGGGCAGGCAGAACCTCGTTATAATGCAATCATGAAGATATTTCTTGGACACCAGACTGGGCAGACACAGAAACTGCTGGAATGGCAGCAGACGAGACTGGAATCACTGGACTGGTGGGAGACATTTGAACCACTGTGCTGGCTGCAGACACTTGAACCACTGCACTGGTAGGAGACAATGCTAGAGTCATCACATTGGCAGCATAATTTACTTTGACACTGGTCAGGGCAGATGAACCTCGTAACCGGAGGCATGGGCAGACAGAAACTTATGCCAATGCAGTTCCTTCTCCTGACCTGTAAAGTCCTCCAACTTCTATGGACCTCACTCACTATGTCTCCCTCTATGTCACCCCATCTGCCTGCCCCTCCCATATAGATTGTAAGCTCAAATGAGTAGGATCTTCAGCCCTTTGTACTTTGGCTTCCCTGACCTATACTATCTTGTGTTATACTCTTTTGTACTGGGTGCTGAGGTACTTTTGAGGGGCCACATCAATAAAGGTTAATTATAATATATTAAAACTCTGACCCATGAAGCTTTTGTTGGTGGACTGTAGATTGCCAAATCCCACTAACTTCAGTGACTGGCTGCAGAGTATCCCCACCTCTGGTATCTAGCCTTCCAGCAAATGTAACTATTATGAGATACATGATACGGTAAATTATTATATAATTTCATATCTATATACTGTATAACTCAATTGATAAACAATAGTCATAAGATTTTTAAAGGAAGTCCCAGTAGCGGATCTTGCCACGGGCAAGCAGGACTTTTGCCCGGGGTGCCGGCGCCATCCGGAGGGCGCTGCACCATGGCAAGTTCCGCTGCTGCTGTGGTGCCCCCGCTGCCGCGGGCCGCTGTCCCACTGTCCGCTGTGAAGGGAAACTAGACGCTACGCGCAGGGCCGGATTAACAATGGGGCGGATGGAGCTGCAGCTCCAGGCCCCCCATTGAAAATAGGCCCAGAGACTCCCAAGCAATGCAGCCAGTGGTGACAGGAAAACATTTTTCCTGTCACTACCAAAGCCCAGCTCACTCCGCTCCCATCAACCCAAAAAAACATTATCTGATTGCCCAAGCCCCCAGCCGGCCGTCAGAAGCCCCTCCTCTTTCAGATTCAGCGAGCCGAAGTACACATCGCTCCCGGAAACGAGGAAAGCACCACCTCCAACCCCCTGTCAAAAATGCTGCCTCCCAGTCCCGTCCAAAGCTCCGCCTCCCAGCTCCGTCCGAAGCCCCGCCTCCCGTGCCGTCTGAAGCTCTGCCTCCCGAGTCTCCCAAAGCTCCGTCTCCTGGGCCGTCTGAAGCTCCGCCCCCGGGTCTTCCAAAGCTCCGCCCCCAGGCTGTCCGAAACTCCGCCTCCCAGACTGCACTGTGCCCCTCCTCCCTAACCCATCTGAAACTGCACATGGATGCTGTCACACGCAGAACGTTTAAAGTCTCTCTTGAAGCAGCTAGATCGGCAGCAGGACTGGAGGTAGAGCTGGTGACACTGGGGGGGGGGGGGGGGGGGTAGGAGGAGGAGGAGGAGGAGGGAGGAGAGGTTGGCATAAGTATGTTCTCTGCTGTTTTTCACCCCATCTTCACTACCTGTGTGTCCGCCCCTCTTACCTCCTGTGTCTTGTGTCTGCCTCATTTCCAACTTCTGTCATTGCCCCCGTCACACCTGTGTCTCTGCCTCCATCTCCATGTGTATCTCTGCCTTCATCTCCATGTGTATCTCTGCCTTCATCCCCACCTGTGTCTCCTCCCCCTTCACCACCTGTGCTTCTGCCTCCCTTTCCTCCTGTGTCTCTGCACTCCTCTCCACCAGCATCTTTGCCCCTTCTCCACCTGTATCTCGGCTTTCCTCCCTACCTGTGTGTCTGCCTTCTCTCTACCTTCTCTCTACCTGTGCTTCCATCTCCCTCACCACCTTTATCTCTATCCTTCCCACCTATATCGCTGCCCACTTTCCACCTGTATCTCTGCCCCCCTCTCCACCTGTGTCTCTGCCTTCTCTCAAACTATGCTTCCGTCTCCAAATATATCTCTGCCCCCCTCTCCACCTGTGTCTCTGCCTTCTCTCAAACTATGCTTCCGTCTCCAAATATATCTCTGCCCCCCTCTCCACCTGTGTCTCTGCCTTCTCTCAAACTATGCTTCCGTCTCCAAATATATCTCTGCCTCCATCCCCACCTGTGGCTCTGCTCCCTTCACCACCTGTGTTTCTGCCCCTCTCACCACCTTCACCTCTCACCAGCTGTGAAGAAAAGAGGTTATTTCTGCAGCCATGACAAGATTAGCAGCAGTTTCATCATGGAGACATCAGAGTGCCTGACATGCAGGGGAGCCCTGCAGAGTATGAGAAGATCAGGTCAGTAGTCTGTTGGGGGAATGGGGTATGTCCCACACACGCCATCCTGTGCACGCTTAAGCCAACCACCTGTGGACTGATGCACTGTAGTGAGTAGGCAAACATCCACAGTAGCCCCTTCCTGCTCCTATACCCAGCTGTCCCCCTTTTTTCTTCTACTCCTCCCATCCCCATCCTCAGGCTCACCTCTTTGTTACCACTATCCTGTCAGCATTACATCACTTGAAACTTCTCCTGCCTCTGGAGCTGCTCTGTACACAGAGACTAGGGCAAAGAGACAGAGAAAAGGGTAGTGTGGAGAGGCAGTGTAGTGATGTAGTGTGGGCAGGTAGTGCAGCTATGTAGTGTTGGGAGGTAGTTTGGGAAATGTAGTGTGGGGTGGCAGTGAAGTGATATAGTGCGGGATGTAGTGCAGTGATATAGGGAGTCATTCTGACCTAAGCGCACGCTGCCATTCATCGCAGTGATCAGGTCAGAAGTACGCATACGCCGGCGCATGGCAGACAGCCGAGCGATCACCTCTGCCTGATTGATAGTCAGAGGCGTTCGCTGGGAGGAAGGAGGAGGGATGGCTGCGTTAAGCCGCCATTTAGGAGGCGCAGTCCGGCCAACGCAGGCGTGGCCGGACCATGCCAGGGGCGGGCCGCGGCAGCTGCGTAACGTCACACGCAGCCACTGCAACCTGGGTAGCAACGAGTAGCTCCCGGCTAGTGCGCAGGAGCTGCGCTGGCCGAGAGCTACTCCTGAAGTACAAAAGCATCGCCTCTGTGCGCATTGTACTTCTGTGCTGGGCGTCCCCCCGCATATCTGTGTGCCTGATCATAGCCCTGCAAAATTTTGCAGGACTACGATCAGGTCTGAATAAGGCCCATAGTGCGGGGAGTTAGAGTAGAGATGTAGTGTGGAGAAGTAGATCAGTTATACTATTTAGTGCAGGGATGAGATGAGGAGTAGGTAACAGTAATGTAGTGTTGAGAGCCGAGGTAGTTTGGGGAGGTATAATGCGGGCATGTAGTATGGGGAGGTAGAGTGGAATCGGTATGGGATCCCGGCATACAGGATGCCGAATGTCACTATAGCGACACCGGCATCCCAGGTGCCAGAATGCTGGCAGCGGGGCGAGCACATCGAGGCCCCTTGCGGGCTTGCTGTGCTCACCACGTGGTCGGTACTGTGGCTCGCTTCACTCGCACAGGTTCTATTCTCCCTCTACGGGTGTCATGGACACCCACAGAGGGAGAATCACCTACCTCTGAGGTATTCCGGTGGCAGGATAGTACCCCTGTCGGGATTACGGCGTCGGTATTGAGACCGCGGGGGGCATGGCGGGTGGTATTTTAACTGCATACCGGTAGTGTAGTGATATACTGCAGGAATGTAGTGTAAGTACGTAGCATAGTAATGTAGAGTAGATCGGTGAGCTCTCCCTGGTTAGGTGGGGCTCCTTCTCTATGACCCTGGTCAGCTGTGCTGTAGACTGGTAACTAACTTTACAGCATATGAGATGGCAGGTCACAGCTGATCTAGGTCACAGAGCAGGAGCTCTGCGATCAGCTGGCTGGAAGAGAGAGCTCAGTGATCACTGGGCAGGCAAGTCTAGGCGGAGATGGGTGAGGGTCATGGGGATGAAGGTGGGTGGGGTGTAGCTAGTGGTGGCACATATGCTTTACAATCTCAGGGTAATTATCGCAAAAAATCCCCTGAGAATTGTGGTAACTGAATTCTCAGGGACAGCTTTCTCGCAAGCTCTGTCCCTGTATGCGATAACTGATACATCCCTGCAATGTATTCAATTATCGCAATGCGATTTTGGTAGAAATTTATCACATCCCATCCACATCGCGGATGCCCCATAGAGATATAGTGTAGTAGTGATAAAGTGAAGAGATGTTGGGGGTCATTCCGAGTTGATCGCTCGCTAGCTAGTTTTAGCAGCCGTGCAAACGCTATGCCGCCGCCCACTGGGAGTGTATTTTAGCGTAGCAGAAGTTCAAACGCTTGTGCAGCCAAGCTCTGCAAAAACAGTTTGTGCAGTTTCTGAGTAGCTCTGAACCTACTCAGCGCTTGCGATCACTTCAACCTGTTCCTGTCCCGATTTGACGTCATACACCCGCCCAGCGAATGCCCAGCCACGCCTGCATTTTTTCTGACACGCCTGCGTTTTTGCAAACACTCCCTGAAACCGTTCAGTTGACACCCAGAAATGCCCCCTTCCTGTCAATCTTCTTGCGGCCGTCAGAGCGACTGAAAACTTCGCTAGAATCTGTGCTAAACTACAAATGCCTTTGTACCCGTACGTCGCACGTGTGCATTGCGGAGCATACACATGCGCAGAAATTCCGATTTTTAGCCTGATCGCTGCGAACAACGGCATCTAGCAATCAACTCGGAATGACCCCCCCAGTGTGGGAAGGAAGTGCAGTGATGTAGTATGCAACCACTCCCCCCCTGCCCACACAGACAGTAATTCTCTGTGGCGCTAATCACACCCACTGCGTGGCATACAATAGGCCCCTCATAAATTTCAGCTCCAGGCCCATGTGGACCTTAATCTGGCACTGGCTACGCGTCTAGTTTCCCTTCGTGGGCTGCCCGCTGTAAAGGGAAACTAGATGCTACGCGTCTAGTTTCCCTTCCTGGAGAGGACCTTCACCGTAATGATGTGCGGTGCGTGTTGACGTCCTCGCGCACTGCTCAGCAAAGGTCCTCTCCACGAAGGGAACTAGACGCTTACCGTCTAGTTTACCTTAGTGGAGAGGACCTTTGCTGTGCGGTGCGCACTGACGTCATCGCGCACCACACATCCTACAACAGTACAGGGGGCGTAACTGACTACGCCCCCTGTATGAAGCCACACACCCCCAATGCCGCCCGGGGTGCCAGAAGCCCCGGAACCGGCCCTGGGAAGTCCCATAAATGAGAAAAGAATTATGGCCTTTAATAGGAACCTACTGTACCCTCTCTTTTATACAGAGGCCAGTCATGGCTAATTTACTTTTACATTCTAGGCCTATTTCAGAGGTGGACTATAACTGATTGCAATGCCAGTGTTGATGCAGTTGAGAGATTGAGAGATTTTTTGCTATTATGAATGCACTATTGTTCTGGAAGCCTTACGACACTTGTGCTACCCTGACTGTACTGTACACACAACAAAGGTACTTTTATGTACATGATCGCAGGTATCAGAAACGGAGTAGTCAAGCTTTGGGCATTCCAGGCCAGGGACTGGGAGGTGGCCCGAAGTGAACACAAAATATCTCTGCCATGCAGGCATGTTATGGGAATGGGTCTGGTGAGTCATGAGAATGTTGGGGGCATATCGCTGCACTTGGATGCATTCTATAGCTGGCCATACACTTGTCCAATATGGCAACTTTTCACCCGATTCCGACAGATCTGGCCGAGAAATCGTGTGAAAAGTGGCCAAATCGGATGTGTTTAACATCCCATCCGATCCGATGCGTGGTCCCATGTGCATCGGATCAGAGTCAGAGATCGGACATGCTGCACGTCCGCCATCGACTTGGGGCAGGCTCTGGCAGTGGGAAACGGGGCTGCATGTAATATGTCACATGCAAAAGGACCGCATGCGATATATCGCATGTGATCCTGCCGCCTGGGATGCTCACGCGAGGATCAAGGGGCATCAGCTGTGATTTCTCCCATAGGAGAAATCACAGTAATGTATGGGGGATCTGAGTCCGGCTCAGGACTTCCCGCCACACTTGTAAACCAGAACGAGGCAAAATGTCATCATCCCGCTGTCTGATTTTTGCGAGATTTGGATCCCATATAAACAGCCGCGCATCGCCGCCCTTTTCACTCTGGACCTGGAGAGTGAGGGAGACAGACCTCTGTCTCTCTCTGTGGGTGGTGGCATCGGGTGAGGTTAGTGTGTGCTCTGTAGGAGTGCTGCTGCAGTCTCTGTGTTGTACAGGGTGCAGGGGCACTGTCCTCCTGTATGCTGTAAAATATAGGGGTGCTGCTGGCCCTTTATTTTGTAAAAAGTTAGAGCTGCAGTTGTTAAACATTAAAAGCACACTGCTGTATGCTGTAAAATATAAGGGTGCTGCTGCTGTTCAAATAACATTACACTGGCCCTGTATGTTGTAAAAATTCAGAGGCGCAGTTGTTAAAAATTAAAAGCACACTGCTGTATGCTGTAAAATATAGGGGTGCTGCTGGCCTGTGTGTTGTAAAAAGTCAGAGGCGCAGTTGTTAAAAGTTAAAAGCACATTGCTGTATGCTGTAAAATATAGAGGTGCTGCTGCTGTTCAAATAACATTACACTGTCTCTGTATGCTGTAAGTATACAGGGGTGCTGTGAAAATAAAGGGGCACTGTTCTGTGTGCTGTAATAATAAATGGGTGCTGTCTTGTGAAATAAAGAACAACAATGTGGAGGAAAAATTAATGGAAGATCAGGAACCACTTCCAGTTCCTTGTACTAGTGCTGAAGCTGCTCCTGCCACCAGTCATCACATTGATGATGCAATTCCATCAACGTCGTCTGCTAAGGCTGATGCCCAATGTCATAGAGGTCATGTAAAATCCAAGAAGCAAAAATTAATAATCAGAAAAAAAAAGAAATTATCTGACGAGAATTGTAAAATTGGCAATATGCCGTTCACGACACAAAGTGGCAAGGAAAGGCTAAAGCCTTGGCCTATGTTCATGACTGGTGGCTCAGCTTCTCATGAGGATAAAAGCCCTCCTCCCTCTCAAAAAATTAAAAAAATTAAGCTTGTTAAAGCACAGGAAAATACAACTGTGCATTCAGAGATATCACAAATCCCCAAGGAGAGTCCAAGTGTGTCCACAATTGTGATGTCTAGGCCTGACCTTCCCAAGACTGTATGGAAAGAGGAGGCTCCTACCACCATTTGCATGCCACCTGCAAGTGCTGGGAAGAGCACTGCCAGTCCAGTTGCTGATATTGAGATTGAGGACGTACACCTGGATGAGGAGATATACACACCTGTAGACGTACACCCGGATGAGGAGGATATAGGTGCAGCTGGCGCTGAGGAGGAAGTTGACAATGAGGATTCTGATGGTGATGTGGTTTGTTTGAATAAGGCACCAGTGGAGACAGTTTATGTCCGTGGGATGAGAAAGCCCATTGTCATGCCTGGGCAAAATACCATAAAAGCCACCTCTTTGGTGTGGAATTCTTTCTCCACAAATCTGGACAACAGGTGTCAAGCCATGTTTTGCATTTGTCAATCCATAATAAGTAGGAGTAAGGACGTTACCACCTAGAAACATGCTCCCTTATACGTCACCTGCAGCGAATTCATCAGAAGTCATTGTCAAGTTCAGAAACTTTGGGTAAGAGCGTAAGCAGTCCACTGACACCTAAATACCTTCTTCTTCTTGTACCCAAGCTCCTGCAAGCCACACCACCAACTCCCTCAATGTCAATTTCCTCCTTAGTCAAGAACATCAGTTGTTCTGTAGGCCATGTCACTGGCATGACTGACGAGTCCTCTCCTAATCAGGATTCCTCTGGAGGATCCTTGAGTGGTACGCCTACTGCTGCTGCTGCCACTGCTGTTGTTGCTGCTGGGTGTCGATCGTCATCCCAAAGGGGAAGTCGGAAGACCAGTTGTTCTACTTCAACTAAGCAATTAACTGTCCAACAGTCCTTTGCGAGAAAGATGAAATATGACAGCAGTCACCCTGTTGCAAAGCGGATTACTGAGGCCATAACAACTATGCTGGTGTTAGAAGTGTGTCCGGTATCCGACATTAGTGCAGTGGAATTTAGACAGTTGAAGGACGTACTTTGTTCCTGGTACCAAATCCTGTCTAGATTCCACTTCACTAGGAAAGCGATTCCTAGACTCTACAGGGACATTAATAAAAGTGTCCTCGGTGTCCTGAAAAACGAGGTTGTACCCACTTTCCACTTAACCACGGACATGTGGATAAGTGGAGCAGGGCAAACTAAGGACTACAATGACTGTGACAGCCCACTGGGTAGATGTATTGCCTTCCACAACAACAACAGCAGTGGCACCAATAGCAGCATCTTACAAATGCCAGTTCGTTCCTAGGCAGGCTACGCTGTGTATCACCGGTATCCATAAGATGCACATGGCTGACAAACTCTTGCGGAAACTGAGGGACATCATCGCACAATGGCTTACCCCATTTAGACTCTCCTAAGGATTTGTGACATCTGACAATGCCACCAATATTGTGCATACATTACATCTGGGCGAACTCCAGCATGTCCCATGTTTTTCACATACAATTTGGTGGTGCATAAATTTTTGAAAAATGACAGGGGCGTTCAGGAGATGCTGTCGGTGGCCAAAAAAAATTGCGGGCCACTTTCAACATTCAGCCACTGCGTGCCAAAGACTGGAGCTCCAGCAAACAATCCTGAACCTACCCTGCCATCACCTGAAGCAAGAGGTGGTAATGAGGTGGAATTCAAAACTTTATATGCTTCAGAGGATGGAGGAGCAGCAAAAGGCCATTCAAGCCTATACATCCACCTACGTTATAGTCAAAGGAGGGGGGAATGCACCTGACTCAAGCGCAGTGGAGAATGATTTCCGTCTTGTGCAAGGTTCTCCAACCCTTCGAACTTGCCACACGTGAAGTCAGTTCAGACAGAAACTGTCTTTATTTTTTCTAAGTTGCCCCCCCTCCAGTGTGTACTTTGAAAGAGTGTTTAGTGCAGCCGGTAACCTTGTCAGCGACCGGCATAGGAGGGTACTTCCACAAAATGTGGAGAAGATGATGTTCATCAAAATGAATTATAAATTTCTCCGGGAAGACCTTTACCAGCAATTGCCTCCAGAAAGTACTCAGGGACCTGTGATGGTGGATTCCAGTGGGTACGAATTTATACTCTGTGAGGAGGAGGAGGATGTACAGTACACACTGAAAGGGGTGAGGAATCGGAGGATGAGGATGAGGTCGACATCTTGCCTCTGTTGAGCCAGTTTGTGCAAGGAGAGATTGATTGCTTCTTTTTTGTTGGGGGCCCAAACAAACCAATCATTTCAGTCACAGTCGTGTGGCAGACCCTGTTGCTGAAATGATTGGTTTGTTAAAGTGTGCATGTCCTTTTTATACAACATAAGGGTGGGTGGGAGGGCACAAGGACAAATCCATCTTGAACCTCTTTTTCTTCTTTTCATCATGTGCTATTTGGGAACTAGTTTTTTAAAGTGCCATCCTGTCTGACAGGGGTACTGCCGTATAAGTTCAGTCCAGTTGTGCTGTCTTGTGCTGCATCAGTCCAGTGGTGGTGTCTTGTGCTGCCATAAGTCCAGTGGTGGTGTCCTGTGCTGTATATTATTTAATCCAAATAAAAGGCTTATATATATTACTTATATTATTATCCAAATAATTTTTACAGGGTTTGCCCCATGTGGTGTAGGGGTACGCTCGCCTGTGCTGCATATTATTGTAATAGCTCCAAATAAAAGGGTTATTATTATCCAAATTAATTTTACAGGCCTTGCTGTGTGTGTGTGTGTGTGTGTGTGTGTGTGTGTGTGTGTGTGTGTGTGTGTGTGTGTGTGTGTGTGTGTGTGTGTGTGTGGTTTAGGGGTATGCTCTCCTGTGCCACCAATATTGTGCGTGTATTACATCTGGGCAAATTCCAGCACGTCCCATGTTGTTTTTGCTGCACGCTTGTGTCACTTAGCTATGTCATACAGCTACCTCATTGCACCTCTTTTTCTTCTTTGCATCATGTGCTGTTTGGGGCCTAGTTTTTTTAAGTGCCATCCTGTCTGACACTGCAGTGCCACTCCTAGATGTGTCAGGTGTTTGTGCCGCACACTTGTGTCGCTTAGCTTAGTCATACAGCTACCACGGTGCAACTTTTAAGCTTAAAAACAATATTGTGAGGTGTGAGGTGTTCAGAATAGACTGGAAATTAGTAGAAATTAATGTTGAGGTTAATAATACCGTATGATCAAAATTACCCCCAAATTCTGTGATTTTAGCTGTTTTTATGTTTTTTTCAAAAATCATCCAGATCCAAAACCAAAACATGAAAGGGTGGTTTTGGCAAAACCAATCCAGATCCAAAACACGAGGATGGAATCAGAACCAAAACGCAAAACACGAGAAGTGCCCGCCGCATATCTCTGAAATAAATATATATATATATAGTGCTAATACTAGTTTTGTATATAGATATAGTGGCAGACTGAGACATTCCATTACTTCTCAGCTCATTTCCAGAGGTTACACTTGTTACCGTGACCTTATTAAACTCCCCTAACGTTTGTTTCTTCAGTGTATAAGTTAAAGGTAACTCTCCAGCTCTTGGGTGTAGTCTTCTGCTTCACTCTCAACGGAGATCACAGTAATGAAAATGCTACTATATATCTATAGGCTAATAGGTTGTGCTTATTATGTAAGTGCATATTTATCAAAGTGTGATTAAAATTGAAGAAGAATTTTAGCATTATACTGGTGTTATTACTTATATCATCAACTGTTATCGATTGCAAACTGACTCCTCATCTCTGCATTTCATCAACAGGTAAGGAACACTGTTGCATACAGATGGAGCCATGCTAATCGTGGCTCCATCTGTGCCAGGGTGCGTCTGCCCGGGTGCACCTATCGCTATGTCTGTGGCGTGCGCACCTCTGTGACGTGCACGCGCCCCATTCATTGTAATGGGAGCGTCTGTGTGCACTCCCGGCGTGACTAGGTGGACGGATCACCTAGTCACGCCGGGAATGCCCATGTGCAATGGAGCCGCACTAGATGAGTGTGACTCCATCTGTATCTGCATATCACTGCAAGTTAATATTTCTTTGGAATTATATATATATATATATATATATATATATACTAGGTGCTTCATCGCGCCCTACGGGCGCTCTTCACACCGTCGCAAGGGGCTACGCCCCCTTAACCCTTGCATGCCTTTCTGGGGTTCAATATTTGTGTTATATGGAGTATCACCTGCATTCCTTTGTTAGTGGTTAAATATTGCACAATGAAAGGGTGTGCGATGGTGAAGGAGGCGCAGCCCCTTGCGACGGCGTGAACAGCACCTGCAGGCCACAATGTACAGAATGTAGCAGGTGCGGGGGGTACTGCGGATGGTGTCTGTAGATGCTGCGGATGGAGGGGGGGCAGAAGTGGGGGTGGGGCCCGGATGGGGAAGGGTTGGGAGGTGCTGCGGGTGGGGGAGGGGCAGAGGAGTGGGGGATGCAGATGGGGGAGGGGTCCGGAGGCACTGCAGGTGGGGGAGGGGCAGGGGTGCCATGGGTGGGGGAGGGGCAGGTGTGGGGATGTTGCAGATGGGTGAAGGGTTCCGGAGGTGCTGTGGGATAGGAAGGGGCGGGAGTGCCACTGGTGGGGTAGGGGTCCGTAGGCGCCATGGGTAGGGGAGGGGCAGGTACGGGTGTTGCGGCTGATGGGGAAGGAGGTCCGGAGGTGCTGCAGGTGGTGGTGGGGCAGGTGCGGGGGTGCCATTGGTGGGGGAGGGGTGGGTGAGGGGGGGACCGCGGATAGAGGAGGGTGTCTGCAGATGCTGCGGGTGGAGGGGGGCAGGTGTGGGGGAGACATATAAGGGGGGTGAATGGTGGAGGGGGCCTGGAGATTGCTGGGGGTGGTGAAGGGGCGGAGGAGTGGGAGCCGCGGGTGGTGTAGGGGGTCTGGAGGCACAGCATGTGGGGGAGGGGTGGAGTGCCGCATGTGGTGGAGGGGAAGGTGCGGAGGTGTGGTGCATTGGGGAGAGGTCTGGAGGTGCTGCGGGTACTGTACCTGCCAAAAAGGTAGTTGGAGGGTATGCAGTAACAGGGCCAGGACAGGGGTGACAGGGTCAGAACAGGGTTGACTGGGCCAGGACAGGGGTGACAGGGTCAGAACAGGGGTGACAGGGCCAGGACAGGGGTGACGGGGCCAGGACAGAAATGACAGGGACAGGATAGGGGTGACAGGGTCAGTGTAGGGGCGGCAGGACCAGGACATGGGTGTCAGGGCCAGTATAGGGTTGACAGGGCAAGCACAGGGGTGACAGGGCCAGGATAGGGGTAGCAGGGCCAGCATAAGGGTGACAGGGCCAGGATAAGGGTGAAAGGGCCAGGATAAGGGTGAAAGGGCCAGGATAAGGGTGGCAGGTCAAGGCCAGGGGTTACAGGGACATGACAGAACACAGGGCACGGGAGAGATTGGTATTAGGGACAGAACAGTGGTGACAGACAGATGTGTCTTACCGGAGTCACTGCTGCTGGCTGCTGCTGTTCCACTCCGACCTGTTGGCATCTGCTGCTGGTGGAGACTTGGCATGGCTGACTCTCTTAGGCTGTATTCCTGCTTCCTCTGCCCGTCCGCATCACTGCCCCCCTCCTCAGTCACACACCGCAGACCTCGCGCAGCTGCCGGGCACTGTGGTAAGGTGAGACTGGGAGTGACTGGTTAGCCCCCAGGAGATGCTGCGGCTGGATGGAGGAGGGGGTCATAGCATGCACGTGGCGCGGACCTCACGGCTGCTGGGCACTATGGTAAGGGGAGACTGGGAGTGACTGGTTAGCTCCCAGGAGACGCTGATGCTGGAGGGAGGAGGGGGTCAGAGCCTGCAAGCAGCGCAGACTTCTGCTATCCGCGCTACCCACCGGCTAAAGTGTGTGAAGGAGCTGGGCGCAACTCACTGCGGGTGGCAGCGCTGCAGCTAGCGGTGGGGTCGCAGGGGCTGGAGAAAACAGAGGCAGTACGGAAAGTGCACAGCGGCTGGTGACCCACAAAACTACAGCTAAGAAGCGTGGAGTGTGCCAGAATGTGACGCTCCTCCCCGCCAGAGAGACCCTGCTGAGTATGCTGATGTGGGGGTCAAGTATGGCATACCCCCTCACACACCCCCATACCTCCCAAATGTCCCAATTTTCGCGGGACAGTCCCATTTTTTGGGGTGTGTCCCGCTGTCCCACCAGCGGGTCGCAGTATCCGGCGGTGGGGGGGGGCAGTTGGAAAGCTCCTGTACTCGCTGTTCTGCTTAGCAGAGCAGCGGTGAATAGTGGAGACAGAGGGAGAGGGGGCATCAGGGGGTACGGATTAAGGGGGGTTCCAGCAGCAGAGCCGGATTAAGGGGGGGGGCAGGCGGTACGTACTCAGAATCTCCCCCGTCCTGCCAGCAACAGCGGCAGCATTGTGCTACAGTCAGTCAGCACACGCTGCTGCGTGTAGGCAGGTCTGTGGTGTTGCAGGGAGGCAGCAGTCTCCCTGCTTTCTTCTCCCTGTGCGGGTGTGTAGGGGGGAGTGACCACCTCCTCTGGATTTACCTCTAGCTGAGGGGCCAAAATACCATAAAAAAAAAAAAAAAAAATCCCGGAATTTGCATAATGGGGCGTGGCCTCGCGTCCCGCGATTAGGCCACGCCCCCAACCCACAGCAGGCACAGCAATGAGATAGGGCTCCCCTGTCTCAAGTACCCTGTGCCCCCCGGACTCATAATCAGCCCCTGGGAGCATGCCAGCAGCTCACAGAGCGCTGACGAAAACGGGGCCCTCCCGCGAAGCCACGCCCCCTTTTCGGCGTGTGTGTGTGTGTGTGTGTGTGTGTGTGAAAGCTGGGAGGTATGCACCCCTGCCTGTGCCATGTCCATACTATCTGCTTCTGCAGCTGCTCCTAGTGTCCTATAGATTTGGCCAGATCTGTGACTCATTTGACTAACTCCGCCCACTGTTGTGACTCCGCCCAGCGTTAGCAAATGAATCACAAGATCACAGATCTTGGCTATTATATAGGAGATATATATATATGTGTGTGTGTGTGTGTGTATATATATATATATATATATATATATATATAAGCAAATGGTATAAGGGTTCTGGCGACCACCGGTGTGTTAAAAATATGTATCAGTCCATGTATATAATAAAATAAAATATACAAATTTATTTGGTACAGTTAAAATACAAATAGAATAATAATAAAATGTGTAATGCTAGATAAAATATATATTTTAAAAAAAATTGGGGGGAGGGATGGATTGTGTACTAAAAACACATATACAAGTTTCTAGGACCAAAAAGTTTACAGCAATAAATATATAAATATATAAGTAAAAAATGTTCGCTAACTAAAATAAATAATGGAGAGTCTTAACTTTGAGGTAGAGGGTCACAGAGGGAGAGCCCAACGCGTTTCGTCCTGATGACTTCTTTATTATTATTCTATTTGTATTTTAACTGTACCAAATAAATTTGTATATTTTATTTTATTATATACATGGACTGATACATATTTTTAACACACCAGTGGTCGCCAGAACCCTTATACCATTTGCTTATAAACCATTACTACAGTAAGTTACCACTACTGCATACTTAAGGGACGGCAGACGCCCAAAATCTTTGGGAGTGTTTTTAGTTGGGTGTATTTACAACATCTGTGGCGCTTGCACATTCTCTATTTTTATATATATATATATATATATATATATATATGGTAACATAGTTAATGAAGTTAAAAAAAGACAAAATGTCCATCGAGTTCAACCTTTATTATAATTCTTACACTAATCTGTATTCAACACTAGTTTAAATATAATGACCCAGACGAAGTTAATTTATTAAGTTTAACTAACAGCTATAATTCATGCTTTTTCTTAAGTACACTCTCTTTAAATGCTATATCCTTGTATTTTTCTTTCAGTTAGGAATTTATCTAATCCATTTTTTAAACATATTAACTGAGTCCACCATTACTACCTTCTCAGGCAGAGAATTCCAAATTCTTACTGCCCTTACTGTGAAGAACCCTTTCCTTCAATGGGTATGAAATTTTAACCTCCGAGGGTGTCTGCGTGTCCTGTGTAGAGATTTTTCAATAAATAAATCTCCTGATAGATCCTTGTATTGACCCTTTATATATTTGTAAATGTTAATAATGTCTCCTCTTAGTCAGCTCTTTTCAAGTGTAAACATATCTAACATAGTAAGCCTTTCCTCATAGTCCAGTGCCCCTAACCCCTTAATCAATTTGGTAGCTCGCCTCTGAACCCCTTCAAGTTCCAATATGTCTTCTTTATAGAACGGAATCCAGAACTGAATACAATATTCAAGGTGCGGTCGTACCAATGATTTATACAATGGCAGGATTACGTTCTCATCCCTTGTCTCAATTCCCCGTTTTATGCACGCTAACACCTTCTTTGCCTTTGATGCTGCACTATGACATTGGGTACTGCTTCTAAGTCTATTATTAATGAGCACCCCCAAATCTTTTTCAACTGCCATTTCCCCTACATTTTCCCCTTTTAGTTTAGAGGCTGCCTGATTGTTTTTAGTCCTAAGGTGCATAACTTTATATTTTTCTATAATGAACCTCATTCTCCATTTGTCTGCCCAAACTTCCAGTTTAAATAGATATCTAGACCTTCTCCAAGGTCACTAATAAATATGTTAAACGGTAATGACCCTTGCGGTATTCCACTGAGTACTGGGTCCCAGTCGAAAATCATCCTTTTAACCACAACATTGAACTTGGTGGGAATAGAACCTGTGACGAGTACCGCAAGCCCACAAGTTGCTCTGTTGTGCTCACCCCCATCACGGCAACCTAAACACTGGGATCCCGGAGTCGGTATGGTGACCGGCGGTATCCCAACGGCAGGTCACCCATACCCAACCCATGTCATATAACTAAAGTATAATAATAATAATATCCAAGGAACTGAATCTTTGAAAACTTTGGCTTAACTAAGATAATTTATTGTAAAAGCCTCAGTCATCTGATTACATGATATAATCATCTGGCGTCTGAGGTTTGATGAACTTTTATCATTCCTAATCATTTTAAACGGAGTGTGTCACACTTGGCAACATCTAGTACTGAAATAGTTTTATTTTAGTGCAAAATATCTTTATTAGTTTACAACAATACGGTAAACAAGAAGCAGACATATTACAAATTACCAAAACGAGGAAGAAAGCATACATCACAGTATAAAAGTAATGATGATAAACAATTAATGCAATCAAAGAAAATCAGAAATAGCCATCAATAAATCCTCATTAAACTGACGAGACTCAAAAAATTTAAAAACACAAAAACAGGGTTGAGGAAAAACACATGAGGGAAAGCACAGAAAAGAAAGGACAACAGAGAGGAAGAGAAAGAGGAATTAGTGATAAAATGAAGAGAATAGCTTCTGGTCAGAAAGAGAAAGATGGAATTAAGCTAAACAGAAGCAGAATAGTTTTATTTTATACTTTAAAACAACACACAACAGCAACGTTGATAACTTCATTGTCATAGACACACTCACAATCCATAAATGCAGAAAAAACACACAAAAGCACTTTCAAGATTAGAAACAAAATGTCAATTTATAAATACACCGACATATCACCAGATATTGGTGTATATTTATGTACATAGGGGGTCATTCCGAGTTGTTCGCTCGGTAAAAATCTTCGCATCGCAGCGATTTTCCGCTTAATGCGCATGCGCAATGTCCGCACTGCGACTGCGCCAAGTAAATTTGCTATGCAGTTAGGAATTTTACTCACGGCTTTTTCATCGTTCTGGCGATCGTAATGTGATTGACAGGAAATGGGTGTTACTGGGCGGAAACAGGCCGTTTTATGGGCGTGTGGGAAAAAACGCTACCGTTTCCGGAAAAAACGCAGGAGTGGCCGGAGAAATGGGGGAGTGTCTGGGCGAACGCTGGGTGTGTTTGTGACGTCAAACCAGGAACGACAAGCACTGAACTGATCGCAGATGCCGAGTAAGTCTGAAGCTACTCAGAAACTGCTACGAGGTGTGTAATCGCAATATTGCGAATACATCGTTCGCAATTTTAAGATGCTAAGATTCACTCCCAGTAGGCGGCGGCTTAGCATGAGCAAATCTGCTAAAATCCGCTTGCGAGCGAACAACTCGGAATGACCCCCCATAGGCCCTCATTCCGAGTTGTTCGCTCATTATTTTTCTTCGCTTTGGAGCGATTAGTCGCAAACTGCGCATGCGCAATGTTCGCAGTGCGGCTGCGCCAAGTAAATTTGCTCAAGAGTTTGGTATTTTACTCACGGCGTTACGAGGTTTTTTCATCGTTCTGCTGATCGTAATGTGATTGACAGGAAGTGGGTGTTTCTGGGCGGAAACTGTCCGTTTTATGGGAGTGTGTGTAAAAACGCAGGCGTTGCAGGGAAAAACGCGGGAGTGGCTGGAGAAACGGGGGAGTGGCTGGGCGAACGCTGGGTGTGTTTGTGACGTCAAACCAGGAACGAAAAGGACTAAACTGATCGCACTGGAGGAGTGAGTCTCGAGCTACTCAGAAACTACTAAGAATTTTCTTTTCGCTATTTTGCGAATCTTTCGTTCGCTATTCTGCTAAGCTAAGATTCACTCCCAGAGGGCGGCGGCTTAGCGTGTGCAATGCTGCTAAAAGCAGCTAGCGAGCGAACAACTCGGAATGAGGGCCATAGAGTGCAACATGATACTACTCTAATCGTAACATCCTCTCCTGGATAATTTTCTTTTAATTATAAATATGATGCTTAAATAAACATTAATCAGTAGACAATTAATCATTAGGAATTCCTAGAGAATCACTGTACTGCTGATCTGATATTTATATTACAGCCTATGGCTGCTGTCTGCTTACTGATCACATAAGGAACTGGTGGAGACCCTGTAAGAAAATGTGATCACTTCCTTGCACAGAAAAATACAGCGAGAATGGCGCATCTCAGATTTCCGTTGCTGGCAATTAACATAACTGGGTAACCTGGGTATGACATGCAGCAACAACAGAACAGAATCCTATGTATAGGATTTCCTGACCGTATAGCTAAAGGTGTCAAGTTTAAACCTATAAAACAGAGGACATAGAAGAAGATAAAAGACGTCATATTTATAACTGTCCTTTTGTGGGCGACAAGCTGAGATTTTGTGAATCCTGAGTTGTTGCTCATATTCCGGGTGTGTTTCAGGAGTGACGCAATCAGAAGGAAAACGACGGCGCAGAATATGAGGAACGGTATGACGGATCCTGCAAAGAAGGTGATCACTAAATGTGTGTAATTTTATTTGAGAGTTACAATTCCATCATTAGTACCATTAGTGACTTGGGTAGAGTTCATGTAATACACTGAGTACACGACCCATCCGCGAGGCACACTGGAGAGACAAGACACCAGCAGTGACGTCAGGAGCAGCCAGGGGACCATCCTGGAGATGTTCATCTTAAGTCTCAGGAATAATCTGTTGCTGTAGTTTGTGATCTTCACGCAGTAGAACACGCAGAGCACGGTGCCCCACCACAGGCTGCAGAATGTCACGCATGTTGTTGCAGTGAACGTATATTTACTCAAGTAAAATGGTATTGTAAAAACACCATTTATGGAAAAAATAACAGGTAAAAAACAAATTAGGAAAAGTATCCTCACCACTCCCAGGCTGGTCATGAGAATGTCTATGGTCTGCAGAGAGTGGCCCTTCAGACACCAAATTAGGTTTTGTGTCACTATAAATGTATTGAGCAGTAATCCGATGGACAGCAGTAACCAAGTGATAGTTAATAAAAAAGTGAAATTCCTCTTTTCTATTTCAGAACCAGGCACTTCTGTCAGAGGATCTGATATCTCTATTAGCAACCAGCGCTGTACGTGTTACTTATTCTGTATGAGACAGATGTCAGAGTGACAGGTAAATGATACTGAGCTAATATTAAACATAGAAAGACTTTCTATATATTTTGCATGATATTTGACTACCAAACTCCATGTAACCTTCCAATGCAATCAGTGTTGTTACTTATAAGCGGAGTTACATTGCCATCTGAATCTTGCAAAATCTCTGGATATTTTTAGGAATAGCAAATGTGACACTCCACACTTACACAAAAGCATTGTTTGAGCATTTCTTTCAAGCGACCCCACTAAAATAAACATTATCTTACACACAAAAGCTTATAAATAAAAAACAAGTTTATTCAGCTGAGTTATCCCTACAAAATGTCCAAAATGCTGATTGTAATCATATATACCTAACAATAGATAAGCACCCACATGACGTCCTGGCTTTGGAAGAATCTAATAGAGTGTTTATTATGAAGTAGATGTTTCCTTATGTGTCCTGTGCATCCTCACCTACTATCCTGATATGATCTCCGGGAGGATCCTGGTAGGTCCTTGTGGAAGGTTGGGTGGGAAATATGAATTTGTAGCATCAGGTTGCAGTAGTTGGGGCCATTATAACGCAATCATGAGGATATTTCTTGGACACCAGACTGGGCAGACACAGAAACTGCTGGACTGGCATCAGACGAGACTGGAACCACTGGACAAGTCGGAGACATTTGAACCAATGTGCTGGCGGCAGACACTTGAACCACTGCACTGGTAGGAGACAATGCTGGAGTCATCAAATTAGCAGCATAATTAACTTTGACACTGGTCAGAGCAGATGGACCTTGTAACCGGAGGCATGGGCAGACAGAAACTTATGCCAATGCCGTTCCTTCTCCTGACCTATTCAGTCCTCCCACTTCTATGCACCTCACTATATATCCCTCTATGTCACCCCATCTGCCTGCCCCCCCCCCCCATATAGATTGTACGCTCTAATTATTAGGATCCTCTTCCCTTTGTGCTTTGGCTTCCTTGATCTTTCCCTTCTCTGCTCCAAACTATACATATTAAGATCTTTTAGTCTTTCCGGGTAAGTTTTGTGATGTAGGCCATGCACCATTTTAGTTGCCCTCCTTTGTACAGTTTCTAATGTATTAATATCCTTTTGAAGATATGGCCTCCAGAACTGAATACAGTATTCTAGATGAGGCCGTACCAATGACCTATACAGTGGCATTATTACTTCTTTCTTTCTGCTGCTGATTCCTCTCCCAGTGCTGCCTAGCATCTGACTAGCCTTCCTCATTGCTTTGTTACATTGCTTACCTGCCTTTATGTCACCTGAAATAGTGACTCCTAGATCCCTTTCCTCCTCAGTAGTTCCCAGTATAGTGCCATTAATACTATATTTAGCCTTTGGATTTTTGAGACCTAATGGCATGATTTAGCAGATTTTGGCATTAAACTGTAATTGTCATGCTCTTGACCATTCCTCTAGTCTACCTAGATCCTTGATCATTTGTTTTACCCCTTCTGGTGTGGCTACCCTGTTGCATACCTTTGTGTCATCAGCAAAAAGGCATACTTTCCCTTCAATACCATGTGTAATGTCACCAATAAAGATACTGAATAGCACTGGTCCAAGTACAGATCCCTGGGGTACTCCACTGGTAACATTTCCCTCCTGTGAATGCACTCCATTTACAACAACTATCTGTTTTCTATCCTACAACAAAGATCTTATTCATTCAACCATCTTAGAATCCAATCCCAAGCTTTCCCGTTTATTTAACAGTCTGTGATGTGGAACAGTGTCAAAAGCTTTATGTCCCAATCCTGACTGAATTTCTCATGTTCTGTGATTTACCTCTGCCATCTCTCCTGTATTTCAGTATGTCCTTCATGTTGGGTTTTAGCTAGCACACCAGATCCAAGTACTGTACATCCTAACCTGCTTTCCTTCAGCATACCAACTTCAGTCTGTTTTACTTACTACTGATTAAGTCATCTAGTAGAATTTCTGCTGTTCATTTTGTCCACATGAAGTTCCCAACATCTGCCACTGTCTCAGCATTGTCCTCCATGATGACTGTTTCCTGGTGTTTAGACCTAGTCCAGATTTCCCTCCAAAACTGGACCTGGGCGCTGCCATCTTGGATTCTTTCAGCTGATCCTCCATTGTCCAATCCAGGAGCTCCTTCCACCAGTTGATCACAGCATCCAATCACTGAACACTGTATGCTATAAAGGGGATTTCCTGCTGACATGAAATCGCCAGTACAACAGTCTCTTAGCAGGAAGTAACAGCTCTGTGCTGAGCTCCTACATTGTAGTGACTTTTTTCTTATCCAGCTCCAGTCTGGTGATTCCCAAGTTCCAAGTATTTCTACATTTATATCTGTATCCCTCAGGAATCTCCAGTGTCATCATTCTGGATCCAGCCCGGTCAGCACTTCAGTCAGTTCCGGTTCCATTCCGGTCTCCATTCTCTACAAGTACTCCTGCATCTCCCAAGGACAGCCCAGTCAGCACTCCAGACCATTTCGGTTCCATTCTGGTCACCATTCCGGTTCCAGTCCGATCACCATTCCAGTTCCAGTCCAGCAAACATTCCTGTTCCAGTCTGGTCACCTTTCTGGTTCCATTCCGGCCAGCTTTCCAGTCGCATTCCAGTCACCATTCTGGCTCCATTCTATTCAGCACTCTAGTTCCTTTCCGGGCAACACTTCAGTAGCATTCTGGTTACCAATCCGGTTGCAGTTAATGCATTATTCAGAACCAGCAGTGATCCAGAGTTCCTGTTTAATAAAGTTGCTACTCATGTTATTCCACTGTCGAACTTATCACTGCTAAAACACCAATGAATTTTCAAAGTATATATCTTCAATACCTGCCAGTTCCAAGCTCCATGCACAAAGCCTGGTTTAAGCATACTCGCTTTATTCACATTCCCTCTGAGTCAGCTCTGCCTACAAATGCCTGCCCAAGCCAAACCCAATCCTTAGGCATGACAGTTTGTACTGGCAAAATGAATCCAGTCAAGGATCAGACTTCTCCTGCAGGACCGGTCCAACACCTGGCAGAACACCTAGAACCTCAGGATACTGCACAGGGATGGATAATATGGTCCCTGCAAGAACTGTCCAGTTAGCTGTATATTATTCAATCCTCATTACATGGCTCTGAAGTTTCAAGTATGTCAACACAGTTTCCTCCAACGTCATCCCCAGCTGCTGTTTTGACAGTCCCTATTGGGAGCTTTAGCATTTCAGTTCCAGACAAGGCATCTTCTCACCAGTCAGAAAATTCTCAGGTCAAGTCCATTTCTGCTCCTGTGTGTTATTCACAAGCTTCAACTTCAAAGAATTCATTCAATGCTCCATCACCTGTGTATTGCAATGGAGATCTGGAACAATACCACGCATTGGTGAGTCAATACCTTGCCATCATAGAATCAAATTCATTGTCTGGTATTACTCCTGCCAATATTGTTAAATACCTGTCCTTGTCCTTCAGAGGTAAAGCTCTAGCATGGGCTAATTCACTCATTGAGTCTAAGGATCCTATACTTCAGAACTTTTAGTCCAAAAATTTTGAATTCAAATTCTTCTAAGAAAACTTCTTCTAAGAAAGTTTCTAGTTCTGTGCCTTCATCCAATCCAAGAGAACTCTGACATTTTTGTTAAAGACATTCCTACTGAGAGGATGACCTCCTCTTTCCATTATTCCCGGTTCTCTCGGTTCCCTATTGTTCATAAATTTTAATATCTAAAGAGTCTCAATCGACTGTTGGAACACTTACAAGATTTTCTCTCTAATATCATCCCAATTATTTTGTGATACTCCTGAAACCTCTGCTTCCATCTCCATGAAAGCTTTCCCTCAGTCTGCTGAGACCAAGGACACAACAGCTGCTAATTCCCCTAGGACTATCTCCTTTCCTCTCAATCCCAGTGAAGATACAGTAAATTCCAGAGTAATCTGCGGCCTAAACTGTCTGAAGGGGAATGCAGGTGTCACATGCAGTTTCAACTCTGTTTCTACTGGGGGGGGGGTTGATAACTTTATTAGAGAATGTTCTCTCTGTAAGCCAAGGAAGTGTGTCAGATCTCCACATAACAGCATTCATATTTACAAACCTTCCTATTTGGTATCTTCAGCTTCCTCTGATTTGGCCAAGAACATTAAGAAATTATAGATAAGCCACTGCTTGGGCACCAGTTGAATATTGAGGTTTTATCATAATTTTTCAGAAAACCTTGCCAACATAGGTGGTCATTCCGAGTTGATGGCTCGCTATTTTTTTTTTCCGCAATGGAGCGATTAGTCGCTAATGCGCATGCGCAATGTCCGCAGTGCAACTGCGCCAAGTAAATTTGCTATGCAGTTAGGGATTTTACTCACGGCATTACAAGGTTTTTTCTTCGTTCTGGTGATCGTAATGTGATTGACAGGAAGTGGGTGTTTCTGGGCGGAAACAGGCCGTTCTATGGGTGTGTGTGAAAAAACGCTGCCGTTTCTGGGAAAAACGCGGGAGTGTGTGAAGAAACGGGGGAGTGTCTGGGCAAATGCTGGGAGTGTTTATGACGTCAAACCAGGAACGAAACTAACTGAACTGATCGCAGTTGCCGAGTAAGTCTGGAGCTACTCAGAAACTGCTAAGAAGTGTCTATTCACAATTGTGCTAATCTTTCGTTCGCAATTTTACTATGCTAAGATTCACTCCCAGTAGGCGGCGGCTTAGTGTGTGCAAAGCTGCTAAAAGCAGCTTGCGAGCGAACAACTCGGAATGACCACCATAAACCAGACTTTGTAGATGGGCTAACATCTAAATTTAAACATTATTACATTAAGAGAAACTTGTGCAATTAATATTTATATTATTATTTATTAAAATTTACTTATATAGTGCCAGCATATTCCATTGTGCTTTAATGATATTTATATACAGTACTTTGATATTATCTCATAGTTGTAATATGTTAACATGATACTTATATACTTTGAATGTCATTTATTACTGTTTTTTTTTTACATATACGCATTGTGGATTTTTGTCCATATAAAACATTACAATGTGATAACTTCCTGAGAACATTTTTAAATAACATATGTCAAGGTACAGTAGCTACAATATGTATGCTATAATGCTATATTTTAAAGTAGAGCCATGGGACAGAGCAGAGACGGAGTGGGTGGGGAGTTATTTTTCAGTATTGACATTAAAATGACCACTAGTAATAGTGTACTTGTTTGTAAGGTACAAAGGAGGCAAGGAAATATATACTCTTAATCTTCTACCCAATACCATGAGGTCCAACAGTTCTGACGCTTGTAGTCCAATGCTGGTGGAAGGTAATCCTGTGAAAATACCCACTCACCCAGAAACAGAGATTCACCCAGAAACAGAGAGCCCAAAAGGCCAATCAGTGACAAAATATCTGTTTAAATTTTTTTGAAACAATTGTACACTTAATAAAATTAAGTGAAATGATCATTTTACATACATAGGGGGGTATGCAATTAGCTCAGTTTTTTCGCCTAGGTGCAAAAACTGTGTTTTTTTCACTATTTTTAGTGCGAATGGGGATTCGTCCTATGCAATAGCAGGGCCGGATTTTCGCCTAGAAGAAAAATGTGGCAGGGGCAGAAAACACGTGGCTCAGCGAATCCACTTGTTTTCTGTCGGAAATGCGGGCCATTTTCACTAATTTTGAGGCATTTTTTGACAATTCCTTTTCATTTAATAAATGAAGGTGAAAAGGCATTGGCGAAAATGCCTTCAAAACAGCCAAAAATGGCCCTATTTGAATACTCATGTGGGCCAAATTTATAGCTCCGAAATAATGGGAACTAATTGCATACCCCCACAGCTTTTTTTCTAAAATGGTCACATCCAATACTAGAGATGAGCGGGTTTGGTTCTCCAAGAACCGAACCCCCCTGAACTCCACGTGTTTTACATGGGTCCGAGCCCGGCTCGGTTGTTCCCGCCTGACTCGGAAAACCAGAACGAGGCAAAACGTCATCATCCCGCTGTCGGATTCTCGTGAGATTCGGATTCCATATAAAGAGCCGCGCGTCGCCACCATTTTCACTCGTGCATTGTAGAGGGTACAGAGAGGACGTGGCTATGTTTTCTCAGTGGCAATTCTCAATATCAGTGCTCAGTATCAGTGCTTATTGCTGCTCAGTAATACTAGTACAGTGTCTCTATTGTGCTGCATCTTGCTGCTGTAGGGAGCTGTGGTAGTACTGTCCTGTGACTGTGTATCATTCATCATCATTCCAGTCACAGTGGTATCTGGGGGGTGACAATTCCAGAGTGCTTTGGTGCTGCTCACTAATACTAGTACAGTGTCTTGTGCTGCATCGTGCTGCTCAGTGTCAGTTCTCCGTAGTATCATCAGTGCTCAGTATTATCAGTGCTCAGTATCATCAGTGCTCAGTATCATCAGTGCTCAGTATCATCAGTGTTCATTATCAGTGCTCAGTATTATCAGTGCTCAGTATCATCAGTGCTCAGTATCATCAGTGCTCAGTATCAGTGCTCAGTATTATCAGTGCTCAGTATCAGTGCTCAGTATCAACAGTGCTCAGTATCATCAGTGCTCAGTATAATCAGTGCTCAGTATCAGTGCTCAGCATCATCAGTGCTCAGTATCAGTGCTCAGTATCATCAGTGCTCAGTATCATCAGTGCTCAGTATAATCAGTGCTCAGTATAATCAGTGCTCAGTATTATCAGTGCTCAGTATCAGTGCTCAGTATCATCAGTGCTCAGCATCATCAGTGCTCAGTATAATCAGTGCTCAGTATCATCAGTGCTCAGTTTCAGTGCTCAGTATCATCAGTGCTCAGTATCATCAGTGCTCAGTATCATCAGTGCTCAGTATCATCAGTGCTCAGTATCAGTGCTCAGTATCAGTGCTCAGTATCATCAGTGCTCAGTGTCTTGTGGTGCTCAGTAATACTACATTACTAGTACAGTACTACATTACTAGTACAGTACTAGTACAGTGTCTTGTGCTGCATCTTGCTGCTGTAGGGTGCTGTGGTAGTGTCCTGTCACTGTGCATAGGTCATCATCATTCCAGTCACAGTGGTATCTGGTATCTATCTAGTGGTATCTAATTCCAGACATTATTGCCGTCTAATTCCAGATATATTACTGGCATATAATTCCACACATTAAAAAATGGAGAACAAAAATTTGGAGGGTAAAATAGGGAAAGATCAAGATCCACTTCCACCTAGTGCTGAAGCTGCTGCCACAAGTCATGGCAGAGACGATGAAATGCTATCAACGTCGTCTGCCAAGGCCGATGCCCAATGTCATAGTAGAGAGCATGTAAAATCCAAAAAGCTAAAGTTCAGTAAAATGAAGACCCAAAAATCTAAATTAAAAGCGTCTGAGGAGAAGCGTAAATTTGCCAATATGCCATTTACGACATGGAGTGGCAAGGAACAGCTGAGGCCCTGGCCTATGTTCATGGCTAGTGGTTCAGCTTCACATGAGGATGGAAGCACTCATCCTCTCGCTAGAAAAATGAAAAGACTTAAGCTGGCAAAAGCACAGCAAAGAACTGTGCATTCTTCTAAATCACAAATACCCAAGGAGAGTCCAATTGTGTCGGTTGCGATGCCTGACCTTCCCAACACTGGACGGGAAGAGCTTGCGCCTTCCACCATTTGCACGCCCCCTGCAAGTGCTGGAAGGAGCACCCGCAGTCCAGTTCCTGATAGTCAAATTGAAGATGTCACTGTTGAAGTACACCAGGATGAGGATATGGGTGTTGCTGGCGCTGGGGAGGAAATTGACAAGGAGGATTCTGATGGTGAGGTGGTTTGTTTAAGTCAGGCACCCGGGGAGACACCTGTTGTCCGTGGGACGAATATGGCCATTAACATGCCTGGTCAAAATACAAAAAAAAATCAGCTCTTCGGTGTGGAATTATTTCAACACAAATGCGGACAACAGGTGTCAAGCCGTGTGTTGCCTTTGTCAAGCTGTAATAAGTAGGGGTAAGGACGTTAACCACCTCGGAACATCCTCCCTTATACGTCACCTGCAGCGCATTCATCATAAGTCAGTTACAAGTTCAAAAACTTTGGGTGACAGTGGAAGCAGTCCACTGACCACTAAATCCCTTCCTCTTGTAACCAAGCTCCTACAAACCACACCACCAACTCCCTCAGTGTCAATTTCCTCCTTACCCAGGAAAGCCAATAGTCCTGCAGGCCATTTCACTGGCAAGTCAGACGAGTCCTCTCCTGCCTGGGATTCCTCCGATGCATCCTTGAGTGTAACGCCTACTGCTGCTGGCGCTGCTGGGAGTCGATCGTCATCCCAGAGGGGAAGTCGGAAGACCACTTGTACTACTTCCAGTAAGCAATTGACTGTCCAACAGTCCTTTGCGAGGAAGATGAAATATCACAGCAGTCATCCTGCTGCAAATCAGATAACTCAGGCCTTGGCAGCCTGGGCGGTGAGAAACGTGGTTCCGGTATCCACCGTTAATTCAGAGGCAACTAGAGACTTGATTGTGGTACTGTGTCCCCGGTACCAAATACCATCTAGGTTCCATTTCTCTAGGCAGGCGATACCGAAAATGTACACAGACCTCAGAAAAAGACTCACCAGTGTCCTAAAAAATGCAGTTGTACCCAATGTCCACTTAACCACGGACATGTGGACAAGTGGAGCAGGGCAGACTCAGGACTATATGACTGTGACAGCCCACTGGGTAGATGTATTGCCTCCCGCAGCAAGATCAGCAGCGGCGGCACCAGTAGCAGCATCTCGCAAACGCCAACTCGTTCCTAGGCAGGCTACGCTTTGTATCACCGCTTTCCAGAAGAGGCACACAGCTGACAACCTCTTACGGAAACTGAGGAAGATCATCGCAGAATGGCTTACCCCAATTGGACTCTCCTGGGGATTTGTGACATCGGACAACGCCAGCAATATTGTGCGTGCATTACATCTGGGCAAATTCCAGCACGTCCCATGTTTTGCACATACATTGAATTTGGTGGTGCAGAATTATTTAAAAAACGACAGGGGCGTGCAAGAGATGCTGTCGGTGGCCCGAAGAATTGCGGGCCACTTTCGGCATTCAGCCACCGCGTACAGAAGACTGGAGCACCACCAAACATTCCTGAACCTGCCCTGCCATCATCTGAAGCAAGAGGTGGTAACGAGGTGGAATTCAACCCTCTATATGCTTCAGAGGATGGAGGAGCAGCAAAAGGCCATTCAAGCCTATACATCTGCCCACGATATAGGCAAAGGAGGAAGAATGCACCTGACTCAAGCGCAGTGGAGAATGATTTCAACGTTGTGCAAGGTTCTGCAACCCTTTGAACTTGCCACACGTGAAGTCAGTTCAGACACTGCCAGCCTGAGTCAGGTCATTCCCCTAATCAGGCTTTTGCAGAAGAAGCTGGAGACATTGAAGGAGGAGCTAAAACAGAGCGATTCCGCTAGGCATGTGGGACTTGTGGATGGAGCCCTTAATTCGCTTAACCAGGATTCACGGGTGGTCAATCTGTTGAAATCAGAGCACTACATTTTGGCCACCGTGCTCGATCCTAGATTTAAAACCTACGTTGGATCTCTCTTTCCGGCAGACACAAGTCTGCAGAGGTTCAAAGACCTGCTGGTGAGAAAATTGTCAAGTCAAGCGGAAACGTGACCCGTCTACATCTCCTCCTTCACATTCTCCCGCAACTGGGGGTGCGAGGAAAAGGCTAAGAATTCCGAGCCCACCCGCTGGCAGTGATGCAGGGCAGTCTGGGGAGAGTGCTGACATCTGGTCCGGACTGAAGGACCTGCCAACGATTACTGACATGTCGTCTACTGTCACTTCATATGATTCTCTCACCATTGAAAGAATGGTGGAGGAATATATGAGTGACCGCATCCAAGTAGGCACGTCAGACAGTCCGTACGTATACTGTCAGGAAAAAGAGGCAATTTGGAGGCCCTTGCACAAACTGGCTTTATTCTACCTAAGTTGCCCTCCCTCCAGTGTGTACTCCGAAAGAGTGTTTAGTGCAGCCGCTCACCTTGTCAGCAATCGGCGTACAAGGTTACTTCCAGAAAATGTGGAGAAGATGATGTTCATCAAAATGAATTATAATCAATTCCTCCGTGGAGACATTCACCAGCAGCAATTGCCTCCACAAAGTACACAGGGACCTGAGATGGTGGATTCCAGTGGGGACGAATTAATAATCTGTGACGAGGGGGATGTACACAGTGAAAGGGGTGAGGAATCGGAGGATGATGATGAGGTGGACATCTTGCCTCTGTAGAGCCAGTTTGTGCAAGGAGAGATTGATTGCTTCTTTTTTTTGGTGGGGGCCCAAACCAACCAGTCATTTCAGTCACAGTCGTGTGGCAGACCCTGTCGCTGAAATGATGGGTTCGTTAAAGTGTGCATGTCCTGTTTATACAACATAAGGGTGGGTGGGAGGGCCCAAGGACAATTCCATCTTGCACCTCTTTTTTCTTTAATTTTTCTTTGCATCATGTGCTGTTTGGGGACAATTTTTTTGAAGTGCCATCCTGCCTGACACTGCAGTGCCACTCCTAGATGGGCCAGGTGTTTGTGTCGGCCACTTGTGTCGCTTAGCTTAGTCACACAGCGACCTTGGTGTGCCTCTTTTTTTCTTTGCATCATGTGCTGTTTGGGGACAATTTTTTTGAAGTGCCATCCTGCCTGACACTGCAGTGCCACTCCTAGATGGGCCAGGTGTTTGTGTCGGCCACTTGTGTCGCTTAGCTTAGTCACACAGCGACCTTGGTGCGCCTCTTTTTTTCTTTGCATCATGTGCTGTTTGGGGACTATTTTTTTGAAGTGCCATCCTGCCTGACACTGCAGTGCCACTCCTAGATGGGCCAGGTGTTTGTGTTGGCCACTTGTGTCGCTTAGCTTAGCCATCCAGCGACCTCGGTGCAAATTTTAGGACTAAAAATAATATTGTGAGGTGTGAGGTGTTCAGAATAGACTGGAAATGAGTGGAAATTATGGTTATTGAGGTTAATAAAACTATGGGATCAAAATGACCCCCAAATTCTATGATTTAAGCTGTTTTTTAGGGTTTTTTGTAAAAAAAAACACCCGAATCCAAAACACACCCGAATCCGACAAAAAAAATTCGGTGAGGTTTTGCCAAAACGCGTCCGAATCCAAAACACGGCCGCTGAACCGAATCCTAAACCAAAACACAAAACCCGAAAAATGTCAGATGCACATCACTAAATTACTGATACGGCAGACTTAGCAGCACTCCTGGACTGATATGGCAGACAGGGTACCCCGGGACTTATACAGCAGACAGGGCACCCCTGGACTTATACAGCAGACAGGGCACGCCAGGAATTATACAGCAGACAGAGCAAACCTTTCAAATACAGCTGAGAGAGCATTTATTTTTCAGATACAGCAGGCAGAGCACCCCAGGACTCATACAGCAGACAGGGCACCCCAGGACTAATACAGCAGACAGGGCACCCCAGGACTGATACAGCAGACAGGGCACCCCAGAACTAATACAGCAGACAGGGCACCCCAGGACTAATACAGCAGACAGGGCATACCAGGACTTATACAGCAGACAGGGCACCCCAGGACTAATACAGCAGACCGGGCATACCAGGACTTATACAGCAGACAGGGCACCCCAGGACTAATACAGCAGACCGGTCATACCAGGACTTATACAGCAGACCGGGCATCCCAGGACTGATACAGAAGACAGGGCACCCCAGGACTAATACAGCAGACAGGGCATACCAGGACTTATACAGCAGACAGGGCACCCCAGGACTAATACAGCAGACCGGGCATACCAAGACTTATACAGCAGACAGGGCACCCCAGGACTTATACAGCAGATAGGGCACCCCAGGACTTATACAGCAGACAGGGCACCCCAGGACTGATACAGCAGATAGGGCACCCCAGGACTAATACAGCAGACAGGGCACCCCAGGACTGATACAGTAGACAGGGCACCCCAGGACTGATACAGCAGACAGGGCATCCCAGGACTTATACAGCAGACCGGGCATCCCAGGACTGATACAGCAGACAGAGCACCCATGGACTGATACAGCAGACAGAGCACCCCAGACTGATACAGTAGATAGAGCACCCCAGGACTGATACAGCAGACAGAGCACCCCAGGACTGATACAGCAGACAGGACACCCCTGGACTGATACAGCAGACAGGGCATCCCAGGACTGATACAGCAGACAGGGCATCCCAGGACTGATACAGCAGAAAGAGCACCACAGGACTGATACAGCAGACAGAGCACTCCTGGACTGATACAGCAGACAGAGCACCCCAGACTGATACAGTAGATAGAGCACCCCAGGACTGATACAGCAGACAGGACACCCCTGGACTGATACAGCAGACAGGGCATCCCAGGACTGATACAGCAGACAGAGCACCCCTGGACTGATACAGCAGACAGGGCATCCCAGGACTGATACAGCAGACAGGACACCCCTGGACTGATACAGCAGACAGGGCATCCCAGGACTGATACAGCAGACAGGGCATCCCAGGACTGATACAGCAGACAGAGCACCCCAGGACTGATACAGCAGACAGAGCACTCCTGGACTGATACAGCAGACAGAGCACCCCAGACTGATACAGTAGATAGAGCACCCCAGGACTGATACAGCAGACAGGGCATCCCAGGACTGATACAGCAGACAGAGCACCCCAGGACTGATACAGCAGACAGGGCACCCCAGGACTGATACAGCAGACAGAGCACCCCAGGACTGATACAGCAGACAGAGCACCCCAGGATTTATACAGCAGACAGGGCACCCCAGGACTGATACAGCAGACAGGGCACCCCAGGACTGATACAGTAGACAGGACACTCCAGGACTGATACAGCAGACAGAGCACCCCAGGACTGATACAGCAGACAGGACACCCCTGGACTGATACAGCAGACAGAGCATCCCAGGACTGATACAGCAGACAGAGCACCCCAGGACTGATACAGCAGAGAGAGCACGCCTGGACTGATACAGCAGACAGAGCACCCCAGGACTGATACAGCAGACAGAGCACCCCTGGACTGATACAGCAGACAGGGCACCCCAGGACTGATACAGCAGACAGAGCACGCCTGGACTGATACAGCAGACAGAGACCCCAGGACTGATACAGCAGACAGAGCACCCCAGGACTGATACAGCAGACAGAGCACCCCAGTACTGATACAGGAGACAGAGCACCCCAGGACTGATACAGCAGACAGGGCACCCCTGGACTGATACAGCAGACAGAGCACCCCTGGACTGATACAGCAGACAGGGCATCCCAGGACTGATACAGCAGACAGAGCACTCCTGGACTGATACAGCAGACAGAGCACCCCTGTACTGATACAGCAGACAGAGCACGCCTGGACTGATACAGCAGACAGAGCACCCCAGGACTGATACAGCAGATAGAGCACCCCTGGACTGATACAGCAGACAGAGCACCCCTGGACTGATACAGCAGACAGAGCACCCCAGGACTGATACAGCAGACAGAGCACCCCAGGACTGATACAGCAGACAGAGCACCCCAGGACTGATACAGCAGACAGAGCATCCCAGGACTGATACAGCAGACAGAGCACCCCAGGACTGATACAGCAGACAGAGCACGCCTGGACTGATACAGCAGACAGAGCACCCCAGGACTGATACAGCAGACAGAGCACCCCAGGACTGATACAGCAGACAGAGCACCCCTGGACTGATACAGCAGACAGAGCACCCCTGGCCTGATACAGCAGACAGGGCATCCCAGGACTGATACAGCAGAGAGAGCACCCCAGGACTGATACAGCAGACAGAGCACCCCAGGACTGATACAGTAGACAGAGCACCCCAGGACTGATACAGCAGCCAGAGCACGCCTGGACTGATACAGCAGACAGAGCACCCCAGGACTGATACAGCAGACAGAGCACGCCTGGACTGATAGAGCAGACAGAGCACCCCAGGACTGATACAGCAGACAGAGCACCCCAGGACTGATACAGCAGACAGAGCACCCCAGGACTGATACAGCAGACAGAGCACCCCAGGACTGATACAGCAGACAGGGTACCCCTGGACTGATACAGCAGACAGAGCACCCCTGGACTAATAAAGCTGACAGGGCATCCCAGGACTGATACAGCAGACAGAGCACCCCTGGATTTATACAGCAGACAGAGCACTCCTGGACTGATACAGCAGACAGAGCACCCCTGGACTGATACAGCAGACAGAGCACGCCTGGACTGATACAGCAGACAGAGTACCCCAGGACTGATACAGCAGATAGAGCACCCCTGGACTGATACAGCAGAGAGAGCACCCCAGGACTAATACAGCAGACAGAGCACCCCAGGACTGATACAGCAGACAGAGCACCCCTGGACTGATACAGCAGACAGAGCACCCCAGGACTGATACAGCAGATAGAGCATCCCAGGACTGATACAGCAGACAGTGCACCCCAGGACTGATACAGCAGACAGAGCACGCCTGGACTGATACAGCAGACAGAGCACCCCAGGACTGATACAGCAGACAGAGCACCCCAGGACTGATACAGCAGACAGAGCACCCCAGGACTGATACAGCAGACAGAGCACCCCTGGACTGATACAGCAGACAGGGCATCCCAGGACTGATACAGCAGACAGAGCACCCCTGGACTGATACAGCAGACAGAGCACCCCAGGACTGATACAGCAGACATAGCACCCCAGGACTGATACAGCAGACAGAGCACCCCTGGACTGATACAGCAGACAGAGCACCCCTGGACTGATACAGCAGACAGAGCACCCCTGGACTGATACAGCAGACAGAGCACGCCTGGACTGATACAGCAGACAGAGCACCCCAGGACTGATACAGCAGACAGAGCACCCCAGGACTGATACAGCAGACAGAGCACCCCTGGACTGATACAGCAGACAGAGCACCCCTGGCCTGATACAGCAGACAGGGCATCCCAGGACTGATACAGCAGAGAGAGCACCCCAGGACTGATACAGCAGACAGAGCACCCCAGGACTGATACAGTAGACAGAGCACCCCAGGACTGATACAGCAGCCAGAGCACGCCTGGACTGATACAGCAGACAGAGCACCCCAGGACTGATACAGCAGACAGAGCACGCCTGGACTGATAGAGCAGACAGAGCACCCCAGGACTGATACAGCAGACAGAGCACCCCAGGACTGATACAGCAGACAGAGCACCCCAGGACTGATACAGCAGACAGAGCACCCCAGGACTGATACAGCAGACAGGGTACCCCTGGACTGATACAGCAGACAGAGCACCCCTGGACTGATAAAGCTGACAGGGCATCCCAGGACTGATACAGCAGACAGAGCACCCCTGGATTTATACAGCAGACAGAGCACTCCTGGACTGATACAGCAGACAGAGCACCCCTGGACTGATACAGCAGACAGAGCACGCCTGGACTGATACAGCAGACAGAGTACCCCAGGACTGATACAGCAGATAGAGCACCCCTGGACTGATACAGCAGAGAGAGCACCCCAGGACTAATACAGCAGACAGAGCACCCCAGGACTGATACAGCAGACAGAGCACCCCTGGACTGATACAGCAGACAGAGCACCCCAGGACTGATACAGCAGATAGAGCATCCCAGGACTGATACAGCAGACAGTGCACCCCGGGACTGATACAGCAGACAGAGCACGCCTGGACTGATACAGCAGACAGAGCACCCCAGGACTGATACAGCAGACAGAGCACCCCAGGACTGATACAGCAGACAGAGCACCCCAGGACTGATACAGCAGACAGAGCACCCCTGGACTGATACAGCAGACAGGGCATCCCAGGACTGATACAGCAGACAGAGCACCCCTGGACTGATACAGCAGACAGAGCACCCCAGGACTGATACAGCAGACATAGCACCCCAGGACTGATACAGCAGACAGAGCACCCCTGGACTGATACAGCAGACAGAGCACCCCTGGACTGATACAGCAGACAGAGCACCCCTGGACTGATACAGCAGACAGAGCACCCCTGGACTGATACAGCAGACAGAGCACCCCTGGACTGATACAGCAGACAGAGCACGCCTGGACTGATACAGCAGACAGGGCACACCAGGACTGATACAGCAGACAGAGCACGCCTGGACTGATACAGCAGTCAGAGCACCCCTGGACTGATACAGCAGACAGAGCACCCCAGGACTGATACAGCAGACAGGGCACCCCTGGAGTGATACAGCAGACAGAGCACGCCTGGACTGATACAGCAGACAGAGCACCCCTGGACTGATACAGCAGACAGAGCACGCCTGGACTGATACAGCAGACAGGGCACCCCAGGACTGATACAGCAGACAGAGCACCCCAGGACTGATACAGCAGACAGAGCACGCCTGGACTGATACAGCAGACAGAGCACCCCTGGACTGATACAGCAGACAGAGCACGCCTGGACTGATACAGCAGACAGAGCACCCCTGGACTGATACAGCAGACAGAGCACGCCTGGACTGATACAAAAGACAGGGCACCCCAGGACTGATACAGCAGACAGAGCACGCCTGGACTGATACAGCAGACAGAGCACCCCAGGAATGATACAGCAGACAGAGCACCCCAGGACTGATACAGCAGACAGAGCACCCCAGGACTGATACAGCAGACAGAGCACCCCAGGACTGATACAGCAGACAGAGCACCCCAGGACTGATACAGCAGACAGAGCACCCCTGGATTTATACAGCAGACAGAGCACCCCAGGACTGATACAGCAGACAGAGCACCCCTGGACTGACACAGCAGACAGAGCACCCTTGGACTGATACAGCAAACAGAGCACCCCTGTACTGATACAGCAGACAGAGCACCCCTGGACTGATACAGCAGACAGAGCACCCCAGGACTGATACAGCAGACAGAGCACCCCAGGACTGATACAGCAGATAGGACACCCCAGGACTGATACAGCAGACAGAGCACCCCTGGACTGATACAGCAGACAGAGCACCCCAGGACTGATACAGCAGACAGGACACCCAGGACTGATACAGCAGACAGGACACCCAGGACTGATACAGCAGATAGGACACCCCAGGACTGATACAGCAGACAGAGCACCCCAGGACTGATACAGCAGATTAAAGGAGCGCTGTTTACAGATAAAAAGTCATTTATTAATAGATATGGTGAAAGGACCACCTAGATAGTAAAAATAAATTTAGAGAAAACACACAGTGCAAGTATAGTTGCATATACAATAATCACATACACAGTTGGCGATATATTAGCTGTGATCGGCCTAAGTGCCAATTATAATTGATGTTACAGTCCACAGTGATATATTAAGCTGGTGTCATCCGTACTGATAAGAGGCATATGAAAAAAATGTCTCAACAAGTTAAAAAACTGCTGCTAGTAATTGTAGGCAATGGGGTTTTTTTGTGTTTGCTATATCTCACCCCTCACATTCAGGACCGTTCTCACCCGTAGTAGTGAATGCTGATTCCCGTCTGTAGCAATTAGCGGAGGTGGCTCACGGCAGCCGACAGCGGCTATATCAGATTGTCCGGCAGAAAGAGTCGTGGTTGCTGCATAACACCTCAGCAGAACGGGGCTTTTCAAGCACAGCAGGAAGAGTGTAATTGCGGTGTGTCTGGTTAATGGAGGTGGTGAGAAAGCATCTCAATCGCTCAATACCAGTAGCGGAAGGTCCATAAGAGTCTCCAGCAGTGGACAAGTTTGTATGGTGACCCTCTACGCGTTTCTCCGCCCACAACACCGGCGGTTTCTTCAGGAAGTGTGTGGGTGTATTTGAATGGACAGCAGCCAATCAGCTTTAAAGTCTCTTTATTCACACCTGAGAGTTGTAATTGGGTTTCACACTATGATGGGTCCTTTGCACATGTTTCCTTCACTTGTTTTTAATCTTTAATCAGGTGTACAGGCTACATAGATTCCGAATAACAATACAAATACAAAATATAAAAAATAAAAACAAACACATTATATTGCCGCTGTCGGTGAAAAGAATTCCGAATAAGTAGATATAGGTGGTCTCGTAATTTACAGAAGTATATATATATATATATAATGCATAATGAAATCTGATTCGGGCAAATGAATTTAAATCACCTGCAGTATAAATTATGATGATTTTAGCATCAAACATAGTATATCCTTGATACTTGACCACCTTAGGTGTATCATAATTAAAATTATTTAAATATTTTTATTTTTATTTTCATTTTATAGTGATCAGCATTGTTTCACCATCCTTATACCGAGAGCGGCAGTTAGCATGGATATGGGTATGGCATCCCAGAGGATTTAGTATACAGAAGGAACCAGCACTAGTTCTCCCGGCCGTGATGGCCCAGTGGATAGGGACATGGACTGCGACCAAAAGGTCCCCGGTTCAAAACCAAAACCGAAGGAGCACATTTTCATAATCTATCTTTTATATTTTTTAGTTTATATAGTTTAATTTTTTATATTATTATTAGCACTATCATTTTTATAGATGGATAGGAAGAAGAAATATAATATTCTACAAAAAGATTAAATACATATATTTCATTAATATAGTTATGCAAAGCCCAGGTTATGACCTGAGCTACTTCCTCTAGAGAGGAAAAAGAGGAGAAGGCAAATTATGAGGACAGACAGAAGATTATTACTTATAAACGTATTCTGGATCTCAACTTCAGTGTTGAGCTTAGCTAGGGTATGGTTCATAGTTAAACCTGTAATTATATAAATACCAGAGATGTATAACCAGTCCATCTGTATCTAATATATGTGTGGATGCCAAAATCAACAAACACACATATATATATACATATATATCTATTTCACGTTACAACACACAGGTATATACATATTTATCCCCACATGCATACTAAAGCCTATAGGGAGAGAGGAATTAGATGCCATTAAGTTCAATATTCTCATTGAGGCCCATGGGGTGCAAGGTTTCCAGGTTACAAATCCAGAAGGCTTCTCTATTGCAGAGATAGTTATATCTATCCCCACCCCGTGGGGTCGTATTGATATGTTCTATTCCCTGCAGAGATAAAACTCTGCAATCCCCATCATGTAGGGAATTGACATGTCGGGGTACACTGTGTTTCATAGATTTATTTAGGACTAATCTTCTATGTTCTGAAAACCTGGTACTAAGTTGTCTAATAGTCCTGCCTACGTATTGTATCCCGCAATTGCAGGTAATTAAGTATATTACAAAGGTTGTTTGACAGGTGATTTGACCCGAAATATCAAAGATCTTCCCTGTTTTGGATGAAGAAAATTGATCACTCTCAGTGATGAACTTACACGTCATACATCTAGGTCTATTGCATCTTTGACATCCTATTCTGGATTTCCCATGTCCAGAAATGGGAGTGGATATCAGTGCACTAGCTTCTAGTTTCGAAGAGTTGTAACTGGATCCCAAAGGATCATTTGATTTAACAAAGTGACTAGGGGACAGAAGGTTTTGAAGATTTCTTGTTTTCTTAAAAATAATCTTTATTTCCTTTTCTAAAGAATCTGCAAGAATTCTGTCCATTTTAAGTATGGGAAGATTTTTATTTAGAATTTTCCTTACCGAGTGCGAGGCACTATTAAATTTTGAAATAAAGATGGGTTTGTTATCTTTAAATTCTGAGGGGGGAGGGATAACTGGTGTTTTTATTTTTAGTAAATCATCCCTATTTCTTTGTTGTGTTTCAATAAGGGCTCTATCCAGGACATCTTGGGGGTAACCTTGCTCTAAAAAAGACTGTGTTAGTTCATTACTCTGTATTAGAAAGTCAACCTCGTTCGAGCAATATCTTTGGAGCCTCAAATATTGGCTCTTAGGTATATTCATGATCCATGGGCGATGATGGCAGCTTGAGTAGTTTAAGAAAGAACTACAGTCAACCTGTTTCTTAAAGGTTTTGGTCAGGATTCTTCCCGAGAGTGAATCAGTGTGTAGCGCAATATCCAGGAAAGTAATATCAGTTGGATGAATAGTGCTTGTAAAAGAAAGACCAAAGGTGTTGGTATTTAAATATTCTATGAACAGAGTGACTGAGTGATAATCCCCATCCCAAATAATAAAAAGATCATCTATGTACCTGCCATAGAGCACCAGATTCGCCCCAAAGGGGCCCCCCCAAATCATTTGCTCTTCGAGGTGACCCATGTATAGATTGGCAAAACTGGGGGCGAATCTGGTGCCCATGGCGGTACCATGGGTCTGTAAATAATAATCATTATTAAACGTGAAGTAATTACGTGTAAGTATGAAGTGAATAGCTTTTAAAATAAAGTGGTTAAGATTGCTGGAAATAGATGAATCAAGATCTAGGTAGTGTTTAGTGGTTATCAAACCATTGTCATGGGGAATGTTAGTGTAAAGAGATTCAACATCACAAGTGACAAGGAAAAAGTTTTCCTGCCACTTGATATCCTTAATGAGGTGTAAGAAGTGAGTGGAATCTCTAATGTGTGATTTAAGATTTTTGACAGAGGGTTGAAGGTGCGTGTCCACAAATGCTGATAGGTTGGAGGTAAGTGAACCCACTCCCGAAATAATAGGGCGCCCAGGAGGTGAAGTGAGTGATTTGTGTATTTTGGGAAGGTGGTAGTATGTGGGGGTGACCGGATGTGCATTAAACAGATATTGATACTCAGTCCTGGATATTGCGCCACACTCAACAGCCTCAAGAAGTATCCCCTTAAGCTCCCCCACAAATCTCAAAGTAGTGTCGCCAGGCAGCTTGGAATAGAATTTATTATTAGAGAGTTGACCATAGGCTTCTTGCAAGTAGTCTGAAACATCCTTACCCTACATACTATAAAAGTGGTTTCATAGAATCATTCTATGCTACCACTCTTCAGGATTTGAGGAATCTCTGTGGGGATGAGGGAAAAGATGAAAGGAAAAAACACAGGTATAGAAAAGTTCGGTCCAGAGACAATTTACATCCTAATGAAAGACAGGCTCTTAAGACCCTCCAGAAAGATAAGTCGATTATAATCAAGGCAGCGGATAAAGGGGGTGGAACAGTTATTCAGGATGTTTCAGACTACTTGCAAGAAGCCTATCGTCAACTCTCTAATAATAAATTCTATTCCAAGCTGCCTGGCGACCCTACTTTGAGATTTGTGGGGGAGCTTAAGGGGATACTTCTTGAGGCTGTTGAGTGTGGCGCAATATCCAGGACTGAGTATCAATATCTGTTTAATGCACATCCGGTCACCCCCAAATACTACCACCTTCCCAAAATACACAAATCACTCACTTCACCTCCTGGGCGCCCTATTATTTCGGGAGTGGGTTCACTTACCTCCAACCTATCAGCATTTGTGGACACGCACCTTCAACCCTCTGTCAAAAATCTTAAATCACCCATTAGAGATTCCACTCACTTCTTACACCTCATTAAGGATATCAAGTGGCAGGAAAACTTTTTCCTTGTCACTTGTGATGTTGAATCTCTTTACACTAACATTCCCCATGACAATGGTTTGATAACCACTAAACACTACCTAGATCTTGATTCATCTATTTCCAGCAATCTTAACCACTTTATTTTAAAAGCTATTCACTTCATACTTACACGTAATTACTTCACGTTTAATGGTGATTATTATTTACAGACCCACGGTACCGCCATGGGCACCAGATTCGCCCCCAGTTTTGCCAATCTATACATGGGTCACCTCGAAGAGCAAATGATTTGGGGGGGCCCCTTTGGGGCGAACCTGGTGCTCTATGGCAGGCACATAGATGATCTTTTTATTATTTGGGATGGGGATTATCACTCAGTCACTCTGTTCATAGATTATTTAAATACCAACACCTTTGGTCTTTCTTTTACAAGCACTATTCATCCGACTGATATTACTTTCCTGGATATTGCGCTACACACTGATTCACTCTCGGGAAGAATCCTGACCAAAACCTTTAAGAAACAGGTTGACTTTAGTTCTTTCTTAAACTACTCAAGCTGCCATCATCGCCCATGGATCATGAATATACCTAAGAGCCAATATTTGAGGCTCAAAAGAAATTGCTCGAACGAGGTTGACTTTCTAATACAGAGTAATGAACTAACACAGTCTTTTTTAGAGCAAGGTTACCCCCAAGATGTCCTGGATAGAGCCCTTATTGAAACACAACAAAGAAATAGGGATGATTTACTAAAAATAAAAACACCAGTTATCCCTCCCCCCTCAGAATTTAAAGATAACAAACCCATCTTTATTTCAAAATTTAATAGTGCCTCGCACTCGGTAAGGAAAATTCTAAATAAAAATCTTCCCATACTTAAAATGGACAGAATTCTTGCAGATTCTTTAGAAAAGGAAATAAAGATTATTTTTAAGAAAACAAGAAATCTTCAAAACCTTCTGTCCCCTAGTCACTTTGTTAAATCAAATGATCCTTTGGGATCCAGTTACAACTCTTCGAAACTAGAAGCTAGTGCACTGATATCCACTCCCATTTCTGGACATGGGAAATCCAGAATAGGATGTCAAAGATGCAATAGACCTAGATGTATGACGTGTAAGTTCATCACTGAGAGTGATCAATTCTCTTCATCCAAAACAGGGAAGATCTTTGATATTTCGGGTCAAATCACCTGTCAAACAACTTTTGTAATATACTTAATTACCTGCAATTGCGGGATACAATACGTAGGCAGGACTATTAGACAACTTAGTACCAGGTTTTCAGAACATAGAAGATTAGTCCTAAATAAATCTATGAAACACAGTGTACCCCGACATGTCAATTCCCTACATGATGGGGATTGCAGAGTTTTATCTCTGCAGGGAATAGAACATATCAATATGACCCCACGGGGTGGGGATAGATATAACTATCTCTGCAATAGAGAAGCCTTCTGGATTTGTAACCTGGAAACCTTGCACACCATGGGCCTCAATGAGAACATTGAACTTAATGGCATCTAATTCCTCTCTCCCTATAGGCTTTAGTATGCATGTGGGGATAAATATGTATATACCTGTGTGTTGTAACGTGAAATAGATATATATGTATATATATGTGTGTTTGTTGATTTTGGCATCCACACATATATTAGATACAGATGGACTGGTTATAGAAACATAGAAACATAGAATTTGTCGGCAGATAAGAACCACTTGGCCCATCTAGTCTGCCCCTTTTTTTTTATATATATTATTTTTTATCACTAACCTTATTTGATCCTTATTTCTTTGTAAGGATATCCTTATGTCTATCCCATGCATGTTTAAATTGCTCTACTGTCTTAGCCTCTACCACCTCTGATGGGAGACTATTCCACTTGTCCATGTTATACATCTCTGGTATTTATATAATTACAGGTTTAACTATGAACCATACCCTAGCTAAGCTCAACACTGAAGTTGAGATCCAGAATACGTTTATAAGTAATAATCTTCTGTCTGTCCTCATAATTTGCCTTCTCCTCTTTTTCCTCTCTAGAGGAAGTAGCTCTGGTCATAACCTGGGCTTTGCATAATTATATTAATGAAATATATGTATTTAATCTTTTTGTAGAATATTATATTTCTTCTTCCTATCCATCTATAAAAATGATAGTGCTAATAATAATATAAAAAATTAAACTATATAAACTAAAAAATATAAAAGATAGATTATGAAAATGTGCTCCTTCGGTTTTGGTTTTGAACCGGGGACCTTTTGGTCGCAATCCATGTCCCTATCCACTGGGCCATCACAGCCGGGAGAACTAGTGCTGGTTCCTTATGTATACTAAATCCTCTGGGATGCCATACCCATATCCATGCTAACTGCCGCTCTCGGTATAAGGATGGTGAAACAATGCTGATCACTATAAAATGAAAATAAAAATAAAAATATTTAAATAATTTTAATTATGATACACCTAAGGTGGTCAAGTATCAAGGATATACTATGTTTGATGCTAAAATCATCATAATTTATACTGCAGGTGATTTAAATTCATTTGCCCGAATCAGATTTCATTATGCATTATATATATATATACTTCTGTAAATTACGAGACCACCTATATCTACTTATTCAGCATTCTTTTCACCGACAGCGGCAATATAATGTGTTTGTTTTTATTTTTTATTTTTATATTTTGTATTTGTATTGTTATTCGGAATCTATGTAGCCTGTACACCTGATTAAATATTAAAAACAAGTGAAGGAAACATGTGCAAAGGACCCATCATAGTGTGAAACCCAATTACAACTCTCAGGTGTGAATAAAGAGACTTTAAAGCTGATTGGCTGCTGTCCATTCAAATACACCCACACCTGCCAAAATGGGTATTCACACTTCCTGAAGAAACCGCCGGTGTTGTGGGCGGAGAAACGCGTAGAGAGTCACCATACAAACTTGTCCACTGCTGGAGACTCTTATGGACCTTCCGCTACTGGTATTGAGCGATTGAGATGCTTTCTCACCACCTCCATTAACCGGACACACCGCAATTACACTCTTCCTGCTGTGCTTGAAAAGCCCCGTTCTGCTGAGGTGTTATGCAGCAACCACGACTCTTTCTGCCGGACAATCTGATATAGCCGCTGTCGGCTGCCGTGAGCCACCTCCGCTAATTGCTACAGATGGGAATCAGCATTCACTACTACGGGTGAGAACGGTCCTGAATGTGAGGGGTGAGATATAGCAAACACAAAAAAACTCCATTGCCTACAATTACTAGCAGCAGTTTTTTAACTTGTTGAGACATTTTTTTCATATGCCTCTTATCAGTACGGATGACACCAGCTTAACATATCACTGTGGACTGTAACATCAATTATAATTGGCGCTTAGGCCGATCACAGCTAATATATCGCCAACTGTGTATGTGATTATTGTATATGCAACTATACTTGCACTGTGTGTTTTCTCTAAATTTATTTTTACTATCTAGGTGGTCCTTCCACCATATCTATTAATAAATGACTTTTTATCTGTAAACAGCGCTCCTTTAATGTTTTGTATAGAACATTAATTAGTATACTCTTGTATTAGGCATCCAGGTGCCCTCTAGGAGCTGCTGTTATATTATATTAATTAATTGTCAATCAGGAGTGCTTTTTAAATTCTTAACAACTTTAGCGCCCGATGTACAGGAGTATATATTCCCTATACCTTTTCTCCTTGCTGATACAGCAGATAGAGCACCCCTGGACTGATACAGCAGACAGAGCACCCCTGGACTGATACAGCAGACAGAGCACCCCAGGACTGATACAGCAGACCGGGCATCCCAGGACTGATACAGCAGACCGGGCATCCCAGGACTGATACAGCAGATAGAGCACCCCAGGACTGATACAGCAGACAGAGCACCCCAGGACTGATACAGCAGACAGAACACCAAGGACTGATACAGCAGACAGGACACCCCAGGACTGATACAGCAGACAGAGCACCCCAGGACTGATACAGCAGACAGAGCACCCCAGGACTGATACAGCAGACAGAGTACCCCAGGACTGATACAGCAGAGAGAGCACCCCAGGACTGATACAGCAGACAGGACACCCTAGGACTGATACAGCAGACAGAGCACCCCAGGACTGATACAGCAGACAGAGCACCCCAGGACTGATACAGCAGACAGAGTACCCCAGGACTGATACAGCAGAGAGAGCACCCCAGGACTGATACAGCAGACAGAGCACCCCAGGACTGATACAGCAGACAGAGCACCCCTGGACTGATACAGCAGACAGGACACCCCAGGACTGATACAGCAGACAGGGCACCCCTGGACTGATACAGCAGACAGAGCACCCCAGGACTGATACAGCAGAGAGAGCACCCCAGGACTGATACAGCAGACAGAGCACCCCAGGACTGATACAGCAGAGAGAGCACGCCTGGACTGATACAGCAGACAGAGCACCCCTGGACTGATACAGCAGACAGGGCACCCCTGGACTGATACAGCAGACAGAGCACCCCAGGACTGATACAGCAGAGAGAGCACCCCTGGACTGATACAGCAGACAGAGCACCCCAGGACTGATACAGCAGACAGAGCACCCCAGGACTGATACAGCAGAGAGAGCACCCCTGGACTGATACAGCAGACAGAGCACGCCGGGACTGATACAGCAGACAGAGCACCCCTGGACTGATACAGCAGATAGGACACCCCAGGACTGATACAGCAGACAGAGCACCCCTGGACTGATACAGCAGACAGAGCACCCCAGGACTGATACAGCAGACAGGGCATCCCAGGACTGATACAGCAGACAGAGCACCCCAGGACTGATACAGCAGACAGGGCACCCCAGGACTGATACAGCAGACAGAGCACCCCAGGACTGATACAGCAGACAGAGCACCCCAGGACTGATACAGCAGACAGAGCACCCCAGGACTGATACAGCAGACAGAGCACCCCTGGACTGATACAGCAGACAGAGCACCCCAGGACTGATACAGCAGACAGGGCACCCCAGGACTGATACAGCAGACAGAGCACCCCAGGACTGATACAGCAGACAGAGCACCCCAGGACTGATACAGCAGACAGAGCACCCCAGGACTGATACAGCAGACAGCACCCCAGGACTGATACAGCAGACAGGGCACCCCAGGACTGATACAGCAGACAGGGCATCCCAGGACTGATACAGCAGACAGAGCACCCCAGGACTGATACAGCAGACAGAGCACCCCAGGACTGATACAGCAGACAGAGCACCCCTGGACTGATACAGCAGACAGAGCACCCCAGGACTGATACGCCAGACAGGGCATCCCAGGACTGATACAGCAGACAGAGCACCCCTGGACTGATACAGCAGACAGGGCATCCCAGGACTGATACAGCAGACAGAGCACCCCAGGACTGATACAGCTGACAGAGCACCCCAGGACTGATACAGCAGACAGAGCACCCCAGGACTGATACAGCAGACAGGGCACACCAGGACTGATACAGCAGACAGGGCATCCCAGGACTGATACAGCAGACAGAGCACCCCTGGACTGATACAGCAGACAGAGCACCCCAGGACTGATACAGCAGACAGAGCACCCCAGGACTGATACAGCAGACAGAGCACCCCTGGACTGATACAGCAGACAGAGCACCCCAGGACTGATACAGCAGACAGAGCACCCCTGGACTGATACAGCAGACAGGGCACCCCTGGTCTGATACAGCAGACAGGGCATCCCAGGACTGATACAGCAGACAGAGCACCCCAGGACTGATACAGCAGACAGAGCACCCCAGGACTGATACAGCAGACAGGGCACCCCAGGACTGATACAGCAGACAGGGCATCCCAGGACTGATACAGCAGACAGGGCACCCCAGGACTGATACAGCAGACAGGGCATCCCAGGACTGATACAGCAGACAGAGCACCCCAGGACTGATACAGCAGACAGAGCACCCCAGGACTGATACAGCAGACAGAGCACCCCTGGAGTGATATAGCAGACAGGGCACCCCAGGACTGATACAGCAGACAGAGCACCCCAGGATTGATATAGCAGACAGAGCACCCCTGGATTTATACAGCAGACAGGGTACCCCTGGATTTATACAGCAGACAGGGTACCCCTGGATTTATACAGCAGACAGGGCACCCCTTTTAGATACAGCAGACAGAACACCCGCCCCACGTCACGCCAGACCCAGTACTGAGATAGACACGTCTGATGTCTAGCCTGAAGAGGTCAGACATCATACATAGGGTGAGATTTATCATAGCTTGGAGAGAGATAAGGTACGAACCAATCAGCTCATAAGTGTCATTTTTCAAACACAACTTGTCTTTTATCCGGCATCTCTACTTTATCACTCTCTAACCTTTGATACATCTCCGCCTAAGTAAAACAGACTGTTCATGGGAACATTCCAGTTAGAGGCTATTGCACTGATGTGCTGTGAAATCAGTGTTTAGTTAGGCGATTGACTACTCACTTGGCGGAGTATTTACATGTTATCTGCACTTATTGCTTTGTACGTGTGATGTACGAAGGTTTAACTATTTATGTTAATGGTAATTCCACGGCTCTTGGGTTTAGTTTTCTGCTTGTCTCTCCGAGAGTCACCACAGACAACACAGAGAAGAAAATGTCACTTTCAAGGACCACTGAGTCTTTGGAAACTTTGGCTCAATTAATATCATTTATTCTAAAAGCCTCAGTCATCTGATGACATGTTCTAATAATCTGACCTCTGACGTTTGATGGACTTTTATCATCTCTAACATATACCACACTTGTGTAGTGTTGTGTAGATTGTTGGTTACATCACTGATGGCAATCTCAGCTCAGGCAGCGTCTACAGATAGATTTTTATTTTATACACTAAAACAACACACAACACACAACAGCAACACTGTTGGGTGGTCTTCAGTATGCCGGCTCTTGGGATCCGGCGCACAGTATACCGGCGCCGGAATCCCGACAGCCGGCATACCGACACTTATTCTCCCTCGTGGGGGTCCACGACCCCCCTGGAGGGAGAATAAAATAGTATCGCGCCACCGTGCCTGCAGCGTGGCGAGCGCAGCGTGGCGAGCGCAGCGTGGCGAGCACGGCGAGCCCGCAAGGGGCTCATTTGCACTCGCCACACTGTCGGTATGCCGGCGGTCGGGCTCCCGGCGCCGGTATGCTGGTCACCGGGAGCCCGACCGCCGGCATACCATACTACACCCACACTGATAACTTCATAGTCATAGACAGTGACACTCACAATCCGTAACTGCAGAAACAACACATAAAAGCACTTTCAAGATTAGAAACAAAATGGATATTTACAAATAACCTATATATTCACCAAATACACCGACATATATCACCAGATATTGCTATATATTTATGTACACAGTTTGCGGCATGTTTCTATTCTAATCATCACGTCCTCTCCCAGATACTTTTATTTTATTTTTGTATATATAATGTTTAAATAAGCATTAATCAGTGGATAAACTGGAATTCCTAGATAGTCACTGTACAGCTGCTGCTGATCTGATATTTATATTATAGCCTATGGCTGCTGTCTGCTTACTGATCACATAGGGACTGCTGGAGATCCTGTAAGAAAATGTGATCACTTCCTTGTGTAGTAAAATACAGCGAGAATGGCGCGTTTTAGATTTCCGTTGCTGGCTATTAACATGACTGAGTGCAAACCTGGGTATGACATACAGCAACAACAGCACATGATCCTATATAAAGGATTTCTTGACCGTATAGCTAAAGGTATCATGTTTAAACCTATAAAACAGAGGATGTAAGAGAAGAGAAAAGATGTCATGTTTATAATTGTCCTTTTGTGGGCGACAAGCTGAGATTTGGTAAATCCTGAGTTGTTGCTGCTCATATTCCGGGTGTGTTTCAGGAGTGATGCAATCAGAAGGGAAATGGCGGCGCAGAATATGAGGAACTGTATGACGGATCCTGCAAAGGCGGTGATTAGTAAATTTGTGTAATTTGATTTGAGAGTTACAATTCCACCATCAGTGCCATTAGTGAGTTGGGTAGAATTCATGTAATGTACTGAGTACACGACCAATCCGCGAGGCAGACTGGAGAGAATAGACACCAGCAGTGACGTCAGGAGCAGCCAGGGGACCATCCTGGAGATGTTCATCTTAAGTCTCAGGAATAATCTGTTGCTGTAGTTTGTGATCTTCACGCAGTAGAAGACGCAGAGCACGGTGCCCCACCACAGGCTGCAGAATGTCACGCATGTTGTTGCAGTGACTGTATATTTACTCAAGTAAAATGGTATTGTAAAAACACCATTTATGGAAAAAATAACAGGTAAAAAACAAATTAGGAAAAGTATCCTCACCACTCCCAGGCTGGTCATGAGAATGTCTATTGTCTGCAGAGAGTGGCCCTTCAGACACCAAATGAAGTTTTGTGTCACTATAAATGCATTGAGCAATAATCCGATGGACATCAGTAACCAAGTGACAGTTAATAAAAAAGTGAACGTTGCGTAATTCATCTTCTCTGTTTCAGAACCAGACACTTCTGTCAGAGTATCTGAGATCTCTATAAGTAACCAGCACTGTACGTGTTACTTATCCTGGCTGAAACAGGCGGCAGTGTGACAGGTAAATGATACTGAGCTAATATTAAACATAGAATGACTTGCTATGAAGTTTGCATGATATTTGACTACCAAACTCCATGTACCCTTCCAATGCAATCAGTGTTGTTACTTATAAGCAGAGTTACATTGCCATCTGTAGTTTGTAAAGTCTCTGGATATTTTGAGAAATAGCAAATGTGACACTCCACACTTACACAAAAGCATTGTGTCAAGGGACTCCACTGAAATAAACATTCTCTTACACACAAAAGCTTATAAATAAAAGTTTATTTAGCTGGGTTTTCCATGAAAAATTGGCAAAATTCTGATTATAATCGTTCATACCTAACAATGGATGAGCTCCCCCATGACCTCCTTGCCTTAGAAGAATCTGATAGAGTATATATTATAAAATAGATGTTTACTGATGTATGAATTGCTCACTGTTTATGTGTCCTGTGCATCCACACCTACCAACCTGACCTGATCTCTGGGAGGATCCTGGTAGGTCCTGGTGGGGGGGGCGGGGTGGGAAATATGAATTTCTGGCATCAAATTGTGGTAGTTGTGGCCATGATGAGGTTAACTCTTAGACACCGGACTGGGAAGACACAGAAAGCACTGAACTGTCAGCAGAAGAGACTGGATCCACTGGACTGGTGGTAGACACTTGAACCACTGTACTGGTGGCAGACACTTTAAACATTGGAGTGGCAGTAGACAAGACTGAAATGACTAGACTGGCAGCACAATTCCACATTCCTGTGGGATCAGCTTCCTCCAAGGGAGAGGAAAGCAAAGCCTGTGCACTCTGCAGCAGCAGTGGTGGTTTGGAATTCCAGGTTTCCCAGGTTGCCAGAGTCAGCTTGGAACAATCATTAGAGAACAGGAAGAGTTTAAACGCTCATCTGCCCAGTGCTCTGGTCACTGATGCTGGATAGGCCAAAGTGTTATTAGTGCCAGGGATCAACTGAATAGCGGTGGAAGTAAGCATGGCAGGAGATGACTGTACTCCAGGGCAGCAGAATGAACTCTAGAGACTAGTGTTGGGTTGTTTGAGTACAACTGTTTATTTAATCACTAGGCCTGTTTTTCCAGGCCACTGTCTGTATTTGCTGAACTGCAGTGTCTGCTTCCAGTAAACGATGCTCTTACACCAGTAACATGCCTGTCGTGTGTTCTTATTTTCCCAACCCTGTTACAATATATATATATTGTACACTGTAGGGGAACAGGGTGCCGTCTACTGGGGTAGACAGCAGTGAGCAGCAGCTGAGAGATCATACAGGTCCAGTCTTGTGGTGCAACTGGCCGCAACCAGTTTTATTAAGCAGAAAATAAAATAAACATCAAAAGAAAATACCTTGCCTGTCCGGCACTAACTATACACAAGATGTTCCTGACTGTCTCTAAACAAAACACAGGGTTTTCCAGTAAATACTGTATGGCTCACTTGTATAAGGAAGCAGGTTTCCCTCACAGAGATTCTGCAGTTTCTCCCCAGGCAGTCTGCACACACTGATCAAGCTAGCAACCCTATAACACTCTTACACAGCTGAAAGCCCTGATTAGCCCTCTGTGAGGCCAAAGACCTGAACTGGGCCCACTGTCTGTAACTTGCCCTCTCTCTCTCTCTCAGGGCCTTTATCCAGCTTTCCCAACAGACTGAGAAGCTGCTAACAAAACAAACATTTTCCTTGAAGTTTTCCTTTTCCTAAAACATGTAATACAGGAACCTGGGACAAACATACCTGCCCTCAAACACTATTCCAGTGTTCCTGTCACATATCCCCCTCCCCTGTTTCGACCTAGGGGCCAGAACACTTGTAGCACCTAAACAGAAGATGCGGGACAACGCATCTGCGTTGGCTAATTGTGTACCCGGCCTATGTTCAACAGTAAACTTAAAATCTTGCAATGCTAGAAACCATCTAGTTACACAAGCATTCTGACCTCTATTTACAAACATACATTTTAAAGGGGCGTGATCTGTCACTAGTCTGAACTGTCTACCCAAGAGGTAATATCTCAAGGTATCTAATGCACACTTAATGGCCAAAGCCTCCTTTTCCACAATGGCATACCTTTTTTCATGCTCATTGAGTTTCCTACTCAAATAAATTATAGGGTGGTCCTCCCCATCTCTGGTTTGGGACAACACGGCCCCTATCCCTACCTCTGAGGCATCCGTCTGTACAACAAATTCTTTTGAAAAATCTGGTATTATCAATACAGGTTGTGAACACAAAGCCACTTTTAACGCTTGGAATGCTTTTTCTGCATCAGGGTTCCATTTCACCATATTTGATTGCTTCCCTTTGGTAAGGTCTGACAACGGCACTGCTGTGGTCGCAAAATTAGGAAGAAATCATCTATAGTACCCCGTTATTCCCAAAAAAGCCTTTACCTGTTTTGTATTCACTGGACGAGGCCAGTTTTGAATAGCGGCAATTTTATTCAATCGGGGTCTAATCAGACCTCTACCTATGGTGAAGCCCAAGTATTTAACCTCTTCCATTGCGAGGCAGCACTTCTTTGGATTAGCAGTTAACCCTGCCTCTCTGATTGAGTCCAGCACTGCTTGTACTTTAACCAAGTGGGACCCCCAGTCCGTACTGTGAATTACCACATCATCCAAATAGGCAGCTTAATACTTTCTATGGGGCCTCAAAATCTTATCCATTGCCCGTTGAAAGGTTGCTGGAGCCCCATGCAACCCAAAGGGTAACATCTTATACTGGTATAGCCCCTCTGGAACCGAAAAGGCTGTTTTTTCTTTTGCGCTATCAGTTAAAGGTATTTGCCAGTAACCTTTGGTCAGGTCCAACGTGATGAGAAACCTGGCTGTTCCCAGCCTTTCTATAAGCTCATCCACACGGGGCATGGGGTATGCATCAAATTTGGACAACTCATTTAGCTTACGAAAATCATCACAGAAGCGTATGCTACCATCTGGCTTCGGGATGAGAACTATGGGACTGGACCACTCACTGTTAGATTCCTCTATAACTCCAAGTTCTAACATGTTTTTAACTTCTTTAGAACCAGCTTCTCGCTGAGCTTCAGGAATCCTATATGGCTTTAAATTGACCCTGACCCCTGGTTCTGTGACAATGTCATGTTTTATTATGGCTGTTCGGCCAGACAGCTCTGAAAATATCCCCCTATTTTGGATGAGAAATTCTTTAACCTGATTGTTCTGAACAGCTGATAATGTCTCTGACACCTTTACTGCGGGAAGCAACTGAGGTGAAGACAAAGAAGGGCAAGGCTCCGCTGACAGAGACAACCTATCCTTCCAGGACCCTGCCATTTAGCTAGGAACTTGCTTTCCACCGTGGGTACCAAAACAAGAACTCTATGTGGATTAGCAAATTTCTGTATCCTGGCAATCCGGCTCAGGTTCGCAAAAGAAGTCCCCTGCGACCCAAACAATCACCTCTACGATGCCCCGAACACCGACGGCCAACCCCAGGCACTGCAAGTCACCCAAGAAGAGGTGGAGGCATTGTTCAAAAGGGCCAAAACCAGGAAAGCTCTGGGTCCTGACGGAGTGTCACCATCTGCCCTAAGAGCATGTGCGGGTCAGCTCGCCCCCATATTCACCAAGATCTTCAATAAATCGCTGGAGCTACAGAAAGTCCCTTCCTGCCTCAAAAGGTCTACTATAGTCCCGGTCCCCAAGAAACCCACTATCACGAACCTGAACGACTACAGGCCGATAGCACTGACGTCTGTGGTCATGAAAACGTTCGAGCATCTGGTTTTGAATCACCTGAAAACTGTGACTGGCCCCCAACTGGACCCCCTGCAGTTCGCCTATCGCTCGAATCGGTGTGTCGAGGATGCAGTCAACCTGGGCCTGCACTACATTCTACAGCACCTAGACATTCCCGGTACCTACGCGAGGGTCCTGTTTGTCGATTTCAGCTCGACCTTCAATACAATCGTCCCCAGCATCCTCCACCCCAAATTACTTCGCCTAGGGGTCCCAGAAGCTACCTGTTCCTGGATAATAGACTTACTGACAGATAGGACACAGGTGGTGAAAGCGGGGGAATTCACCTCTCAAGTTCACATTAGTACAGGGGCCCCTCAGGGCTATGTCCTCTCACCCCTGCTCTTCTCCCTGTACACAAATGACTGTACCTCAGAGGCGCAATCAGTAAGGATCATCAAATTCGCCGATAACACCACCGTCATCGGCCTCATTAAGGATGGGGACGAATCGGCCTATAGACGGGAAGTAGACCGGCTGGCCCAGTGGTGCATCCACAACAACCTCGAGCTCAACCCCCTCGAAACTGTCGAGATGATAGTGGACTTCAGGAAGAAGTCATCTAGTGCACCTCCGCTAACGATTGCTGACAGTGTGGTATCGCTAGTGGACTCCTTCAAGTTTCTAGGGACCACAATCTCCCGGGACCTTAAATGGGGGTCCAACGCTGACGCCACTGTTGGGAAAGTGCAGCAGAGGTTGTTCTTCCTCAGGCAACTAAGGAAGTTCAACATCCCACAGAAGCTTCTGCTCCTCTTCTACTCCGCGATTGTGGAGTCGGTACTGTGCTCCTCGATGCTCGTATGGTACAGCTCCGCCAGCGCGAGGGACAGATGCAGGCTCCAAAAGGTGGTCAGAACCGCAGAGAATATCATCGAGCCGACCTTCCCTCAGTCCAGGACCTGTACTTGTCCAGAGCTAAAAAGCAGGCAATGAAGATAGTAAAAGACCAGCTACACCCCGGCCACAGCATGTTTAACTTGCTTCCTTCAGGCAGGCGTTACAGGACTGTCCCCGCCAGATCCACCAGAAGCCTCAAAAGTTTCTTTCCCCAAGCAGTCCGCCTGCTGAACTCGTGAACATCGACTGACTAGACGTACATGTAACTCACTTGTGTTCCTACCGTATACCTATCTGTGTGACTTTGCTTACCCCCCCACCTGCTTATCTGTTACCTACTTGGCTGTTGTATAGCAAACCGAAGACAAATTCCTAGTATACGCAAGTATACCTGGCCAATAAAGCTGATTCTGATTCTGATTCTCATACCCTATATTGAGCACTTTGGTCCTGTTCCATGTGCTCTCTGACAATAGGTACCATGGCTGCAATCCTATCCAGCATTTTTGTTACATGTTCAATAACACTTTTATAAGGAGTGGGCTGTCCTTCCCACGTCTCTTTGACAACGTCCAACAGCCCTCTGGGGTGTCTACCGTACAACAAATCAAATGGAGAAAACCCCGTAGAGGACTGAGGAACTTCTCTGATGGCCATTAACAAGTAGGGCAACAAACAATCCCAGTTTTTCCCATCTCTTTCAACAACCTTTTTTAACATACTTTTTAATGTTTTATTAAACCTTTCTACCAACACATCAGTTTGGGGATGTTAGACGGACGTCCTGAGGTTAGTGACCTTAAATAATTTGCACAATTCTTTCATGACCGTCGACATAAATGGGGTACCTTGGTCAGTCAAAATTTATTTTGGTATTCCCACTCTACTAAAAACCTGCACCAGCTCCCTAGCTATCGCCTTGGTTGTGATATTGCGTAAAGGGACATCCTCAGGATATCGAGTGGCATAGTCCATTATTACCAGGATATACTGATGGCCCCAAGTGGACTTTAACAAGGGCCCCACGAGATCCATGGCTATTCTGTCAAACGGGACCTCTATAATAGGCATGGGACCTAGTGGGCTCCTGAAATGGGGTCTAGGGGCATGATACTGGCAATCAGGGCAGGAAGAACAATATTCAGACACTTCTTTATAAACCCCTGGCCAAAAGAACCTTTGTAAAACTCTTTCAGTGGTTTTTTTCTGCTCCTAAATGTACTGCTGTAACGTGACTATGAGCTACATCTAGTACCGTTCTCCTATAAGGCTGGGGAACTACCAGCTGTTCCACCACATCCTCACCCCTTTTGACCATGTGGTACAAGAGCTCATTACAGACGGCCATGTGTGGATACGTAACCCTGTCACCTGGTACCACAGGTTCCCCATTAACAATCTTAACATTCTCTCTAGCTTTTATTAAGGTAGGATCCTTTAACTGTTCAGACACAAACAGATCCTTCATTACCTCAAAGTCAGGCACTCTTTCACTTCCAACTACTATGTCTCTTTTCCCAACAAGAGGGTTCTCACTGGACTCCCCATCTGTCAATTCCCCAGCCAAACTAGCAAAAGGTAAAGGGTCAGAAAGTTCAGAGGACACACGTACAGCCATAAAATCACCGGCATTGTCAACTGGCTCTTTACTGCTCACACCTGTTGCTAAACATGATTCCCACAATTTCCAAAAATGCGGAAAATCCCTCCCTATTATGGTCTCATGCACCAAGTTGGGGACCAGTCCTGCTTTAATAATTGCTGACCCACAACAAGTTTCTATATTCACTTCAGCAGTGACATAATGTTGGGTATCCCCATGTATGCAAGTTACCCCAATAGGTATTTGCTGTACCTTTAAGGGGTTCACTAACCCAGCTTTCACGAGGGTAACTAAACTTCCTGAATCTAGCAAGGCCTCTACCCGGTTACCCTCTAAGAACACGTCACACATTTGTTTTTCCAGCTCAGGTGAAGGTACCACAGTACAGGCTAACCTAGCAAAGAAAGACATTCTGCGACATTCAAATGCAGCATCACATTGCATGGGTTCTTGCATGACTGGGCAATTGGCAATAACATGACCTGGCATACCACACCTAAAACATTTAACAACACGATTATCAACCCGTTTGGGCGGCATAGACCTTTCTGGCCTGTCTCCAGGGCCAGTATTTACAGTCTCTCCAGTTTTGCGTTCTCTTAACCACCCAGCAACATTTTCCCATGGAACAGTCTTACCAGTCTTTACTGAAGGGCGCTGTCGAGGATCTAGGGGTTGCTGGGTAGTCATTAGTAGTTCCTCTGCCGCCAGATACCTCTCTACCATGTCCACTAACTGGTCAGCTGTACCCGGATTTCCATGGCTCACCCACTTGCGCAGGGCCATGGGCAAAGATCTCAAATAGCAGTCCATGACGACTCTTTCAATCATCTGGGGACCAGTTAATGTCTCTGGCTGCAACCATTTTTTGGTTAGGTGAATAAGATCGTGCATCTGTGAGCGAGGAGGCTTCTCCGTGGCATATACCCAACGGTGCACCCGTTGTGTCCGTACTGACAGCATGACTACCAGGCGGCTCAGGATCTCAGTTTTTAGTTTTCCCATAGTTCCGAGCCTCGGCAGGGCTTAAATCAAAGTATGCTTTTTGGGGCTCACCGGAATGAAAAGGAGCTAGCAGACTGGTCCATTGTGCTTCAGGCCAGTTCTCACGCTCGGCAGTCCTCTCAAACGTGGTCAGAAGGGCCTCCACATCATCAGCCTCCGTCATTTTCTGCAGGAAGTAACTTGCCCGTATGGAACTAGAGCTGGTCGGAGCACTGGCGGTGATATCTCCAGTCCGTGCTGCAAGGCTCTGCACCCCTTCTGTTAAGGCTTCTCTATCCTGACGCTGTTGCCTGTAAAGTTCATCAAGAGCCACCTGCTGTAGTCTCCTATTTTCCTCCATTGCCACCTGCTGTTGTTTGTTGGCCTCCTGCTGAGCCGCTGTAGCTTGCAGCAACGCCTTAAGAAGTTCCTCCATGTCAACAGATTTTTCGGGCGGCTTTGTAGCTGCTTTTACCCAGGACATATATCGAATCCTCAGGGGTGAATCTCAGCAACTTCACACTGGGCTGTATCTGCATTCAAATGCACAGATAGCTGTCGTATCAGACTGTGCAAACCTACTTTTAGCTTTTCTAGGGCATCTCTTAATGGATTTATGTGAGTGCCCTCGGGCAAAAAATCTATCTTCCATTTCCTCAATTGGCTATTAGCCTCCGTAGAAGATGAATTATTTAGCAGAACCCGTAGGAATTGGGAAATAGGTAGACTTTCCTTAAGCATATTCGGATGATGACTTGTTGCATACAGCAACGTATTGCGGTCAGTCTCTTTGTAATAGAGAGTAGAGCCCAGCTTTTGATGATCACGATAAATAGTAACATCAAGAATGTTCATTGTATTATGATCGATATTGCATGTGAAACGAATTGGACTATCAAGGGAATTAAGGTGTTGGACCAATGCGCAAAACTCATTCTCAGTGGTTATTCCTGGTATATTTCTTTGGTCCCTTACTATGTGTATGTTTATGCTCTACAGTATGTGACCGGGTGATGTGTGTGATGTCAGGATTGAGGCTACCCATTATGTAGGATGGCTCTCCTGGCTATTCACATTTATCACCTTGTCAGATTTTATTGATCTGTTTATCTAATTAAAAGCTATATTTTACATAAAAAAATGTCTATATATGGTAGGCTACTATGGACCCATGTGGACCTATTGTCCCCCTCTACTTAGTAAATTTATATAATTTAAATGTGTTGAGTATTTTGTAATTGTGCACTGGCGCAATGCTTTAATAAATTAGATGGTTCCGCTTTACATCATGTATATAGAACAATTAGCCAGGCTTTGCTGGGGACATTATTTGTAGTGGACCAGGCAGAACTACTGTACTTTAGTTAATGCCTGGAATCAGCAGCCGATGTGATACAATGTCACTTCTGGTTTGCGTTCCACGGCCGTCACTTCCGGTTCCGATATGCGTTCCACAGCCGCTGGAATGTGTACTACTTCCGGTTTGGCGATGCTGACAGCTTTTTTGGTATTTATCTTATAGATAGTTGTTATTTTGCACAAATCATTCTATAGCTAATACCCCCCTTGATCATCCTTTCTAGGTTACTCATTGCAGTTAAATATGTGTGTATATATTTATAACATTTTACCACAACTGCCTTTGCCTGGCCTTACTCCATTAGTACTGGGTATAAATATCTCTGCCTGGGTCCATGCTGTTTATGCTGCTCTGGGGTTATTCCCTTCATCTAAATGAAAAATGTCTTGAAAAAGATCAAAGTTCTGATTGAAACGTTGATCTGTGTGTTGTATTTCTACAATGAACAAATGACCTACTAAGCTCTTCTAATGGAATTGGTGAGTGCCCTCCTTTCTTGCATATATATATATATATATATATATATGGATTAATCTTCTTGGAGTTGAGCATCATCTGGATGTATTGAAAATGAGCCGAAGTGTGCTGATAATTAGTACAGGTTGAGTATCCCATATCCAAATATTCCGAAATACGGAATATTCCGAAATACGGACTTTTTTGAGTGAAGTGAGATAGTGAAACCTTTGTTTTTTGATGGCTCAATGTACACAAACTTTGTTTAATACACAAAGTTATTAAAAATATTGTATTAAATGACCTTCAGGCTGTGTGTATAAGGTGTATATGAAACATAAATGAATTGTGTGAATGTAGACACACTTTGTTTAATGCACAAAGTTAAAAAAAATATTGGCTAAAATGATCTTCAGGCTGTGTGTATAAGGTGTATATGAAACATAAATGCATTCTGTGCTTAGATTTAGGTCCCATCACCATGATATCTCATTATGGTATGCAATTATTCCAAAATACGGAAAAATCCCATATCCAAAATACCTATGGTCCCAAGCATTTTGGATAAGGGAGACTCAACCTGTATATATATATATATATATATATATATATATATTAATATACACAAAACCCTTCACTCTCCTAAGCAGCCTCATTTAACTCAATGCTTTAGAATACATCTGAATAAACAATGGGGTTTTGGTTTATGAATTGTACAATGCATGTAAGCTTGCGGCCCACTCCAAAGACTGTCTTACCTTTTAAAAGCCATAAGTGTGGCAGGTAAGCTGTAAACCAGGTAATCACATTTTCCCCTATGAGACAGCAGTTGCCAGGTTTCTATAATATCTATGTGAAAGTTTATGTGATAGAGTAGGACTTGCGGTGAAACGGGGTCCCGTGGAGTGGGCCGCAAGCTTACATGCATTGTACTATTCATAAACCAAAACCCCATTGTTTATTCAGATGTATACTAAAGCATTGAGTTAAATGAGGCTGCTTAGGAGAGTGCAGGGGTTTCTGTATGTGTATATTTGAGTTTGGGAATGGTGAGTGCAGTGGTTCCTCGTGATTGATTGTATATATATATATATATATATTAGAGATGAGCGGGTTCGGTTCGTCGAAATCCGAACCCACCCGAACTTCACCTATTTTACACGGGTCCGAGGCAGCCTCGGATCTTCCCGCCTTGCTCGGTTAACCCGAACGCAGATGAATGTCATTATCCCGCTGTCGGATTCTCGCGAGATTCGTATTCTATATAAAGAGCCGCGCATCGCCGCCATTTTCACTCGTGCATTAGAGATTGAACGGAGAGGACGTGGCTACGTTCTCTGCCTGAAAAGCTCTATATCTGTGCTCTGTGTGCTGCAAATATCTGTGCTCAGTGTGCTGCAAATATCTACGTTCTCTGCCTGAAAAGCTCCATATCTGTGCTCAGTGTGCTGCAAATATCTGTGCTCAGTGTGCTGCAAATATCTGTGCTCAGTGTGCTGCAAATATCTACGTTCTCTGCCTGAAAAGCTCCATATCTGTGCTCAGTGTGCTGCAAATATCTGTGCTCAGTGTGCTGCATTTTGGTGACCAACAGTATATAGTTGTACAGTAAGTAGGTCATTGCTATATCTTGCAGCTCCGTGTCACTGCAAGTATCCATTCCATATCTGTGCTGCATTTTTGTGAGCAGTATATATAGTAGTACAGTGCTGCATTTTGGTGACCAACAGTATATAGTTGTACAGTACAGTAGGCCATTGCTGTATCTTGCAGCTCCGTGTCACTGCAAGTATCCATTCCATATCTGTGCTGTATTTTTGTGAGCAGTATATATAGTAGTACGGTGCAGCATTTTGGTTACCAACAGTATATAGTTGTACAGTACAGTAGGCCATTGCTGTATCTTGCAGCTCCATGTCACTGCAAGTATCCATTCCATATCTGTGCTGCATTTTTGTGAGCAGTATATATAGTAATACAGTGCAGCATTTTGGTGACCAACAGTATATAGTTGTACAGTACAGTAGGCCATTGCTGTATCTTGCAGCTCCGTGTCACTGCAAGTATCCATTCCATATCTGTGCTGCATTTTTGTGAGCAGTATATATAGTAGTACAGTGCAGCATTTTGGTGACCAACAGTATATAGTTGTACAGTACAGTAGGCCATTGCTGTATCTTGCAGCTCTGTGTCACTGCAAGTATCCATTCCATATCTGTGCTGCATTTTTGTGAGCAGTATATATAGTAGTACAGTGCAGCATTTTGGTGACCAACAGTATATAGTTGTACACAACAGTAGGCCATTGCTGTATCTTGCAGCTCCGGGTCACTGCAAGTATCCATTCCATATCTGTGCTGCATTTTTGTGAGCAGTATATATAGTAGTACAGTGCAGCATTTTGGTGACCAACAGTATATAGTTGTACAGTACAGTAGGCCATTGCTGTATCTTGCAGCTCCGTGTCACTGCAAGTATCCACTCCATATCTGTGCTGCATTTTTGTGAGCAGTATATATAGTAGTACAGTGCAGCATTTTGGTGACCAACAGTATATAGTTGTACAGTACAGTAGGCCATTGCTGTATCTTGCAGCTCCGTGTCACTGCAAGTAACCATTCCATATCTGTGCTGCATTTTTGTGAGCAGTATATATAGTAGTACAGTGCAGCATTTTGGTGACCAACAGTATATAGTTGTACAGTACAGTAGGCCATTGCTGTATCTTGCAGCTCCATGTCACTGCAATTATCCATTCCATATCTGTGCTGCATTTTTGTGAGCAGTATATATAGTAGTACAGTACAGTAGGCCATTGCTATTGATATAATAATATTACTGGCATATAATTCCACACATTAAAAAATGGAGAACAAAAATGTGGACGGTAAAATAGGGAAAGATCAAGATCCACTTCCACCTCGTGCTGAAGCTGCTGCCACAAGTCATGGCAGAGACGATGAAATGCCATCAACGTCGTCTGCCAAGGCCGATGCACAATGTCAAAGTAGAGAGCGTGTAAAATACAAAAAGCAAAAGTTCAGTAAAATGAAGACCCAAAAATCTAAATTAAAAGCGTCTGAGGAGAAGCGTAAACTTGCCAATGTGCCATTTACAACACGGAGTGGCAAGGAACGGCTGAGGCCCTGGCCTGCGTTCATGGCTAGTGGTTCAGCTTCACATGAGGATGGAAGCACTCATCCTCCCGCTAGAAAAATGAAAAGAGTTAAGCTGTCAAATGCACAGCAAAGAACTGTGTGTTCTTCTAAATCACAAATCCCCAAGGAGAGTCCAATTGTGTCGGTTGCGATGCCTGACCTTCCCAACACTGGACGGGAAGAGGTGGCTCCTTCCACCATTTGCACGCCCACCCACAGTCCAATTCCTGATAGTCAAATTGAAGATGTCACTGTTGAAGTACACCAGGATGAGGATATGGGAGTTGCTGGCGCTGAGAAGGAAATTGACAAGGAGGATTCTGATGGTGAGGTGGTTTGTTTAAGTCAGGCACCCGGGGAGACACCTGTTGTCCATGGGATGAATAAGGCCATTGACATGCCAGGTCAAAATACCAAAAAAATCACCTCTTCGGTGTGGAATTATTTCAACAGAAATGCGGACAACTGGTGTCAAGCCGTGTGTTGCCTTTGTCAAGCTGTAATAAGTAGGGGTAAGGACGTTAACCACCTAGGAACATCCTCCCTTATACGTCACCTGGACCGCATTCCTCGGAAGTCATTGACAAGTTCAAAAACTTTGGGTGACAGCGGAAGCAGTCCACTGACCACTAAATCCCTTCCTCCTGTAACCACACCACCAACTCCCTCAGTGTCAATTTCCTCCTTACACAGGAAAGCCAATAGTCCTGCAGGCCATGTCACTATCAAGTCTGACGAGTCCTCTCCTGCCTGGGATTCCTCCGATGCATCCTTGAGTGTAACGCCTACTGCTGCTGGCGCTGCTGTTGTTGCTGCTGGGAGTCGATCGTCATCCCAGAGGGGAAGTCGGAAGACCACTTGTACTACTTCCAGTAAGCAATTGACTGTCCAACAGTCCTTTGCGAGGAAGATGAAATATCACAGCAGTCATCCTGCTGCAAAGTTGATAACTCATGCCTTGGCAGCCTGGGTGGTGAGAAACGTGTCTCCGGTATCCACCGTTAATTCACAGGGAACTAGAGAATTGATTGAGGTACTGTGTCCCCGGTACCAAATATCATCTAGGTTCCATTTCTCTAGGCAAGCGATACCGAAAATGTACACAGACGTCAGAAAAAGAGTCACCAGTGTCCTAAAAAATGCAGTTGTACCCAATGTCCATTTAACCACGGACATGTGGACAAGTGGAGCAGGGCAGACTAAGGACTATATGACTGTGACAGCCCACTGGGTAGATGTATTACCTCCCACAGCAAGAACAGCAGCGGCGGCACCAGTAGCAGCATCTCGCAAACGCCAACTCGTTCCTAGGCAGGCTATGCTTTGTATCACCGCTTTCCATAAGAGGCACACAGCTGACAACCTCTTACGGAAACTGAGGAACATCATCACAGAATGGCTTACCCCAATTGGACTCTCCTGGGGATTTGTGACATCGGACAACGCCACCAATATTGTGCGTGCATTACATGTGGGCAAATTCCAGCACGTCCCATGTTTTGCACATACATTGAATTTGGTGGTGCAGAATTATTTAAAAAACGACAGGGGCATGCAAGAGATGCTGTCGGTGGCCCGAAGAATTGCGGGTCACTTTCGGCATTCAGCCACCACGTGCCAAAGACTGGAGCACCAGCAAACAGTCCTGAACCTGTCCTGCCATCATCTGAAGCAAGAGGTGGTAACGAGGTGGAATTCAACCCTCTATATGCTTCAGAGGATGGAGGAGCAGCAAAAGGCCATTCAAGCCTATACATCTGCCTACGATATAGGCAAAGGAGGGGGAATGCACCTGACTCAAGCGCAGTGGAGAATGATTTCAACATTGTGCAAGGTTCTGCAACCCTTTGAACTTGCCACACATGAAGTCAGTTCAGACACTGCCAGCCTGAGTCAGGTCATTCCCCTCATCAGGCGTTTGCAGAAGAAGCTGGAGAGATTGAAGGAGGAGCTAAAACAGAGCGATTCCGCTAGGCATGTGGGACTTGTGGATGGAGCCCTTAATTCGCTTAACCAGGATTCACGGGTGGTCAATCTGTTGAAATCAGAGCACTACATTTTGGCCACCGTGCTCGGTCCTACGTTTAAAACCTACGTTGTATCTCTCTTTCCGGCAGACACAAGTCTGCAGAGGTTCAAAGACCTGCTGGTGAGAAAATTGTCAAGTCAAGCGGAACGTGACCCGTCAACAGCTCCTCCTTCACATTCTCCCGCAACTGGGGCTGCAAGGAAAAGGCTAAGAATTTCGAGCCCACCCGCTGGCAGTGATGCAGGGCAGTCTGGAGCGAGTGCTGACATCTGGTCCGGACTGAAGGACCTGCCAACGATTACTGACATGTCGTCTACTGTCACTGCATATGATTCTGTCACCATTGAAAGAATGGTGGAGGATTATATGAGTGACCGCATCCAAGTAGGCACGTCAGACAGTCCGTACGTATACTGGCAGGAAAAAGAGGCAATTTGGAGGCCCTTGCACAAACTGACTTTATTTTACCTAAGTTGCCCCCCCTCCAGTGTGTACTCCAAAAGAGTCTTTAGTGCAGCCGCTCACCTTGTCAGCAATCGGCGTACGAGGTTACTTCCAGAAAATGTGGAGAAGATGATGTTCATCAAAATGAATTATAATCAATTCCTCCGTGGAGACATTAACCAGCAATTGCCTCCAGAAAGTACACAGGGACCTGAGATGGTGGATTCCAGTGGGGACGAATTAATAATCTGTGAGGAGGGGGATGTACACAGTGAAAGGGGTGAGGAATCGGAGGAAGAGGAGGAGGTGGACATCTTGCCTCTGTAGAGCCAGTTTGTGCAAGGAGAGATTGATTGCTTCTTTTTTGGTGGGGGCCCAAACCAACCAGTCATTTCAGTCACAGTCGTGTGGCAGACCCTGTCGCTGAAATTATGGGTTTGTTAAAGTGTGCATGTCCTTTTTATACAACATAAGGGAGGGACTATTTTTTAAATCTGCCAACCTGTCTGACACTGCAGTGCCACTCCTAGATGGGCCAGGTGTTTGTGTTGGCCACTTGTGTTGCTTAGCTTAGTCACACAGTAACCTCATTGCTCCTTTTTTTTTTCTTTGCATCATGTGCTGTTTGGGGACTATTTTTTTGAAGTGCCAACCTGTCTGACACTGCAGTGCCACTCCTAGATGGGCCAGGTGTTTGTGTCGGCCACTTGGGTCGCTTAGCTTAGTCATCCAGCGACCTTGGTGCAAATTTTAAGACTAAAACTAACATTGTGAGGTGCAGGGCCGGACTGGGACTAAAAATAGGCCCTGGCATTTTTGAAGCACACAGGCCCACCTCTGTGACTCCTCCCCTTACTATTCCTGACTCCTCCCACTTATTAGTCTATGCTCTTACAAATATAATTAATATTCTAACAACATACAAGCGTACATCATTTTCTATTAAAATACACACAACCTGTGGTTGAAGTGGAAATTTTGAAGTGGGGGTATGTAAATGTGAAGTTTGTAAATTAGCGCGTGCCGAAGGCGCGCACCGGAAAAGGGGGCGTGGCCACTCAAAATGGGGCGTGTCCTTCAGTGTAGTTTATCACACCATACACCCCTTATACGCATTATGCACCACAATAGTAGGACCCCTTATACTATCTAGTACTGGTGCCTCTTTCACATTATAACACACAGTATGAGCCGAAATTCACATTATAGCACCCAGTATGAGCCGAAATTTACATTATATGCCCCCAATAGTGCAGTGCCAGATCCACAATTGCCCCCACAGTGCCAGGTATACAAATGCCCCCACAGTGCCAGGTATACAAATGCCCCCACAGTGCCAGGTATACAAATGCCCCCACAGGCCAGGTAAACAATTGCCCCCACAATGCCAGGTATACAAATGCCCCCACAGGCCAGGTAAACAATTGCCCCCACAATGCCAGGTATACAAATGCCCCCACAGTGCCAGGTAAACAATTGCCCCCACAGTGCCAGGTATACAAATGCCCCCACAGTGCCAGGTATACAAATGCCCCCACAGTGCCAGGTAAACAATTGCCCCCACAGTGCCAGGTATACAAATGCCCCACAGTGCCAGCCAATTGCCCCCACAGTGCCAGATATACATTTGTCGCCACAGCAGCCAGTGCTGCAGCTACTTACCGCTGCTGCACTGCTACTGCTGCTGCTGCTGCTCCTCCGGGCTGTGAGGGACGGGGGTGAATCAGGAGAGCAGAGCGCCCGCCAGCGCGGCTGTGTCTGGTGCTGCGGCGGCTTCGTTCAAACCAGACGCCGGTTCGTGAGCCAATCAGAGCTCGCGGACCGGCGGCTTCTGATTGGCTGCCGGTCCGCGAGCTCTGATTGGCTCACGAAACGGCGGCTGGTTTGAACGAAGCCGCCGCAGCACCAGACACAGCCGCGCTGGCGGGAGCTCTGCTCTCCTCTCCTGACAGCTGAGACATGCTGCCGCCGGACTGAGCGGCAGCGTGTCTCAGTAACCGCTGGACCGGCCCAAGTGGCCATCGGCCCTTCTGGCATTTGCCAGAAGTGCCAGATGGCCAGTCCGGCCCTGGTGAGGTGTGAGGTGTTCAGAATAGACTGGAAATGAGTGGAAATTGTGGTTATTGAGGTCAATAATACTATGGGATCAAAATGACCCCCAAATTCTATGATTTAAGCTGTTTTTGAGGGTTTTTTGTAAAAAAAACACCCGAATCCAAAACACACCCGAATCCGACAAAAAATTTTCAGGGAGGTTTTGCCAAAACGCGTCCGAATACAAAACACGGCCACGGAACCGAATCCAAAACCAATACACAAAACTAGAGATGAGCGGGTTCGGTTTCTCTGAATCCGAACCCGCCCGAACTTCATGTTTTTTTACACGGGTCCGAGCGACTCGGATCTTCCCGCCTTGCTCGGTTAACCCGAGCGCGCCCGAACGTCATCATCACGCTGTCGGATTCTCGCGAAGGCTCGGATTCTATAGCGAGACTCGGATTCTATATAAGGAGCCGCGCGTCGCGGCCATTTTCACACGTGCATTGAGATTGATAGGGAGAGGACGTGGCTGGCGTCCTCTCCATTTAGATTATAAGAGAGAGAGATTTACTGGAGCTTAGGACTAGGAGGAGTACTGTAGAAGTGTAGAGAGTGCAGAGAGTTTACTAGTGAGTGACCACCAGACAGTGCAGTTTATTTAATATATCCGTTCTCTGCCTGAAAAAAGCGATACACACAGTGACTCAGTCACATACCATATCTGTATGCACTGCTCAGGCTCAGCCCAGTGTGCTGCATCATCTATATATATTATATATCTATCTGACTGCTCAGCTCACACAGCTTATAATTGTGGGGGAGACTGGGGAGCACTGCAGTGCCAGTTATAGGTTATAGCAGGAGCCAGGAGTACATAATATTATATAGTGAGTGACCACCAGACAGTGCAGTTTATTTAATATATCCGTTCTCTGCCTGAAAAAAGCGATACACACAGTGACTCAGTCACATACCATATCTGTGTGCACTGCTCAGGCTCAGCCCAGTGTGCTGCATCATCTATATATATTATATATCTGTCTGACTGCTCAGCTCACACAGCTTATAATTGTGGGGGAGACTGGGGAGCACTGCAGTGCCAGTTATAGGTTATAGCAGGAGCCAGGAGTACATAATATTATATTAAAATTAAACAGTGCACACTTTTGCTGCAGGAGTGCCACTGCCAGTGTGACTGACCAGTGACCTGACCACACTGACCACCAGTATAGTTAGTAGTATACTTATATTGTGATTGCCTGAAAAAGTTAAACACTCGTCGTGTGACTTCACTTGTGTGTTGTTTTTTTTTTTATTCTATAAAAATAAAACTCATTCTGCTGACAGACAGTGTCCAGCAGGTCCGTCATTATATAATATATAATATATACCTGTCCGGCTGCAGTAGTGATATATATATATTTTTTATATCATTTATCATCCAGTCGCAGCAGACACAGTACGGTAGTTCACGGCTGTGGCTACCTCTGTGTCTGCACTCGGCAGGCAGTCCGTCCATAATTGTATACCACCTAACCGTGGTTTTTTTTTTTTCTTTATACATACATACTACTACGACATCTCTTTATCAACCAGTCTATATTAGCAGCAGACACAGTACAGTACGGTAGTTCACGGCTGTGGCTACCTCTGTGTCTGCACTCGGCAGGCAGTCCGTCCATAATTGTATACCACCTAACCGTGGTTTTTTTTTCTTTCTTCTTTATACATACATAGTTACATAGACATCTCTTTATCAACCAGTCTATATTAGCAGCAGACACAGTACAGTACGGTAGTTCACGGCTGTGGCTACCTCTGTGTCTGCACTCGGCAGGCAGTCCGTCCATAATTGTATACCACCTAACCGTGGTTTTTTTTTCTTTCTTCTTTATACATACATAGTTACATAGACATCTCTTTATCAACCAGTCTATATTAGCAGCAGACACAGTACAGTACGGTAGTTCACGGCTGTGGCTACCTCTGTGTCTGCACTCGGCAGGCAGTCCGTCCATAATTGTATACCGCCTAACCGTGGTTTTTTTTTCTTTCTTCTTTATACATACATAGTTACATAGACATCTCTTTATCAACCAGTCTATATTAGCAGCAGACACAGTACAGTACGGTAGTTCACGGCTGTGGCTACCTCTGTGTCTGCACTCGGCAGGCAGTCCGTCCATAATTGTATACCACCTAACCGTGGTTTTTTTTTCTTTCTTCTTTATACATACATAGTTACATAGACATCTCTTTATCAACCAGTCTATATTAGCAGCAGACACAGTACAGTACGGTAGTTCACGGCTGTGGCTACCTCTGTGTCTGCACTCGGCAAGCAGTCCGTCCATAATTGTATACCACCTAACCGTGGTTTTTTTTTCTTTCTTCTTTATACATACATACTACTACGACATCTCTTTATCAACCAGTCTATATTATTAGCAGCAGACACAGTACAGTACGGTAGTTCACGGCTGTGGCTACCTCTGTGTCTGCACTCGGCAGGCAGTCCGTCCATAATTGTATACCACCTAACCGTGGTTTTTTTTTCTTTCTTCTTTATACATACATAGTTACATAGACATCTCTTTATCAACCAGTCTATATTAGCAGCAGACACAGTACAGTACGGTAGTTCACGGCTGTGGCTACCTCTGTGTCTGCACTCGGCAGGCAGTCCATAATTGTATACTAGTATCCATCTCCATTGTTTACCTGAGGTGCCTTTTAGTTGTGCCTATTAAAATATGGAGAACAAAAATGTTGAGGTTCCAAAATTAGGGAAAGATCAAGATCCACTTCCACCTCGTGATGAAGCTGCTGCCACTAGTCATGGCCGAGACGATGAAATGCCAGCAACGTCGTCTGCCAAGGCCGATGCCCAATGTCATAGTACAGAGCATGTCAAATCCAAAACACCAAATATCAGTAAAAAAAGGACTCCAAAACCTAAAATAAAATTGTCGGAGGAGAAGCGTAAACTTGCCAATATGCCATTTACCACACGGAGTGGCAAGGAACGGCTGAGGCCCTGGCCTATGTTCATGGCTAGTGGTTCAGCTTCACATGAGGATGGAAGCACTCAGCCTCTCGCTAGAAAACTGAAAAGACTCAAGCTGGCAAAAGCACCGCAAAGAACTGTGCGTTCTTCGAAATCCCAAATCCACAAGGAGAGTCCAATTGTGTCGGTTGCAATGCCTGACCTTCCCAACACTGGACGTGAAGAGCATGCGCCTTCCACCATTTGCACGCCCCCTGCAAGTGCTGGAAGGAGCACCCGCAGTCCAGTTCCTGATAGTCAGATTGAAGATGTCAGTGTTGAAGTACACCAGGATGAGGAGGATATGGGTGTTGCTGGCGCTGGGGAGGAAATTGACCAGGAGGATTCTGATGGTGAGGTGGTTTGTTTAAGTCAGGCACCCGGGGAGACACCTGTTGTCCATGGGAGGAATATGGCCGTTGACATGCCTGGTGAAAATACCAAAAAAATCAGCTCTTCAGTGTGGAGGTATTTCAACAGAAAAGCGGACAACAGGTGTCAAGCCGTGTGTTGCCTTTGTCAAGCTGTAATAAGTAGGGGTAAGGACGTTAACCACCTCGGAACATCCTCCCTTATACGTCACCTGCAGCGCATTCATAATAAGTCAGTGACAAGTTCAAAAACTTTGGGCGACAGCGGAAGCAGTCCACTGACCAGTAAATCCCTTCCTCTTGTAACCAAGCTCACGCAAACCACCCCACCAACTCCCTCAGTGTCAATTTCCTCCTTCCCCAGGAATGCCAATAGTCCTGCAGGCCATGTCACTGGCAATTCTGACGAGTCCTCTCCTGCCTGGGATTCCTCCGATGCATCCTTGCGTGTAACGCCTACTGCTGCTGGCGCTGCTGTTGTTGCTGCTGGGAGTCGATGGTCATCCCAGAGGGGAAGTCGTAAGCCCACTTGTACTACTTCCAGTAAGCAATTGACTGTCCAACAGTCCTTTGCGAGGAAGATGAAATATCACAGCAGTCATCCTGCTGCAAAGCGGATAACTGAGGCCTTGACAACTATGTTGGTGTTAGACGTGCGTCCGGTATCCGCCGTTAGTTCACAGGGAACTAGACAATTTATTGAGGCAGTGTGCCCCCGTTACCAAATACCATCTAGGTTCCACTTCTCTAGGCAGGCGGTACCGAGAATGTACACGGACGTCAGAAAAAGACTCACCAGTGTCCTAAAAAATGCAGTTGTACCCAATGTCCACTTAACCACGGACATGTGGACAAGTGGAGCAGGGCAGGGTCAGGACTATATGACTGTGACAGCCCACTGGGTAGATGTATGGACTCCCGCCGCAAGAACAGCAGCGGCGGCACCAGTAGCAGCATCTCGCAAACGCCAACTCTTTCCTAGGCAGGCTACGCTTTGTATCACCGCTTTCCAGAATACGCACACAGCTGAAAACCTCTTACGGCAACTGAGGAAGATCATCGCGGAATGGCTTACCCCAATTGGACTCTCCTATGGATTTGTGGCATCGGACAACGCCAGCAATATTGTGTGTGCATTAAATATGGGCAAATTCCAGCACGTCCCATGTTTTGCACATACCTTGAATTTGGTGGTGCAGAATTTTTTAAAAAACGACAGGGGCGTGCAAGAGATGCTGTCGGTGGCCAGAAGAATTGCGGGACACTTTCGGCGTACAGGCACCACGTACAGAAGACTGGAGCACCACCAAAAACTACTGAACCTGCCCTGCCATCATCTGAAGCAAGAAGTGGTAACGAGGTGGAATTCAACCCTCTATATGCTTCAGAGGTTGGAGGAGCAGCAAAAGGCCATTCAAGCCTATACAATTGAGCACGATATAGTAGGTGGAATGCACCTGTCTCAAGCGCAGTGGAGAATGATTTCAACGTTGTGCAAGGTTCTGATGCCCTTTGAACTTGCCACACGTGAAGTCAGTTCAGACACTGCCAGCCTGAGTCAGGTCATTCCCCTCATCAGGCTTTTGCAGAAGAAGCTGGAGACATTGAAGGAGGAGCTAACATGGAGCGATTCCGCTAGGCATGTGGGACTTGTGGATGGAGCCCTTAATTCGCTTAACAAGGATTCACGGGTGGTCAATCTGTTGAAATCAGAGCACTACATTTTGGCCACCGTGCTCGATCCTAGATTTAAAGCCTACCTTGGATCTCTCTTTCCGGCAGACACAAGTCTGCTGGGGTTGAAAGACCTGCTGGTGACAAAATTGTCAAGTCAAGCGGAACGCGACCTGTCAACATCTCCTCCTTCACATTCTCCCGCAACTGGGGGTGCGAGGAAAAGGCTCAGAATTCCGAGCCCACCCGCTGGCGGTGATGCAGGGCAGTCTGGAGCGACTGCTGATGCTGACATCTGGTCCGGACTGAAGGACCTGACAACGATTACGGACATGTCGTCTACTGTCACTGCATATGATTCTCTCAACATTGATAGAATGGTGGAGGATTATATGAGTGACCGCATCCAAGTAGGCACGTCAGACAGTCCGTACTTATACTGGCAGGAAAAAGAGGCAATTTGGAGGCCCTTGCACAAACTGGCTTTATTCTACCTAAGTTGCCCTCCCACAAGTGTGTACTCCGAAAGAGTGTTTAGTGCCGCCGCTCACCTTGTCAGCAATCGGCGTACGAGGTTACATCCAGAAAATGTGGAGAAGATGATGTTCATTAAAATGAATTATAATCAATTCCTCCGCGGAGACATTGACCAGCAGCAATTGCCTCCACAAAGTACACAGGGAGCTGAGATGGTGGATTCCAGTGGGGACGAATTGATAATCTGTGAGGAGGGGGATGTACACGGTGATATATCGGAGGGTGATGATGAGGTGGACATCTTGCCTCTGTAGAGCCAGTTTGTGCAAGGAGAGATTAATTGCTTCTTTTTTGGGGGGGGGTCCAAACCAACCCGTCATATCAGTCACAGTCGTGTGGCAGACCCTGTCACTGAAATGATGGGTTGGTTAAAGTGTGCATGTCCTGTTTTGTTTATACAACATAAGGGTGGGTGGGAGGGCCCAAGGACAATTCCATCTTGCACCTCTTTTTTCTTTTCTTTTTCTTTGCATCATGTGCTGATTGGGGAGGGTTTTTTGGAAGGGACATCCTGCGTGACACTGCAGTGCCACTCCTAAATGGGCCCGGTGTTTGTGTCGGCCACTAGGGTCGCTAATCTTACTCACACAGTCAGCTACCTCATTGCGCCTCTTTTTTTCTTTGCGTCATGTGCTGTTTGGGGAGGGTTTTTTGGAAGGGACATCCTGCGTGACACTGCAGTGCCACTCCTAGATGGGCCCGGTGTTTGTGTCGGCCACTAGGGTCGCTAATCTTACTCACACAGCTACCTCATTGCGCCTCTTTTTTTCTTTGCGTCATGTGCTGTTTGGGGAGGGTTTTTTGGAAGGGCCATCCTGCGTGACACTGCAGTGCCACTCCTAGATGGGCCCGGTGTTTGTGTCGGCCACTAGGGTCGCTAATCTTACTCACACAGCTACCTCATTGCGCCTCTTTTTTTCTTTGCGTCATGTGCTGTTTGGGGAGGGTTTTTTGGAAGGGACATCCTGCGTGACACTGCAGTGCCACTCCTAGATGGGCCCGGTGTTTGTGTCGGCCACTAGGGTCGCTTATCTTACTCACACAGCGACCTCGGTGCAAATTTTAGGACTAAAAATAATATTGTGAGGTGTGAGGTATTCAGAATAGACTGAAAATGAGTGTAAATTATGGTTTTTGAGGTTAATAATACTTTGGGATCAAAATGACCCCCAAATTCTATGATTTAAGCTGTTTTTTAGTGTTTTTTGAAAAAAACACCCGAATCCAAAACACACCCGAATCCGACAAAAAAAATTCGGTGAGGTTTTGCCAAAACGCGTTCGAACCCAAAACACGGCCGCGGAACCGAACCCAAAACCAAAACACAAAACCCGAAAAATTTCAGGCGCTCATCTCTACACAAAACCCGAAAAATTTCCGGTGCACATCACTAATACACACACACACACACACACACACACACTGTATACACAGTATATAGGAACAAACGGAGGGTGGCACTCCAAGACTACTTAACAAGCTGAAAAGCTGCTGTTTATAGTGATGAAGGGGTTTGATTTCCCGAAAGTATGAAAATAAACAGCACCTTTTCACCGTGTTAAGAAGTCTTGGAATGCCACCCACCGTTTGTTCCTGCGTATGGGTTGAGCCTTTACCCATGGAAGATTAACCAAGCAAGTATATAAGTGGGCTGCAGCAGCCCTTAGAGTGCCGTATCCAGAATTTTGTATGTATGTATTTCTTGAAAAATAGGTACAGGATCTCCCAGGGGTGGGTAGCGGTGGGTGGAGCTGTGGGTAATGTGGGGAGGATCTACAGTGGGCGGGGCACTTTTGTAAGAATAAAGAATTTTTCTTTGTAAGAATAAAGAATTTGAGTGAACCGTAGGAGTGTGTGCCAAAAAGGGTGTGTGGCCTCAGTGTAAGGGGCATCGTCTTGCAGGAAAAGACTACCTTATACCCCAGTATTGCAACCTGCACACCCAGACATTGGCCACCACAGAGAAAAGAAATCCTGATTCATGCCCCTTACATTATTTGTAATTTTTGCTACTTATACTGTAGTAATGCCCCTTACACGAAAGGACACACACCGTAATGTCCATTACACATTATTCCACACACCATAATGCCCATTATACATTCTGCCACACACTGTAATGCCCAATACACAATGACACAGTAATGCCTTTTACACAATGAAACACGATAATGTCCATTTCACATTATGCCACACACCATAATGCCCATTACAAAATATGCCACACATCGTAATGCCCATTACACATTATGCCACACACCATAATTGCCATTACACTATAACACACCGTAATGCCCATTACACATTATGCTACACACAGTTATGCCCCTGACACCATTTTATGCCCCACACACAATAATGCCCCTTACAAATTAAGGCACTTCTTGACAAAGGGGAGTTGAACTCCCAGAAACGCGTCGAAGTTTTAGGACGGAGGCACTAAACTACACGCAGCTATTATCCACTCATATTAACAGCGCAGAGTGTGACAGAGCGAGTCCCGAAATCACTGCAGCATTGCGGAGACCTGACCAACAACATTACTACTCCGATGCCATCCTCCACATTTCCTTTTCTGAAATATTACCGTGTATGAGACTGTTTTATTGTGTTTTATACTTTTTTTTTAATAATAAATCCTTGTCAGCTTGAAAGTGAGAGACATCTGAGGATTTATTTGCTGGGCCTTAAAGAACCTGCTATGGGAATGCACGTCTGAATTCATATGTAAGTATCACTACATGTGATTTTCTATCAAGCCGGTTTAATCTGTCTGGTGGAAGCATAGAAAGAAACCTTTTTGTGAACGCAACGGTGAATATTAATGTAAGTGTTTGTCCTTGGGGAGATCTCAGAACATAGAAGCCAGAAAGAGAGAAACTTTGTCTTCAATTAATAGAACAAGTGAAGTGCTTATTTCCCTGTTGTTGTTGTTGTTGTTGTTGTTGTTGTTTTATGTTATATTGTGATCCAGGCTTAGCATGTGCCTTTTCACAGTGGAAATTAGCTGCAGCATTTTTTAGACACAGAAGGCACAGATTGGAATTGTTTTATATATCCCAGTAACAGTAAGGCGTCTAATTACTTTTAAATTACCTGTTCATTGTCAGGGGTCTAATGCTCGTTGTCAGGGGCTTCATGACATTGCCAAAGGTTTCATTATCTTTGCCAGGGGTTTCATTCTCTGGGATCCATGTATGTTGCCAGGGGTCTCATGTCATGCTCGTTGTCAAGGGTTTCATGCTCGTTGCCAAGGGTTTCATGCTCGTTGCCAAGGGTTTCATGATCATTGCTAGGGGTTTCATGCTCTGGGTTCCATGCTCGTTGCCAGGGGTCTCATGTCATGCTCATTGCCAGGGGTCTTATGCTCATTTCCAGGGGTTTCCTGCTCATTGCCAGGGGTCTCCTGTTCATTGCCTATGGTCTCATGGTCATTACCAAGGGTTTCGTGTTCATTGTCATGGGTCTCCTGCTCATTACCAGGGGTCTCCTGCTCATTGCCAGGGGTTTCATGCTCATTGTCAGGGGTTGCATGGGAGCAGAGGCATTTCTGCATCTTCTCCCAGTGGCGCCAGCATTCCCGGCAATGCCGGGTATCGCTATTTGTGCCTTGACTGACAGACGCTAGAGGTCAATTAGGACATCTAGCATCTGTCTCCAGGTACATGGTGGACATTTTTAGAAGGCCTTTTTTGCACTGGCTGAAGGCGGTCAACCCTGCAACTCCCGGCCCTCCCAAGCTTCCAAGATTATTATTTATTAGCCTCTTAACGATGTCTGTGGCTCTCTTCCAATTTATCTTATTAAACTACCTAGGAGGAAGTGAGGTCATTCTCTGGGGGGTATAAAGACTAGCCTCGGTTAAGAGCCTCATTCATTCACTGAACTCTGTGAGGGACACTTCTATCCTATTTTAAGTATATTTGTGCCTTCAGCTATTACCTCACTGTTCCTATATATAGATGTAAGCTCTGTTTGAATATGGATCCTTAATGTTTTGGATTGTTGCGTATAACTGTTACCTGTTATTGCTGTAATTTGAACCTGTTGTTACTCAGGCACCATATGTATTATTTTATTACCACCCATCAGTGATGGTTGAAATGAATGCACCTTCTATTGTTGCTAGATATGCCTGTTGCTTCTCAAACAACCTCCAATTAGTGGAAACCGTGTCAGTTTGATCTATGTGTCAGTTTGATATTTGCACTTATTTGATACGTGTATCAGTTTGATCCTTGCACCCTATTAGGTTCACTTTTTGTATAACTTCCTGTAGGTGTGTCACCTCCACTACATCTTTTTGATGGCCATATGTTGCCTGTTAAAAGTTCAGTGTTGCCCATTGCTCTTATTCCATTGGTATGTATGACCCATTCCCCACATGGCAATTTATTAGGAAGCCCTATTTTCACCTCTTAAGGATGTTTTACCTATTGGAGAAACTATATCTGTGACCACTCTACTAACTGTATATGCTAAATACACTGTGGCATGTATCACCACTTCCACCTGCTCCTCACTCTCTCTTAGCATAATGCTGTTATGTTTAGCGTACTCGGAACCCAAGAGATTGGGTGGCAATAGAGAGTTCCGAGTACCAAAACGTGAAGCTGCGGTAGAACTGAGATACACAGCTATCCCTAACAAAAATCCCTGACTTCGTTGCCCTTCCCTAGTGGTCGATTAACGCCTGCAAGACTATGGTTTCTTGTGCCCACGGCAGCTGCGTTTGAACGGGCGAATTAGGTCCGCCCGGACCCCGATGTCCCCCTGTCTTAGTAGGTGACAAGGCGTTAACTGAAACAGAGAGGACAAGGGGGAAACTAACTAAGACTGACACAACAATGATGGAGAAGACTACAAAAAATAAAAAAAACAATTTATGTGCGGCGCAGCCGCCAAGAAAAACGGTAAATCAAAGTAACGCTGCCCAAGTGCCGAATACGAACCCATCGTAGTATGGCAAGGGCAACAGTGGCGGAACCTCCACAGAAAACACAATAACAAGACAGTAAGGAGAATATGGCTTCAGCTGTAAGGTGCAGGAGAGCCGCTACTCACGACACCGGGAAAGGCGCACGTAGGAAGCAACCAGGACCCCACAGTTCAAGATTCAGGATCACTTAACTGGAAGGCAGGAATAGATCCCCAGGACCGGATTCCGGAAAACAGGACACAGGATGCTGGAACGAACTGGCAGTAAGCAGGAACACTCCAGAGGCAGGGACAGGCTACACAGGAAGCTATCACCGGCGAGGCTGCACCGTCCTGGCTCCCATGAAAAAGGTCCTGCTGACCAATCATGGAACTGCCAGTGCGGCGTCCCAGCTGCTTAGTAACAGCCATGACTGAAGTGCAGGGTGGCCGCCTGGCGTCCCCGGTTGCTAGGCAACCGGCCAGAGACGGACACTCAGCTGCGGAAGTGATGCACTGGCCTTGCTGCCTAGCAATGGCCGGGAGCCGGCGCGACCCGCCGCTGCTAACAGTACCCTTACACTTGAGGAGGGGTTAAGGAACCCATAAACCCAGGTTTATGAGCAAATTCCCGAATAAACATCTATTTTAGTCTAGGGGCATGCAAATCCTTGTCCCGGACCCAAGACTCTCCTCTGAGCCTTACGCCTTCCAATGGACAAGAAAATACAGCAGACCACGGGAAAATTTAGAATCCAAAACCTTCTCTACCAGGAACTCCCGTTGGCCCTGAACATCCACAGGAGGTCTATCCCGGATAATTATCAGAGGAAATTTCTTGGAAAGGACACATGGCTTGAGCAGAGAACAATGAAAGGTGTTGGAAATTTTAAGTGACTTCAGCAATTGCAGCCAAAAAGCAACCGGATTGACCTTTGATAATAAGAAACGGCCCGATGAATCTGGGTCCCAATTTAGCCAAAGGTTGTCAGAGTTTGATGTTACGGGTTGACAACCACACCTTGTCTCCCACCTTAAAGGTGCATGGACATCGGAACCTATCCAAAAAAAAATTCTCCCGGAAGGCAGCTTTCTTAAGAGCAAGGTGTACCTTCTTCCACATAGCTCTGAGGCGGGAAGTTAAGGCCAAGGAAGAAGATGGACAATTAGGAGTAAAGGAATTGGCTCTAGGATGAAAGCCAAAGACCGAAAAGAATGGAGACACCTTGGTGGATGAATGACAGGCGTTGTTATAAGCAAACTCGGGCAGGGGAAGATAATCCAACCAATTGTTCTGAAGCTTGGCAGTATAAAGGTGCAGATACTGCTTCAGCAATTGGTTCACACGCTCCGTCTGCCCATTGGACTGTGGATGGTATCCAGAGGTTAAATTGAGTCACATGTTTAATGATGCGCAAAAGAGCTTCCAAAAACGGGCAATAAACTGTGGTCCCCGGTCCAAGACAATATCAATGGGTAATCCATGGAACCTGAAAATATGGCGAAGGAGCAAGACTGCCAAAACCTGAGCAGACGGCAGTTGGGGTTGTCAGGTTTCTGATTTTGTCTGTCCTCGGAGGGGGCACTAGTGGGTCAGTGTTGGTGCGATGTATAAAACGTGGAGGCTGAATAAAAGTCCTGCGCATATGCACTGATGTTTATTAAACACAGAGGTCACAGAGCAATGGTATAGCAATAGATGATACTTAGCATCGACAGTAGCAGAAATGAAATAATAAATGGAAACTGGATCCAAGGTAATAATCAGAAAGTCTCTGGTGACACAAATATATATTGAAGATAACTTGATGGCTGGATGCAGAATGTTTAAAGCAAAATAAAGTCACTGGTAACACAAACGTGAAAAAACTTGGTAACTGGATGCAAATGGATTTGTAAACAGAACTCCGGTATTACTTGAAAAGCACACAGTCTCTGTATAACTCAAGTTCTTATAACCACACAAGGCCCGGGCAGGAGACACTCCCAATACAGCAAGCTTGCACAAGTTGGTATATTATTAACGAGGTGCACAGGTTAGGCAATGAAACAAACACCTGAGGAAAGTCTCTTACTGCTGATGAGCTGTGGCTGGAGTCTGAAGCAAACGGGAGAAATGCAGAGTGATGAATGAAACAATGAGAAGAATCACAGGGAACCACTGGAGGCAGGAACACGGGAACCAGGAGAACTTGACACACCAATGTGACTCGTTGTCCGAGGCGATGTGACTGAGCCACAGACTGGAACTTATACCCCTTGCTCTGCGGTGATTGGTTGCTGAACTCTGAGTGCAATCACAGTGCTGGATTGGATGCCTGGGTCAGATGAGTGCAGGTGTCATGGCAGCGCCCATACAGACCGGACGCCGGCACACAGTAAGGCACACATGGAACTTGACTCAGGGGTACCTAGCGACACTGAAGATGACGCTCACAGTCAGCGCATCCATGCAGCCGTGACTGGGGCCATGACCTCCGGAGGCCTGCACACCAGCGCGCTGGTAAGTGAGATGCTGTTGAACGCCGATTCCTGACAGTACCCCCTCCTTTATGGCTGGACACCGAACATCCTCGAGGCTTGGCAGGGAAAAGTCTGTGGAAAGCTTGCACCAACCGTGGAGCGTGAAAATCTGTGGCGTTGATCCAACTCTTCTCCTCAGGACCATATCCGGACCAGACAATCAGATATTGCAAACGACCATAACGATGCCGAGAGTCCAGGATCTTTTCCATCTCGTATTCCACACCCCGATGAGTCTGTACCTTTGTAGCTGCTGGAAGAACTCTCTGGAAATGATTAAGAATTAATGTTCTGAGGAGAGAAATATGAAATGAGTTGTGAACTTTCAAATAAGAAGGCAGTTTCAACTTATAAGCCACTGGATTGATAACACACTCTACTGGAAATGGCCCAATAAACAGTGGAGCAAATATCATTGAAGGAACTCTAAGACGGAGATTTCGGGTAGATAGCCAGACTTTGTCACCCGGTTTTAAGCTAGGAACTGCTCGTCTTTTCCGGTCAGCAAAGACTTTGCACCGATGAGATACTTTCTTAAGAGATAAATGAATCTTTTTCCAAATCTGAGAAAACTGTTGAAGGACTGAAGTAGCTGCAGGCACATCTATAATGGGAAAATCTTGAAAATCCGGCACTCTAGGATGTTGACCATAAACTGCTAAAAAAGGAGTAGTGTCTGTAGAGGTATGATAACGGAAATTATAAGCAAACTCCGCCCAAGGCAATAAATCTACCCAGTCATCTTGTGAGGAAGAAATATAAAGTCTTAGATAGGTCTCAAGCTCTTGATTAACCCTCTCTGTCTGACCATTTGTTTGAGGATGATAGGCCGTGGAGAACTTAAGTTTAACTTGCAGCGCAGAACACAGAGCCCTCCAAAACTTCGCCACAAACTGTACTCCTTGATCAGATATTATTTCTGTTGGAAGTCCATGTAATCTAAAGATTTCACGAAGAAATAACTGTGCCAGCTTTGGAGCAGAAGGCAACCCCATGAGTGGAACAAAGTGAGCCATTTTTGAAAATCTGTCGACCACTACCCAGATGGTATCATACCCTTTGGAGGGAGGAAGATCCGAAATAAAGTCCATCGACAGATGAGACCAGGGACGACTTGGAATAGAATTTGGTAACAGTTGGCCCGCGGGGGCCTGACGAGGAACTTTGTGTTGAGCACACTTAGGACAAGAAGCTATAAATTCTTGAATATCTGCTTTCATGTGAGGCCACCAGTAGGTTTGAGATAAGAACTTAAAAGTCTTTAAGACTCCAGGGTGACCAGTAAATTTGGACGTATGAGCCCAGGACAGAAGATTTGGACGAAGCTCAGGAGAAACAAACATCTTGCCTGGAGGTGGATCTTGAGACGCTGTGAATACCACAGGATTAAGTACTGGTCAAGAAGTTTGTTCTAACGATTCCTCACTTGAGCTCATAGAGCGAGATAATGCATCTGCCTTAACATTTTGTGAGCCAGGTCTAAACATTAACTTAAAGTCAAATCGAGAGAAAAATAAGGCCCACCTTGCTTGCCGAGGATTCAGACACTGCGCTGCCTTTAAGTAGAGAAGGTTCTTGTGGTCCGTGTAGATGGTAATAGGGAATCTCGCACCCTCCAACAAATACCTCCATTCTTCAAGAGCCAATTTGATTGCTAACAGCTCTTGGTCTCCGATGGCGTAGTTCATTTCAGCAGGCAAGAATCTACGAGAGAAAAACCCACAAGGGTGAGTCTTGCCATCAGTGCCCATTTGGGACAAGATTGCGCCCACGCCAACCGTTGAGGCATCCACTTCCAGAAAAAAGGCCTTGCTGACATCTGGCTGTTGTAACACAGGAGCTGAAATAAAAGCCTGTTTAATTTTATGAAAGGCAGACAGTGCTTCTTCAGACCACTGGGAAGGATTTCCCCCTTTACGAGTAAGGCAGGTAATTGGGGCTATTAATGTAGAGAAACCTCTAATAAACTTTCTGTAATAATTGGCAAAGCCGATGAAACATTGAACTGACGTGAGTGTTGTTGGGAGAGACCAGTTCTCTATAGTTTCTAATTTAGCTGGATCCATTTGAAGGTCAGTTCCTGAAATAATGTATCCAAGAAAAGATATTGAAGAAGCTTCGAACGTGCACTTAGATAATTTACCGTACAGATGATTCTGTCGAAGACGTCGAAGAACCTCTTTCACCTGTTGACGATGGGAAACGAAGTCACGGGAAAATATCAAGATGTCATCGAGGTAAACTACCGCACACTTATACAGGATATCTCTAAACACTTCATTGACAAAGTTCTGGAACACAGCCAGGGCATCACTCAAACCGAAGGGCATCACTAGATATTCATAGTGGCCATCACAAGTATTGAAAACGGTTTTCCACTCGTCGCCACTTCGGATCCTGATGAGATTATAAGCCCCGCGGAGATCTAATTTAGTGAAGATGCAGGCACCTCTCACTCTATCGAACAACTCTGTAATAAGGGGCAACGGGTAGCTGTTTTTAATAGTGATGTCATTTAAACCCCGATAATCGATGCAGGTGCGTAATCCTCCATCTTTCTTCTTAATGAAGAAGAATCCCGCACAGGCTGGAGAGGAGGACGGACGGATAAACCCCTTCTGTAGATTCTCCTTTATATATTCACTCATTGCTTGAGTCTCAGGAACTGAGAGAGGATAAGTGCGCCCTCTAGGTGCCTTGCTCCCTGGAACTAAATCGATAGGGCAATCCCATTCTCGATGGGGAGGCAGGATATCAGCAGCTTTTTCACTGAAGACATCAGCGAATTCCTGATAGGCCTCTGGAAGACCAGACTGAAGTTTTACACTTGAAGATCTTATTGGATGTACTGAAGCTAGACATGAATGAAAACAGGAAGAGCTCCATGCCGTTAACTGTAATGTAGACCAGTCGAATTGTGGATTGTGCAATTGGAGCCAGGGCATACCCAGTACGATCTCATAGGTAGCTTTTGGTATGACTAGGAATTCAATGAGCTCGGAATGAAGAAAGCCCACTCCCAGGACTACAGGCTTGGTTTGCTGAGTCATGGAACCTTCAGCAATATGACTTCCATCCACCGCAGTAAGATAAACTGGATGAGACAGCTTTAAGACTGGAAGACGGAATCTATCCACTGCAGCTTGCGTGATAAAGTTCCCAGCAGCACCACAATCCACTAAGGTGGACAGAGACTGTAGACCATTCTGAATTTCCAGAGTAACAGGCAATATAAGATCTTGGGATGAAGGAGCTTTATATAAGGTCCCTAACTTGACTCCTCCTTTACAAGTTAGGACCTGGCGTTTCCCGAACGAGCAGGACAGGAACCAATCAGATGACCAGCGGCAGCGCAATAGAGACACAGTCTATCCCTTAACTTTCTTGACCGCTCCTCAGGTGTTAAGCGAAACTTATTTACCTGCATGGGTTCATCAGCAGTAATGGGTAAAGAATGTACAGGGGGCATAACTCGATGCTTGCGAAGATCACCTCGGGAGCGTTCACTGGCTCGCTCGCGTAAACGTAAATCCAACTCAACACATAAGGAAATTAGGGCTTCCAGTTGCTCTGGGAGATCTCGAGTAGTTAACTCATCCTTTATGCGGTCAGCAAGACCATGTCAGAAGGCGGCAACCAATGCCTGGTTGTTCCACTTCACCTCTGATCCCAATGTCTGGAACTGGATGCCATACTGACCGACAGTACGTGTTCCCTGGCGGATCTGAAGGAGGTCTGAAGAAGCGGAGGTTGTACGCCCAGGTTCATCAAAGATGCGTCGGAATGCGGCAACAAATTCTGTGTAGTTATTCAGCAGTGTATCTGCTCGCTCCCATAACGGGGAGACCCAATTCAAGGCAGAGCCAGAAAAAAGAGAAACAATGTATGCGACCATTGCCCTGGGTGTTGGAAAGTTCTGTGGCAGCAATTCAAAGTGGACTTCACATTGATTCAGAAATCCACGACACATGCTAGGATTACCGTCAAATTTGCTCGGTGTAGGTAGATGAATACAAGACATTGAAGCAGGAGCAACTGGAGAACTGGAAACTGAGGAACTGGAACAGAAACTGGAGATGATACTGGAGGAACTGGAGTTGAAAAGGACTGTTGCAGAGTGTCCAATCGGGAAGACATTCCTTGTAAAAATTGTATAATCTGCTGCTGTGCAGCCTCTTGACCGTCCAGTCGTGACACCAGACTTTAGAGTGCCCCGGACCCCACACTCTGACCACCATCCGGGTCCATGGGCCTCGGATAAACTGTCAGGTTTCTGATTTTGCCTGTCCCCGGAGGGGGCACTAGTGGGTCAGTGTTGGTGCGATGTATAAAACGTGGAGGCTGAATAAAAGTCCTGCGCATATGCGCTGATGTTTATTAAACACAGAGGTCACAGAGCAATGGTATAGCAATAGATGGTACTTAGCATCGGCAGTAGCAGAAATGAAATAATAAACGGTAACTGGATCCAAGGTAATAATCAGAAAGTCTCTGGCGACACAAATATATATTGAAGATAACTTGATGGCTGGATGCAGAAGGTTTAAAGCAAAATAAAGTCACTGGTAACAAAAATGTGAAATAATTTGGTAACTGGATGCAAATGGATTTGTAAACAGAACTCCGGTATTACTTGAAAAGCACACAGTCTCTGTATAACTCAAGTTCTTATAACCGCACAAGGCCCAGGCAGGAGACACTCCCAATACAGCAAGCTTGCACAAGTTGGTATATTATTAACGAGGTGCACAGGTTAGGCAATGAAACAAACACCTGAGGAAAGTCTCTTACTGCTGATGAGCTGTGGTTGGAGTCTGAAGCAAACGGGAGAAATGCAGAGTGATGAATGAAACAATGAGAAGAATCACAGGGAACAACTGGAGGCAGGAACACGGGAACCAGGAGAACTTGACACACCAATGTGACTCGTTGTCCGAGGCGATGTGACTGAGCCACAGACTGGAACTTATACCCCTTGCTCTGCGGTGATTGGTTGCTGAACTCTGAGTGTAAGCACAGTGCTGGATTGGTTGCCTGGGTCAGCTGAGTGCAGGTGTCATGGCTGCGCCCATACAGACCGGACGCCGGCACACAGCAAGGCACACACGGAACTTGACTCAGGGGTACCTAGCGACACTGAAGATGACGCTCGTGGTCAGCGCATCCATGCAGCCACGACTGGGGCCATGACCTCCGGAGGCCTGCACACCAGCGCGCTGGTAAGTGAGACGCTGCTGAACGCCGATTCCTGACAGGGGTAAAGCAATGAAATGGGTCATCTTGCTAAATCGATCCACCACCACCCAGATCACCTGAAAACCAGAAGAGAGTGGAAGATCCACCACGAAATCCATGGAAATGTGTGACCATGGCCTGACTGGGATGGCTAAAGGCAGGAGCTGCCCCATGGGCAGAGACCAGGACACCTTGTGCCTAGCACAATCTTGACAAAAGAGAACAAATTCCCAAACATCCTTGGAAAGATTAGGCCACCACACCGAGCGAAAGAGTAACTACAACATTTTAGCAACACCAGGATGGCCAGCAACTTTGTTATCGTTAAACTCAGCAAGGACACTGCCTCTCAAGAACTTGGAACAAAGAGACAGCCAACGGGAGTGTTACTGGGAGCCTGCTGCTGAGCCTGAGTTAATTGTGTGTGTAAATCCTGTGTGAGGCCAGTCCGGATCGAGGATGCTGGAATAATAGGAGTGCCAGGAGAAAGGTTATCGTGAACAGGAAGAAAACAGTGTGACAGGGCATTGGCCTTGGTGTTCTTAGAACCGGGCCTGTAGGTGATGATGAAATTGACCTGGGTAAAGAACAGCGCCCAGCGAGCCTGCCGGGAATTAAGCCGTTTAGCTGACTCAATGTATTGTAAATTCTTGTGGTCCATAAACACAGCAACAGTATGCTTTGCTCCCTCAAGCCAGTGCCTCCATTCCTCAAAAGCCCACTTGACCGCCAACAATTCTTTGTTACCAAATCATAGATGGTCTCTGTGGAGGAGAATTTTTTGGACATGAAAGCACAAGGATGTAACACCAAAGACGTGGGGTCTTCTTGAGACAGAACAGCTCCCACCCAAACCTCAGAGGCATCTACCTCCACGATAAAAGGAAGATCAGGGTTGGGGTGTCTAAGGACAGGGGCAGAAACAAAGGCCTGTTTCAAAGCCTGGAAGGCACGCTCGGCCTGAGGCGACCACTTAGAAGGATCAGCACCCTTTTTAGTCAAATCCACAATAGGGGCAATTTACTCAGAGAAAGCATGAATAAAACGTCTATAATAATTAGCAAAACCCAAAAACCTCTGAATAGCCTTCAAGTTAGTGGGTTGAGCCCAATTCAATACTGCCTGGAGTTTTTTAGGTTTCATAAAAAACCTTTCCGGAGAAATAATATATCTTAAAAAGGACACCTCTGTAATGTGAAAATCACATTTCTCCAACTTGGCATACAAGTGATTCTCCCGCAATTTTTTAAGCACTTGCCGAACATGGAGTCAATGCTGGTCCTACTACACCACCATTATGCACTGCTCCCTCCCTCTTCTCCCTGTCACCTCACTTCATCTTCATCTACATCACTCTAAACACCTTCCCTGCCCATGGAATCAGAATGATGTACTGGCTGGTGGCATTCCAGTTGTCCATATACCAACAGCGGCATCCCACTCACCAGAATGCTGGCAGTGGGGCAAGTGCTCACCACGCTGTGGGCTCTGTGGCTTGCTGCATTCACCACAGGATCTGTTCCCACTTTATGAGTGTAGTAGACACCCATGAGTGGGAATAGTCCTGTTTTGCCGGCATTCAGGCAAGTGGCATAGTCGACTGTCAGGATTCCGGAGTCGGTATCCTAACTGCCGGGATCCCGACAGCCGGCAAATTGAACAGATCCCCTGCCCACATACTGCAGGTTCCCTTTCTAGCTCAGGAGCCTGAAACCATCACTACACTCTCTTTATCCCTGCCTTCCAAATTAATTTCACCTCAATGCTACAGCAACCCTGTTAATCTCATTCACATCTCTCCCACAAACTGTTTCCCTATCTCCTGTGCCCTATGAAATGCCAGATCTGTCTGTAATAAACTGGTTCCCACCCACAACCTTTTCATGTCCAACTCCCTGAATCTCACAGCTATTCCAGAAACCTGTGCTTCCCCCTCTGACACCTCACATTATCACACACACCTACTGTATGCTAGAGATGAGCGCCTGAAATTTTTCGGGTTTTGTGTTTTGGTTTTGGGTTCGGTTCCGCGGCCGTGTTTTGGGGTCGAACGCGTTTTGGCAAAACCTCACCGAATTATTTTTGTCGGATTCGGGTGTGTTTTGGATTCGGGTGTTTTTTTCCAAAAACACTAAAAAACAGCTTAAATCATAGAATTTGGGGGTCATTTTGATCCCAAAGTATTATTAACCTCAAAAACCATAATTTACACTCATTTTCAGTCTATTCTGAATACCTCACACCTCACAATATTATTTTTAGTCCTAAAATTTGCACCGAGGTCGCTGTGTGAGTAAGATAAGCGACCCTAGTGGCCGACACAAACACCGGGCCCATCTAGGAGTGGCACTGCAGTGTCACGCAGGATGTCCCTTCCAAAAAACCCTCCCCAAACAGCACATGACGCAAAGAAAAAAAGAGGCGCAATGAGGTAGCTGTGTGAGTAAGATTAGCGACCCTAGTGGCCGACACAAACACCGGGCCCATCTAGGAGTGGCACTGCAGTGTCACGCAGGATGGCCCTTCCAAAAAACCCTCCCCAAACAGCACATGACGCAAAGAAAAAAAGAGGCGCAATGAGGTAGCTGACTGTGTGAGTAAGATTAGCGACCCTAGTGGCCGACACAAACACCGGGCACATCTAGGAGTGGCACTGCAGTGTCACGCAGGATGTCCCTTCCAAAAAACCCTCCCCAAACAGCACATGACGCAAAGAAAAAAAGAGGCGCAATGAGGTAGCTGTGTGAGTAAGATTAGCGACCCTAGTGGCCGACACAAACACCGGGCCCATCTAGGAGTGGCACTGCAGTGTCACGCAGGATGTCCCTTCCAAAAAACCCTCCCCAATCAGCACATGATGCAAAGAAAAAGAAAAGAAAAAAGAGGTGCAAGATGGAATTATCCTTGGGCCCTCCCACCCACCCTTATGTTGTATAAACAAAACAGGACATGCACACTTTAACCAACCCATCATTTCAGTGACAGGGTCTGCCACACGACTGTGACTGATATGACGGGTTGGTTTGGACCCCCCCCAAAAAAGAAGCAATTAATCTCTCCTTGCACAAACTGGCTCTACAGAGGCAAGATGTCCACCTCATCTTCACCCTCCGATATATCACCGTGTACATCCCCCTCCTCACAGATTATCAATTCGTCCCCACTGGAATCCACCATCTCAGCTCCCTGTGTACTTTGTGGAGGCAATTGCTGCTGGTCAATGTCTCCGCGGAGGAATTGATTATAATTCATTTTAATGAACATCATCTTCTCCACATTTTCTGGATGTAACCTCGTACGCCGATTGCTGACAAGGTGAGCGGCGGCACTAAAGACTCTTTCGGAGTACACACTTGTGGGAGGGCAACTTAGGTAGAATAAAGCCAGTTTGTGCAAGGGCCTCCAAATTGCCTCTTTTTCCTGCCAGTATAAGTACGGACTGTGTGACGTGCCTACTTGGATGCGGTCACTCATATAATCCTCCACCATTCTATCAATGTTGAGAGAATCATATGCAGTGACAGTAGACGACATGTCCGTAATCGTTGTCAGGTCCTTCAGTCCGGACCAGATGTCAGCATCAGCAGTCGCTCCAGACTGCCCTGCATCACCGCCAGCGGGTGGGCTCGGAATTCTGAGCCTTTTCCTCGCACCCCCAGTTGCGGGAGAATGTGAAGGAGGAGATGTTGACAGGTCGAGTTCCGCTTGACTTGACAATTTTGTCACCAGCAGGTCTTTCAACCCCAGCAGACCTGTGTCTGCCGGAAAGAGAGATCCAAGGTAGGCTTTAAATCTAGGATCGAGCACGGTGGCCAAAATGTAGTGCTCTGATTTCAACAGATTGACCACCCGTGAATCCTTGTTAAGCGAATTAAGGGCTGCATCCACAAGTCCCACATGCCTAGCGGAATCGCTCCGTGTTAGCTCCTTCTTCAATGCCTCCAGCTTCTTCTGCAAAAGCCTGATGAGGGGAATGACCTGACTCAGGCTGGCAGTGTCTGAACTGACTTCACGTGTGGCAAGTTCAAAGGGCATCAGAACCTTGCACAACGTTGAAATCATTCTCCACTGCACTTGAGACAGGTGCATTCCATCTCCTATATCGTGCTCAATTGTATAGGCTTGAATGGCCTTTTGCTGCTCCTCCAACCTCTGAAGCATATAGAGGGTTGAATTCCACCTCGTTACCACTTCTTGCTTCAGATGATGGCAGGGCAGGTTCAGTAGTTTTTGGTGGTGCTCCAGTCTTCTGTACGTGGTGCCTGTACGCCGAAAGTGTCCCGCAATTCTTCTGGCCACCGACAGCATCTCTTGCACACCCCTGTCGTTTTTTAAAAAATTCTGCACCACCAAATTCAAGGTATGTGCAAAACATGGGACGTGCTGGAATTTGCCCATATTTAATGCACACACAATATTGCTGGCGTTGTCCGATGCCACAAATCCACAGGAGAGTCCAATTGGGGTAAGCCATTCCGCGATGATCTTCCTCAGTTGCCGTAAGAGGTTTTCAGCTGTGTGCGTATTCTGGAAAGCGGTGATACAAAGCGTAGCCTGCCTAGGAAAGAGTTGGCGTTTGCGAGATGCTGCTACTGGTGCCGCCGCTGCTGTTCTTGCGGCGGGAGTCCATACATCTACCCAGTGGGCTGTCACAGTCATATAGTCCTGACCCTGCCCTGCTCCACTTGTCCACATGTCCGTGGTTAAGTGGACATTGGGTACAACTGCATTTTTTAGGACACTGGTGAGTCTTTTTCTGACGTCCGTGTACATTCTCGGTATCGCCTGCCTAGAGAAGTGGAACCTAGATGGTATTTGGTAACGGGGGCACACTGCCTCAATAAATTGTCTAGTTCCCTGTGAACTAACGGCGGATACCGGACGCACGTCTAACACCAACATAGTTGTCAAGGACTCAGTTATCCGCTTTGCAGTAGGATGACTGCTGTGATATTTCATCTTCCTCGCAAAGGACTGTTGAACAGTCAATTGCTTACTGGAAGTAGTACAAGTGGGCTTACGACTTCCCCTCTGGGATGACCATCGACTCCCAGCGGCAACAACAGCAGCGCCAGCAGCAGTAGGCGTTACACGCAAGGATGCATCGGAGGAATCCCAGGCAGGAGAGGACTCGTCAGACTTGCCAGTGACATGGCCTGCAGGACTATTGGCATTCCTGGGGAAGGAGGAAATTGACACTGAGGGAGTTGGTGGGGTGGTTTGCGTGAGCTTGGTTACAAGAGGAAGGGATTTACTGGTCAGTGGACTGCTTCCGCTGTCACCCAAAGTTTTTGAACTTGTCACTGACTTATTATGAATGCGCTGCAGGTGACGTATAAGGGAGGATGTTCCGAGGTGGTTAACGTCCTTACCCCTACTTATTACAGCTTGACAAAGGGAACACACGGCTTGACACCTGTTGTCCGCATTTCTGGTGAAATACCTCCACACCGAAGAGCTGATTTTTTTGGTATTTTCACCTGGCATGTCAACGGCCATATTCCTCCCACGGACAACAGGTGTCTCCCCGGGTGCCTGACTTAAACAAACCACCTCACCATCAGAATCCTTCTGGTCAATTTCCTCCCCAGCGCCAGCAACACCCATATCCTCCTCATCCTGGTGTACTTCAACACTGACATCTTCAATCTGACTATCAGGAACTGGACTGCGGGTGCTCCTTCCAGCACTTGCAGGGGGCATGCAAATAGTGGAAGGCGCATGCTCTTCACGTCCAGTGTTGGGAAGGTCAGGCATCGCAAACGACACAATTGGACTCTCCTTGTGGATTTGGGATTTCAAAGAACGCACAGTTCTTTGCGGTGCTTTTGCCAGCTTGAGTCTTTTCAGTTTTCTAGCGAGAGGCTGAGTGCTTCCATCCTCATGTGAAGCTGAACCACTAGCCATGAACATAGGCCAGGGCCTCAGCCGTTCCTTGCCACTCCGTGTGGTAAATGGCATATTGGCAAGTTTACGCTTCTCCTCCGACAATTTTATTTTAGGTTTTGGAGTCCTTTTTTTTCTGATATTTGGTGTTTTGGATTTGACATGCTCTGTACTATGACATTGGGCATCGGCCTTGGCAGACGACGTTGCTGGCATTTCATCGTCTCGGCCATGACTAGTGGCAGCAGCTTCAGCACGAGGTGGAAGTGGATCTTGATCTTTCCCTAATTTTGGAACCTCAACTTTTTTGTTCTCCATATTTTATAGGCAGAACTAAAAGGCACCTCAGGTAAACAATGGAGATGGATGGATTGGATACTAGTATACAATTATGGACGGACTGCCACGGTTAGGTGGTATAAAAAAACCACGGTTAGGTGGTATATATTGTAATACAATTATGGATGGACGGACTGCCTGCCGAGTGCCGACACAGAGGTAGCCACAGCCGTGAACTACCGCACTGTACACTGGTTGATAAAGAGATAGTAGTATACTCGTAACAACTAGTATGACACTATGACGGTATAAAGAATGAAAAAAAAACCACGCTTAGGTGGTATATATTATAATAATACAATTATGGATGGACGGACTGCCTGCCGAGTTCCGACACAGAGGTAGCCACAGCCGTGAACTACCGCACTGTACACTGGTTGATAAAGAGATAGTAGTATACTCGTAACAACTAGTATGACTGACTATGACGGTATAAAGAATGAAAAAAAAACCACGGTTAGGTGGTATATATTGTAATACAATTATGGATGGACGGACTGCCTGCCGAGTTCCGACACAGAGGTAGCCACAGCCGTGAACTACCGCACTGTACACTGGTTGATAAAGAGATAGTAGTATACTCGTAACAACTAGTATGACTGACTATGACGGTATAAAGAATGAAAAAAAAACCACGGTTAGGTGGTATATATTATAATACAATTATGGATGGACGGACTGCCTGCCGACTGCCGACACAGAGGTAGCCACAGCCGTGAACTACCGCACTGTACACTGGTTGATAAAGAGATAGTAGTATACTCGTAACAACTAGTATGACACTATGACGGTATAAAGAATGAAAAAAAAACCACGGTTAGGTGGTATATATTATAATACAATTATGGATGGACGGACTGCCTGCCGACTGCCGACACAGAGGTAGCCACAGCCGTGAACTACCGCACTGTACACTGGTTGATAAAGAGATAGTAGTATACTCGTAACAACTAGTATGACACTATGACGGTATAAAGAATGAAAAAAAAACCACGGTTAGGTGGTATATATTATAATACAATTATGGATGGACGGACTGCCTGCCGAGTGCCGACACAGAGGTAGCCACAGCCGTGAACTACCGCACTGTACACTGGTTGATAAAGAGATAGTAGTATACTCGTAACAACTAGTATGACTGACTATGACGGTATAAAGAATGAAAAAAAAACCACGGTTAGGTGGTATATATTATAATACAATTATGGATGGACGGACTGCCTGCCGACTGCCAACACAGAGGTAGCCACAGCCGTGAACTACCGCACTGTACACTGGTTGATAAAGAGATAGTAGTATACTCGTAACAACTAGTATGACACTATGACGGTATAAAGAATGAAAAAAAAACCACGGTTAGGTGGTATATATTATAATACAATTATGGATGGACGGACTGCCTGCCGACTGCCGACACAGAGGTAGCCACAGCCGTGAACTACCGCACTGTACACTGGTTGATAAAGAGATAGTAGTATACTCGTAACAACTAGTATGACACTATGACGGTATAAAGAATGAAAAAAAAACCACGGTTAGGTGGTATATATTATAATAATACAATTATGGATGGACGGACTGCCTGCCGACTGCCGACACAGAGGTAGCCACAGCCGTGAACTACCGCACTGTACACTGGTTGATAAAGAGATAGTAGTATACTCGTAACAACTAGTATGACTATGACGACGGTATAAAGAAAGAAAAAAAAATACCACGGTTAGGTGGTATATAATTATACAATTATGGATGGACGGACTGCCTGCCGAGTGCCGACTGCCGACACAGAGGTAGCCACAGCCGTGAACTACCGCACTGTACTGTGTCTGCTGCTAATATAGACTGGTTGATAAAGAGATAGTATACAACAATATACTACTATACTGGTGGTCAGGCACTGGTCACCACTAGTCACACTGGCAGTGGCACTCCTGCAGCAAAAGTGTGCACTGTTTAATTTTAAATTAATATAATATTATGTACTCCTGGCTCCTGCTATAACAACCTGCAGTGCTCCCCAGTCTCCCCCACAATTATTATAAGCTTTTATACATTGATGTGCAGCACACTGGGCTGAGCTGAGTGCACACAGACTGAGTCACACTGTGTGACTGCTGTGTATCGTTTTTTTCAGGCAGAGAACGGATATAGCAGAGAACGGATATATTAAATAAAAGTTAACTTAACAACAACTGCACTGGTCACTGTGGTAAACTCTGTCTGCACAATCTCTCTCTCTCTCTCTCTCTTCTAATCTATTCTAATGGAGAGGACGCCAGCCACGTCCTCTCCCTATCAATCTCAATGCACGTGTGAAAATGGCGGCGACGCGCGGCTCCTTATATAGAATCCGAGTCTCGCGAGAATCCGACAGCGTCATGATGACGTTCGGGCGCGCTCGGGTTAACCGAGCAAGGCGGGAAGATCCGAGTCGCTCGGACCCGTGAAAAAAAAAGTGAAGTTCGTGCGGGTTCGGATTCAAAGAAACCGAACCCGCTCATCTCTACTGTATGCACGTGGGTTAACATTGTGATGGTTATTCCTACCAACTCATACCCTCATAAGCATACCCTACATTCTCTACATTTGAGGTCCATGCTATATGACTCTTCCAACCTGATCACATTTGAGTAGTTGACAGTTACTGGCTTCCTCGCTTCCTTTTTTCAGACATTCCCCCCATTATCTTAGGTGATTTCAACATCCTAATTGATATCCCCACAGAATTCTCTGCATCTAAACTCCTTACCCTCACATCGTCCCTTGGTTTCTCCCAATGGACCTTCCTACCCTCCCATGTGAGTGGGCACTCACTTGATCTGGGGGTTTATTTACTAATATTCGTGTTTGAATCGATTTGTGTTGAGTTTAAACTCGAATTTTATCGGACGCATTTTCCTGCAACTTTTTGAATCTATCTACTCTAATTTACTAAGCTGTCGAGTTTGTTGTTTTCGTATTTTCCAATGTCGATGTATTTTGTGTTTTTTTGTTGTATTTACGGCCGCAAATCACTGTTTTGTTCGTGTTTTTTTTGTTTTTTACTTGGATTGTGACTATGTTAAACGCGGCAGGGTTTTTAAGCAACTACGGCCGCATTTGCACTTTTACTTTCGTTTTTCACCTTCGTTCGTGATTGGTTGTGTTTCAGATATAGGAGTGTCTGTGCGCAGCCATATAAATACGCCCCAAACCGTCCGCACCTCGTGGGTAGTGGAGGAGTGTGTTGTTTGTCTATTTATTTTTCAGTGTTAATTGTTAGTCCAAATTATGTGTGGCTCAGAGGTGGGTGAGGTGGAAAAGGTGAGTGAGGTGGAGGGTGTGAGTGAGGTGGAGGAGGTGAGTGAGAGGGAAGAGGTTAGTGAGGTGGAGGAGGTGGGTGAGGTTGCTGCTGCTGCTTCGAGGGACAGTGACAGTCATGCAGCTCCGCAGCCACGCACCACTACTAAGACTGGCCGCAATGTCAAATTTAGTTATGCTGAGAATGTGGCATTGGTGCGTGAGCTGATGAAATATCAGCAGTACCTATTTGGGCCTGAGTCCACAAAGGTCACATCACGGAAGAAGACGGTGTTGTGGGCAAAAGTTGTTGCTGCTGTTAATAGTGAGGGGGTGGTCAAGCGGACGGAGGACACGTGCCGCAAACGGTACTATGACATCAAGCGCCGTGTGAAGTCCAAAATGGCCAAGGCCTCTGCTTTTTATTGGGTTAACTTTGGTTTTGGTTTATGTGTGTCATGTTGGCTAGTGCGTTACTTGCATCTTGGAGTAGACGGCAGTAAAAACCTTGGCCTTGTTAATGTTTAATACTAAACCCAATGTAGCACATAACAGTACTGTACAGTATGTGAAATGTGTATTAAAATTAGTGATGAGCGGGTTCGGTTCCTCGGGATCCAAACCCCCCCGAACTTCATCCATTTTACACGGTTCCGAGGCAGACTCGAATCTTCCCGCCGTGCTCGGTTAACCCGAGCGCGCCCGAACGTCATCATCCCGCTGTCGGATTCTCGCGAGATTCGTATTCTATATAAGGAGCCGCGCATCACCACCATTTTCACTCGTGCTTTGGAGATGATAGCGAGAGGACGTGGCTGCATTCTCTCAGTTTCTGTGCTCAGTGTGCTGCAAATATCTGTGCTCAGTGTGCTTGCAAATATCTGTGCTAAGTGTGCTGAAAATATCTACGTTCTCTGCCTGAAAAAAACTCCATATCTGTGCTGCATTGTAGTATATAGTAGGAGGGGACAGTGCAGAATTTTGCTGTGACCACCAGTATATATATATAGCAGTACGGTATAGTAGTCCACTGCTCTACCTCTGTGTTGTCAAGTATACTATGCATCCATACCTGTGCTGCATTTTAGTTGTGCACAGTATATAGTAGGAGGGGACAGTGCAGAATTTTGCTGTGACCACCAGTATATATATATAGCAGTACGGTACAGTAGTCCACTGCTCTACCTCTGTGTTGTCAAGTATACTATGCATCCATACCTGTGCTGCATTTTAGTTGTGCGCAGTATATAGTAGGAGGACAGTGCAGGATTTTGCTATGACCACCAGTATATATATAGCAGTACGGTACAGTAGTCCACTGCTCTACCTCTGTGTCGTCAAGTATACTATGCATCCATACCTGTGCTGCATTTTAGTTGTGCGCAGTATATAGTAGAAGGACAGTGCAGAATTTTGCTGTGACCACTAGTATATATATAGCAGTATGGTACAGTAGTCCATTGCTCTACCTCTGTGTCGTCAAGTATACTACAAAAGTTCAGGAAAATGACCCAAAAATCAAAATTAAAAGCGTCTGATGAGAGGCGTAAACTTGCCAATATGCCATTTACAACACGGGGTGGCAAGGAAAGGCTGAGGCCCTGGCCTATGTTCATGGCTAGTGGTTCAGATTCATATGAGGATAGAAGCACTCATCCTCTCACTAGAAAACTGCAGTGCCACTCCTAGATGGGCCAGGTGTTTGTGTCGGCCACTTGGGTCGCTTAGCTTAGTCACACAGCTACCTCATTGCACCTCTTTTTTTCTTTGCATCATGTGCTGTTTGGGGACTATTTTTTAAATCTGCCATCCTGTCTGACACTGCAGTGCTACTCCTAGATGGGCCAGGTGTTTGTGTCGGCCACTTGGGTCGCTTAGCTTAGTCACACAGATACCTCATTGCACCTCTTTTTTTCTTTGCATCATGTGCTGTTTGGGGACTATTTTTTAAATCTGCCATCCTTTCTGACACTGCAGTGCCACTCCTAGATGGGCCAGGTGTTTGTGTCGGCTACTTGGGTCGCTTAGCTTAGTCACACAGCTACCTCATTGCACCTCTTTTTTTCTTTGCATCATGTGCTGTTTGGGGACTATTTTTTAAATCTGCCATCCTGTATGACACTGCAGTGCCACTTCTAGATGGGCCAGGTGTTTGTGTCGGCCACTTGGGTCGCTTAGCTTAGCCATCCAGCTACCTCATTGCACCTCTTTTTTTCTTTTCATCATGTGCTGTTTGGGGACTATTTTTTAAATCTGCCATCCTGTCAGACACTGCAGTACCACTCCTAGATGGGCCAGATGTTTATGTCGGCCACTTGGGTCGCTTAGCTTTGCCATCCAGCGACCTTGGTGCACCTCTTTTTTTCTTTGCATCATGTGCTGTTTGGGGACTATTTTTTAAATTTGCCATCCTTTCTGACACTGCAGTGCCACTCCTAGATGGGCCAGGTGTTTGTGTCGGCGACTTGGGTCGCTTAGCTTAGCCATCCAGCGACCTTGGTGCACCTCTTTTTTTCTTTGCATCATGTGCTGTTTGGGGACTATTTTTTAAATCTGCCATCCTGTCTGACACTGCAGTGCCACTCCTAGATGGGCCAGGTGTTTGTGTCGGCCACTTGGGTCGCTTAGCTTAGCCATCCAGCGACCTCGGTGCAAATTTTAGGACTAAAAATAATATTGTGAGGTGTTCAGAATAGACTGGAAATGAGAGGAAATTATGGTTATTGAGGTTAAAAATACTATGGGATCAAAATGACCCCCAAATTCTATGATTTAACCTGTTTTTGAGGGTTTTTTGTAAAAAAAACACCCAAATCCAAAACACACCCGAATCCGACAAAAAAATTTCAGGGAGGTTTTGCCAAAACGCGTCCGAATCCAAAACACGGCCGTGGAACCGAATCCAAAACCAAAACACAAAACCCGAAAAATTTCCGGTGCACATCACTAATTAAAATGTCTTGTTGTATTTGGAGTGTTAATTTGTTGTTTTTGGTGCAGACTTGAATTAACAAACACAAAACTTGCCCATCATCACATTTCCCCCAAAATTCAGGGTACTGTGTATGTAGTGGCAGTTTGCATAGTACATGGTATCAGACACAGTCACTGGGCAGATGTATTAACCTGGAGAAGGCATAAGGAAGTGATAAACCAGTGATATGTGCAAGGTGATAAAGGCACCAGCCAATCAGCTCCAATATGTAAATTAACAGTTAGGATCTGATTGGCTGCTGCCTTTATCACCTTGCACATATCACTGGTTTATCACTTCCTTATGCCTTCTCCAGGTTAATACATCTCTACAGTTTCAGATGTGCTATGCTGGAAAACCCATAATTAAATTAGAAACCAGTGGCATGTGCAAGCTAATTGAAGCAACATTTAATCTGTCCAAAATTAAAAACTCCATATTTTGGGGCGGTTGCCTGCTGCATTTGTTACCTTCGCCAACACTGCTTTATCAGTGGCTTATGTGTTTGTGAGGTTAATAAATGTGTTCAATGTTTTCCAAAGTTTTGTTGTGATGTTGGACTAGTGTGTGTTTGTTGGGCCACATCACACAGGTTCACACAAATTTACTTTCAGACTATTTATAGTTAATTGTGTAAGCAATATGTGTGTTTTCTAGTGTTGTTTGATATAATTGGTATGTAGGTCCATGTTTGTGTTCTCTCCATTTAGTCATGTGTATCACTTTCCTGAGTGCACATGGCTATTGGCCAATATTGTATGTATAATGGCTGTGGGTCTTTGTTTTGTTTTTTTGTTTGGCTTTAGCTGTTCCAATTATTTTAAATTTACAAGCGCACAAATTAAAAAGGTGTTTTTTACCAAACTCCAATAATGTTACAAATGCTTTGCACATGCATTGTTCAGTTTAATCATATTTTTTTATTTTGGTTTTTCCACTGTACAGTGTTGCCAAAGAAAAAACTGTCCGACCTCCAGTCAGTCCTACGACATCAGATGATGATGACGCTGTGGCAGCAGGTAAAGTGCCCATTGTAGTGCAGGTTTTGTTTGTTAACGAATGCTACTACAATATTTGTGTTTGTACGAATAGGTCCTTCAACACAAGGCACTGCGAGCAGAAGACGCCCTCCGGAACCCCACAAAAAGCGGCCACAGGTGGCACCCAAGAGACCAAGGTCGGATGTCCAGGCCAAAACACAGGAGGTTCCACCACCACGAAGATTATCAATAGTCTCTTCCATACCCCCACGGCAAATTTTAGAGACTCCACCAAGACGCCAATCACACTCCCCTCATCTGGATGGTGAGTAGGAAACTAAAATCTAATAAGTGATTAGTCATCTGTAAATGAGGAACATTTTTTAATTCGGAAATTGAAGACACAGCACAACCAACAATACGTACAGAAGAGCATCAAACACAAAATGGCTACAAAGTGGAAGGTAGATTTTTGCCACCATTAAATATGTGTGTCCACTTCAGCCATATAATAGAAGATTGTCTGTAATATACTGCAACAGAAACAGATGGCCAAGCTTGCCAAAGAGTTAGGCTGTAAACATTGTTGTGTGTTGATGCATTTACATACATTAGTTACACCATGCAAAATCATATTGGGGTTTTTTTTGGCTCACACTAAAAGGATGACCTTTGTTAAACAAATGACACATTTCTCGTGGAGTATGTAGGATATAACAAACAAATAATGTTGTTGCTCTTACATTGATAGAACTAGCAAACCAACAATGAGAGAGGCATGTCCAGCTTTTAAAGACAGTAGTGATGTTGTGGCAATGCAGATTATGTACAATATGCATTCACATGTGTGGAGTGGCCTTTGTTTGGCCAACATTTGAAAAACAGAAATGGCTAGATAACCCAAAATTCTTTGTCCTTCCAGAATCAACTAACAAGCCCAGCAGCCCTCCGCAACACCAGCAAGACAGTGACAGGGATGAGACATTTGTCTTACAACTTCAGCCAATCACTGAAGCAAACACACCCCCAGCACCTGTGAGTACTCCTCCTCCGCAACACACACCACCAGCACAACAGAGCCCGATAACACCAGTAGGCCAAGGCCTGGATCAAGTGTTTTGGGACAATTGGGCTACACAGTAGGCCACTAACCAGGACTGCCTGCGTAGACAGATACAAATTTTTGCAAGCCTGCCTAATCACCTCAGGAGAATAAGCCACTATATAAGCCGACAAAACGAACCCACCACGAGAATAGCAAACACCATGGAAATCATGCGGGCAGACATGACACAAGTAATGGGCAACTTACAACGCCTAATGGATGAGCAACACAGACAACAGCAAAGCTATCTAAACATTTTAGAAACAAATCAAATGCTCATTGAAACAATATCACGCATCATGGAGAATCACACTGCAGCAACACGAGAACTCAATGCCACACTCACCAACATCAATGAAACCCTCAGGTCCCAGCAGCAACACCAACGGGATCGGTACGAAATACCTCCAATCAAAATCCCGACGTTCAAAATCCCGACACCAATTGACCGATGGTCAAAATCCCGACAAGGTCAAAATCCCGACATGGACAAAATACCGACATTTAAAATACCGACAAGGTCAAAATACCGACATTTAAAATGCCGACAGGTCAAAATACCGACATGCCGTTTTTGTTTTTGGGTTTTTTTGTGTGTCGACATAAGTCAACATGGACACCATATAAAGTGTACCGCGTTCCCTCGCATGGCTCGCTGCGCTCGCCATGCTTCGGGCACGGTGCCTCGCTGTGCTGGGCACACTATTATATTCCCCCTCCAGGTCCACTGGGATGGTAAAGTATGAACGAGTCGGTTTCAATGAAAAAAATCATGAAAAACTCATGTCGGTATTTTGACTTGTCTGCATTTTACATCTCGGTATTTTGACATTGTCAGTATTTTAAATGTCGGTATTTTGCCCATGTCGGGATTTTGACCTTGTCGGGATTTTGACCATCGGTCAATTGGTGTCGGGATTTTGAACGTCGGGATTTTGATTGGAGGTAAACTGACTGCATCCCACACCAACAAAGCACCAGTTCTGGAACAACTACTCCACTTGTCTCGCCAATGGCCTCACCATCAAGGTGCTCCACCAGAACACGCCCACATGAAAGTGGTAAAGGCAAAGCAGCATCCAAGCAGCCGGCACCCAAAAAATAAAATACAGAAGTAGTGTTTTCTGTTTTGTATCCAAATAACCAAATAATTGCTAACTGTTTGATGGACACTACAGATTGTCCTGTTAGCAGCTTCAAACGTTACAAAACATCTTTAATTAACCGTAAACTAAGTTTAGAAGTTCAGTTGGTCTTGACACTGCTAGTTACCACTCTTTCAAGTTTTTTTAGGCAGTGAAATGTTAACTGCGATACACATTGTGATGTGCATGCATTAATGAGCCAACAGTCTTTGATTATCTAATTATTCTTTCTAAATTCTAATCAGTCTCATATAGATCAGCCTGTCTACTGCACAGGCATGCAGATTAACACATGACCCATACAAACTAATTTTTTGGGTGGTGATAAAGGTTCATTGTTGTATACTTCAATAACAGTACTGTACAACAAGCAAATGTCCGAATATGGACAAACAACAATGGGAGGTTTTTGGTTGGATTGTTTTTCCAGGTTTGTCATTAATGTCATGCCATGTTTGCGAGTGCTACAAAGGCATTGTGTGAGCATTTGTTTGTACGCTGAAAAAAAATAATCCATGAAATACCAAAAGTAATGTGTGTAATAATGGAGCAATATTGTTGCTTGTGTTGTGTTTTTAAAACATGCTTACTTTAACAAGCTATCAGAACCAAATAAATCATTTTGAATGTTACGAAGTTTGTGTCCCTTAAACACCATGGAACAACACACATAGGGCCTGATGTACTCAGCATGGGGAAGAGCGTAAAAAAGGCCTGCTCAGCCACCGAGGAACCTGGACAACCTGCTGACCATGTTCAGTTTCCTGGTCCTGGTTTCTTCAAGGCTGATGTCTGAGTCTCAAGAGTACCACAACACACAAAACAACACTACACCAAAGTACTCCAGCCATTTCTGAGTGTGTGATTTTTAAAATGGGCCTTTTATAGGCATCCTAATTCAGGTGTGATTGATGTTGAAGTTGCCACACATGTAAACATGCCAGGAAAAAACAGGTCTAATTTTTTGCTGCTTTTTTTTTGCGATTCGCAAAAAAATACAACTGCAATTGAGCATTCCCGGCCATACATCCAAATACTAATGATCAGTAAATTACTGTGTTGTATGAACAAACAGCCGCATTTGACCGATGGTCTATTCAGTCGTATTTTGGATCTCTGCCGTGAAAACCATTACGAATAGCCACAACACTGCCGAGATTTCTGCTTTGTAAATTCCCGTGTTGACACTTAGAATAAAAATACAAACTCGGACAAAATCGGGACTTTAGTAAATAAACCCCCTGGTCTTTGCTCACCGTTGTGATATTTCTGACTACTCCAATTCCCCATTTCCTCTCTCTGACCATCACTTGCTCACCTGCAGAACATTATTATTATTATTATTATTATTACATTTTATTTATAGGGTGCCACAAGTGTTTCGCAGCGCCGTACAAAGGACAGTACAGGGAGACAAAACTTAGCATTACAGTAAGTAAATAACAAAAATAGATTACAGGTAACAAAGAGCAGATAGAGATGAGCCTTTACCAGTAGGAGAGAAAGCAGGTAAAGATGGTCGCTGAGTAGGAGAGAGCTGCGAGTGAAATGTGTCGAGAAGAGGGCTTTGCAACAAGAGGAAAGAGGGCCCTTCTCTGAAGAGCTAACAATCTAGTGGGGAGGGGTGACAGACAGATGACATGAGGTGCAAGCAAGCGAGAGGAAGCCTGATGGCAGTATGCAAGCAAAGCAGAGATGGTCAAGGCATGGGGCAGGGGGATGGAGGAGCAGCCTAACATTGAGGCTATCAATGTTTCCTTATCCTCCATGCTCAACTCATTTAATTCTCCTATTCCCTCTCTCTCCTGCCCTGAACAAGCCACTTCCCCATACAATGCCTCTCTTACTTTTTCTCTTGACTCCTTTTTGCGTTCAAACTCCTTGAGTGCATTGTCTACAACTGCCTTACTGCTTTTCTTTCCTCCCACTCCCTGCTTGATCCATTTCAGTCTGGCTTTCACCCTTTCCACTCCCCTGAAACTACCCTCATGAAAGTTAGCAATGACCTCCTTGCTGCCAAATCTAATGGGCCACCACTCTCTGCTCATTTTCTTTGACCTCTCTTGTGAAACGCCCTCTCCTTCAACAAATACTTCACTCCCATTGTCTGTATGTTACTGCCCTCTCCTGGCTGTCCTCTTACATTTCTGATTGTTCCTTCTCTGTCTCCTCTCATGGCTCCTCCCCTTCACACACAAACACACCCACACACACTTCCACTAACAGTAGGTGTTCCACAAGGTTCTGTTCTTGGACCTCTCCTGTTCTACTTCTATACATCCTCTTTAGGTGAGCCCATTAGCTCTTTTGACCTCCAATATCATCTCTATGCTCGTGATACTCAGATCTACTTTTCCTCCCCTGACCTATCCCCTTCTCTCCTCACTAGTATCTCCAACTGTCTCTTTGCTATTTTTTCTTGGATGTCCCATCACTTTCTTCAACTTATTATATCTGAGACTGAGCTGGTCATCTTCCTACCCTCCTGCATATCCTCACCTCCCACAATTTAATTATCTATTGACAGCATAACTATATCCTCTATAGTGTTCACTCCAGTGGACGGGCAGGGCGCGGGTCCGTTAGGGGCACAAGGGGACCAAAAGGGGGGGTGGCTATGCAAATAGAGGGCGTGCCCACTTGCACATAATGCAAGTGGGCGGTTCAGTCCACAGACGGGGGCGTGGGCAGGCGGCGCCATCACTGTTGGGGGTGTGCCCAGCACCTACGGAGGTGCTGGGCTTCCCCCAAGCTCTCTGACAGCGTGAATGGATGCCGCGTGCATGCGCGCGGCATCTTTACACGCTAAGAGGGGCAGAAAGTGGGCGGCTGTTTTAGCAGGGCACCGCAGAAAGGGCAGGGCGGGTTCTGCCCTTAAAAAATCGGGCAGGGCGCGGCACCTTGCTAAAACAGCCTAGAGTGAACACTACCTCTAGCCCCCATGATAGCTGTCTTGGAGTTATCCTTGACTCCTCCCTCTCCTTCAAACCACATATTCTGTATCTTTCGCAGTCCTGCCATTTCTATCTCAAAAATGTTTCCAGAATCAGGTCTTTTCTCAGCCTGGATGCAACTAAGACCCTCATCCACTCTCTGGTCATCTCCAGATTGGACTACTGCAATCTCCTGCTATCTGGCCTCCCTGACTACCACCTCTCTTCACTCCAATCTGTCCTCAATGATGCTGCCTTGCTCATCTTTCTCTCCAAACATACTACTGCTGCCTCCAAGATTTTGCACATGCTGCTTCCTATCTCTGGAATTCACTACAAATCCCTGTCAGACTCTCCACTTCTCTACAAAACTTCAAATGGGCTCTCAAGACCCACTTGTTCATCAAACCCAGCCATCTCTCATCCTAACCCTCTGTTCCATGCTCACTGTCTACTTCATCTATGTCACCCCTGTCTGTCTGCCCCTCCCCTTTAGAATGTAAGCTCTCATTAGCAGGGTCTTCTACCTTCATGTGTTTTTCCTTCTCTTACTTAGACTATCATCTACTCCATACCCCCTACAATGGCACCTGACCCTCGGTTTCTGATGCTTATTTAAGTTTCATGACTACTGATACAGCAATGTCTATATCCCATGTACCTGTCCAGTCTTGTACTGAACGTCACTGTTTTCTTGTTTTGTTTGTTTATGTTATGCACTGTGGAACCCTTATGGTGCCATGTAACGAAAGGATAATAGTAATAATATCCAAGCAACTGAGTCTTCAGAAACTTTGGCTCAATTCAGATCATTTATTCTAAAAGCCTCAGTTATCATGTTCTAATAATCTGACGTCTGCAGTTTAACAAGATGTTTGATGAACTTTTATCATTTTTAATATTTTTTAACAGAGTGTGTAACATATACCACACTTGGCCGCATCTGGTACTGAAATAGTTTTATTTTATACTTTAAAACCACACACAACAGCAACGTTGATAATGTCATAGTCATAGACATACTCACAATCAATAATTGTGGAAACCACACATACAGTAAAAGCACTTTCACAATTAGAAACAAAATGGACATTTACAAAAACACCTATATATTTCATCAGATATTGCTATATATTTATGTACATAGTTTGTGACATTATACTGCACTACTCATCACGCCCTCTCCCAGATAATTTTATTTTTATTTTAAATAAGCACTAATCGGTAGACAAACTGAGATTCCTAGATAGTCACTGTACTGTACAGCTGCTGCTGATCTGATATTTATATTATAGCCTATGGCTGCTGTCTGCTTACTGATCACATAGGGACTGGTGGAGATCCTGTAAGAAAATGTGATCACTTCCTTGCACAGCAAAATACAGCAAGAATGGCACGTTTCAGATTTCCATTGCTGACTATTAACATGACTGAGTGCAGACCTGGGTATGACATGCAGCAACAACAGCACAGGATCCTATATACTGGGTTTCCTGACTGAACAGCTGAAGGTGTCAAGTTTAAAACTATAAAACAGAGGGCATAGAAGAAGAGAAAAGACGTCATATTTATAGTGATGTGCACCGGAAATTTTTCGGGTTTTGTGTTTTGGTTTTGGGTTCGGTTCCGCGGCCGTGTTTTGGGTTCGAACGCGTTTTGGCAAAACCTCACCAAATATTTTTTGTCGGATTCGGGTGTGTTTTGGATTCGGGTGTTTTTTTCAAAAAACCCTAAAAAACAGCTTAAATCATAGAATTTGGGGGTCATTTTGATCCCATAGTATTATTAACCTCAATAACCATAATTTCCACTCATTTTCAGTAGAGATGAGCGGGTTCGGTTTCTCTGAAACCGAACCCGCACGAACTTCATGTTTTTTTCACGGGTCCGAGCAGACTCGGATCCTCCCGCCTTGCTCGGTTAACCCGAGCGCGCCCGAACGTCATCATGACGCTGTCGGATTCTCGCGAGACTCGGATTCTATATAAGGAGCCGCGCGTCGCCGCCATTTTCACACGTGCATTGAGATTGATAGGGAGAGGACGTGGCTGGCGTCCTCTCCATTAGAAATTAGATTAGAAGAGAGAGAGAGATTGTGCAGAGTCAGACAGAGTTTACCACAGTGACCAGTGCAGTTGTTGTTAGTTAACTTTTATTTATTTTAATATAATATATCCGTTCTCTGCTATATCCGTTCTCTGCCTGAAAAAAAACGATACACAGCAGCAGCCAGTCACACAGTGTGACTCAGTCTGTGTGCACTCAGCTCAGCCCAGTGTGCTGCACATCAATGTATAAAAGGCAAAGCTTATAATAATTGTGGGGGAGACTGGGGAGCACTGCAGGTTGTTATAGCAGGAGCCCCCAGGAGTACATAATATTATATTAATTTAAAATTAAACAGTGCACACTTTTGCTGCAGGAGTGCCACTGCCAGTGTGACTAGTGGTGACCAGTGCCTGACCACCAGTATAGTAGTATATTGTTGTATGTATTGTATACTATCTCTTTATCAACCAGTCTATATTAGCAGCAGACACAGTACAGTGCGGTAGTTCACGGCTGTGGCTACCTCTGTGTCGGCAGTCGGAACTCGGCAGGCAGTCCGTCCATCCATAATTGTATTACAATATATACCACCTAACCGTGGTATTTTTTTTTCTTTCTTTATACCGTCGTCATAGTGTCATACTAGTTGTTACGAGTATACTACTATCTCTTTATCAACCAGTGTACAGTGCGGTAGTTCACGGCTGTGGCTACCTCTGTGTCGGCAGTCGGCAGGCAGTCCGTCCATCCATAATTGTATTATTATTATAATATATACCACCTAACCGTGGTTTTTTTTTCATTCTTTATACCGTCGTCATAGTGTCATACTAGTTGTTACGAGTATACTACTATCTCTTTATCAACCAGTGTACAGTGCGGTAGTTCACGGCTGTGGCTACCTCTGTGTCGGCAGTCGGCAGGCAGTCCGTCCATCCATAATTGTATTATTATTATAATATATGCCACCTAACTGTGGTATTTTTTTTTCTTTCTTTATACCGTCGTCATAGTGTCATACTAGTTGTTACGAGTATACTACTATCTCTTTATCAACCAGTGTACAGTGCGGTAGTTCACGGCTGTGGCTACCTCTGTGTCGGCAGTCGGCAGGCAGTCCGTCCATCCATAATTGTATTATTATTATAATATATACCACCTAACCGTGGTTTTTTTTTCATTCTTTATACCGTCGTCATAGTGTCATACTAGTTGTTACGAGTATACTACTATCTCTTTATCAACCAGTGTACAGTGCGGTAGTTCACGGCTGTGGCTACCTCTGTGTCGGAACTCGGCAGGCAGTCCGTCCATCCATAATTGTATTATTATTATAATATATACCACCTAACCGTGGTTTTTTTTTCATTCTTTATACCGTCGTCATAGTGTCATACTAGTTGTTACGAGTATACTACTATCTCTTTATCAACCAGTGTACAGTGCGGTAGTTCACGGCTGTGGCTACCTCTGTGTCGGCAGTCGGCAGGCAGTCCGTCCATCCATAATTGTATTATTATTATAATATATACCACCTAACCGTGGTTTTTTTTTCATTCTTTATACCGTCGTCATAGTGTCATACTAGTTGTTACGAGTATACTACTATCTCTTTATCAACCAGTGTACAGTGCGGTAGTTAACGGCTGTGGCTACCTCTGTGTCGGCAGTCGGCAGGCAGTCCGTCCATCCATAATTGTATTATTATTATAATATATACCACCTAACCGTGGTTTTTTTTTCATTCTTTATACCGTCGTCATAGTGTCATACTAGTTGTTACGAGTATACTACTATCTCTTTATCAACCAGTGTACAGTGCGGTAGTTCACGGCTGTGGCTACCTCTGTGTCGGCAGTCGGCAGGCAGTCCGTCCATCCATAATTGTATTATTATTATAATATATACCACCTAACCGTGGTTTTTTTTTCATTCTTTATACCGTCGTCATAGTGTCATACTAGTTGTTACGAGTATACTACTATCTCTTTATCAACCAGTGTACAGTGCGGTAGTTCACGGCTGTGGCTACCTCTGTGTCGGCAGTCGGCAGGCAGTCCGTCCATCCATAATTGTATTATTATTATAATATATACCACCTAACCGTGGTTTTTTTTTCATTCTTTATACCGTCGTCATAGTGTCATACTAGTTGTTACGAGTATACTACTATCTCTTTATCAACCAGTGTACAGTGCGATAGTTCACGGCTGTGGCTACCTCTGTGTCGGAACTCGGCAGGCAGTCCGTCCATCCATAATTGTATTATATACCACCTAACCGTGGTTTTTTTATACCACCTAACCGTGGCAGTCCGTCCATAATTGTATACTAGTATCCAATCCATCCATCTCCATTGTTTACCTGAGGTGCCTTTTAGTTCTGCCTATAAAATATGGAGAACAAAAAAGTTGAGGTTCCAAAATTAGGGAAAGATCAAGATCCACTTCCACCTCGTGCTGAAGCTGCTGCCACTAGTCATGGCCGAGACGATGAAATGCCAGCAACGTCGTCTGCCAAGGCCGATGCCCAATGTCATAGTACAGAGCATGTCAAATCCAAAACACCAAATATCAGAAAAAAAAGGACTCCAAAACCTAAAATAAAATTGTCGGAGGAGAAGCGTAAACTTGCCAATATGCCATTTACCACACGGAGTGGCAAGGAACGGCTGAGGCCCTGGCCTATGTTCATGGCTAGTGGTTCAGCTTCACATGAGGATGGAAGCACTCAGCCTCTCGCTAGAAAAATGAAAAGACTCAAGCTGGCAAAAGCAGCACAGCAAAGAACTGTGCATTCTTCGAAATCCCAAATCCGAATTCCGAGCCCACCCGCTGGCGGTGATGCAGGGCAGTCTGGAGCGACTGCTGATGCTGACATCTGGTCCGGACTGAAGGACCTGACAACCATTACGGACATGTCGTCTACTGTCACTGCATATGATTCTCTCACCATTGATAGAATGGTGGAGGATTATATGAGTGACCGCATCCAAGTAGGCACGTCACACAGTCCGTACTTATACTGGCAGGAAAAAGAGGCAATTTGGAGGCCCTTGCACAAACTGGCTTTATTCTACCTAAGTTGCCCTCCCACAAGTGTGTACTCCGAAAGAGTGTTTAGTGCCGCCGCTCACCTTGTCAGCAATCGGCGTACGAGGTTACATCCAGAAAATGTGGAGAAGATGATGTTCATTAAAATGAATTATAATCAATTCCTCCGCGGAGACATTGACCAGCAGCAATTGCCTCCACAAAGTACACAGGGAGCTGACATGGTGGATTCCAGTGGGGACGAATTGATAATCTGTGAGGAAGGGGATGTACACGGTGATATATCGGAGGATGATGATGAGGTGGACATCTTGCCTCTGTAGAGCCAGTTTGTGCAAGGAGAGATTAATTGCTTCTTTTTTGGTGGGGGTCCAAACCAACCCGTCATTTCAGTCACAGTCGTGTGGCAGACCCTGTCACTGAAATGATGGGTTGGTTAAAGTGTGCATGTCCTGTTTTGTTTATACAACATAAGGGTGGGTGGGAAGGGCCCAAGGACAATTCCATCTTGCACCTCTTTTTTCTTTTATTTTTCTTTGCGTCATGTGCTGTTTGGGGAGGGTTTTTTGGAAGGGACATCCTGCGTGACACTGCAGTGCCACTCCTAGATGGGCCCGGTGTTTGTGTCGGCCACTAGGGTCGCTTATCTTTCTCACACAGTCAGCTACCTCATTGCGCCTCTTTTTTTCTTTGCGTCATGTGCTGTTTGGGGAGGGTTTTTTGGAAGGGACATCCTGCGTGACACTGCAGTGCCACTCCTAGATGGGCCCGGTGTTTGTGTCGGCCACTAGGGTCGCTTATCTTTCTCACACAGTCAGCTACCTCATTGCGCCTCTTTTTTTCTTTGCGTCATGTGCTGTTTGGGGAGGGTTTTTTGGAAGGGACATCCTGCGTGACACTGCAGTGCCACTCCTAGATGGGCCAGGTGTTTGTGTCGGCCACTAGGGTCGCTAATCTTACTCACACAGCTACCTCATTGCGCCTCTTTTTTTCTTTGCGTCATGTGCTGCTTGGGGAGGGTTTTTTGGAAGGGACATCCTGCGTGACACTGCAGTGCCACTCCTAGATGGGCCCGGTGTTTGTGTTGGCCACTAGGGTCGCTTATCTTTCTCACACAGTCAGCTACCTCATTGCGCCTCTTTTTTTCTTTGCGTCATGTGCTGTTTGGGGAGGGTTTTTTGGAAGGGACATCCTGCGTGACACTGCAGTGCCACTCCTAGATGGGCCCGGTGTTTGTGTCGGCCACTAGGGTCGCTAATCTTACTCACACAGCTACCTCATTGCGCCTCTTTTTTTCTTTGCGTCATGTGCTGTTTGGGGAGGGTTTTTTGGAAGGGACATCCTGCGTGACACTGCAGTGCCACTCCTAGATGGGCCCGGTGTTTGTGTCGGCCACTAGGGTCGCTGAGCTTAGTCATCCAGCGACCTCGGTGCAAATTTTAGGACTAAAAATAATATTGTGAGGTGTAAGGTGTTCAGAATAGACTGAAAATGAGTGTTAATTATGGTTATTGAGGTTAATAATACTATGGGATCAAAATGACCCCCAAATTCAATGTTTTAAGATGTTTTTTAGGGTTTTTTGAAAAAACCACCCGAATCCAAAACACACCCGAATCCGACAAAAAAATTCGGTGAGGTTTTGCCAAAACGCGGTCGAACCCAAAACACGGCCGCGGAACCGAACCCAAAACCAAAACACAAAACCCGAAAAATTTCAGGCGCTCATCTCTAATTTTCAGTCTATTCTGAACACCTCACACCTCACAATATTATTTTTAGTCCTAAAATTTGCACCGAGGTAGCTGTGTGACTAAGCTAAGCGACCCAAGTGGCCGACACAAACACCTGGCCCATCTAGGAGTGGCACTGCAGTGTCACGCAGGATGGCCCTTCCAAAAAATACTCCCCAAACAGCACATGACGCAAAGAAAAAAAGAGGCGCACCAAGGTCGCTGTGTGACTAAGCTAAGCGACCCAAGTGGCCGACACAAACACCTGGCCCATCTAGGAGTGGCACTGCAGTGTCACGCAGGATGGCCCTTCCAAAAAATACTCCCCAAACAGCACATGACGCAAAGAAAAAAAGAGGCGCACCAAGGTCGCTGTGTGACTAAGCTAAGCGATACAAGTGGCCGACACAAACACCTGGCCCATCTAGGAGTGGCACTGCAGTGTCACGCAGGATGGCCCTTCCAAAAACTACTCCCCAAACAGCACATGACGCAAAGAAAAATGAAAGAATAAAGAGGTGCAAGATGGAATTGTCCTTGTGCCCTCCCACCCACCCTTATGTTGTATAAACAGGACATGCACACTTTAACGAACCCATCATTTCAGCGACAGGGTCTGCCACACGACTGTGACTGAAATGACTGGTTGGTTTGGGCCCCCACCAAAAAAGAAGCAATCAATCTCTCCTTGCACAAACTGGCTCTACAGAGGCAAGATGTCCACCTCATCATCATCCTCCGATTCATCACCCCTTTCACTGTGTACATCCCCCTCCTCACAGATTATTCATTCGTCCCCACTGGAATCCACCATCTCAGGTCCCCGTGTACTTTCTGGAGGGAATTGCTGCTGGTGAATGTCTCCATGGAGGAATTGATTATAATTCATTTTAATGAACATCATCTTCTCCACATTTTCTGGAAGTAACCTCGTACGCCGATTGCTGACAAGGTGAGCGGCGGCACTAAACACTCTTTCGGAGTACACACTGGAGGGAGGGCAACTTAGGTAGAATAAAGCCAGTTTGTGCAAGGGCCTCCAAATTGCCTCTTTTTCCTGCCAGTATACGTACGGACTGTCTGACATGCCTACTTGGATGCGGTCACTCATATAATCCTCCACCATTCTTTCAATGGTGAGAGAATCATATGCAGTGACAGTAGAAGACATGTCAGTAATCGTTGGCAGGTCCTTCAGTCCGGACCAGATGTCAGCATCAGCAGTCGCTCCAGACTGCCCTGATTCACCGCCATCGGGTGGGCTCGGAATTCGTAGCCTTTTCCTCACACCCCCAGTTGCGGGAGAATGTGAAGGAGGAGATGTTGACGGGTCGCGTTCCGCTTGACTTGACAATTTTCTCACCAGCAGGTCTTTGAACCTCTGCAGACTTGTGTCTGCCGGAAAGAGAGATCCAACGTAGGTTTTAAATCTAGGATCGTGGCCAAAATGTAGTGCTCTGATTTCAACAGATTGACCACCCGTGAATCCTGGTTAAGCGAATGTAGGGCTCCATCCACAAGTCCCACATGCCTAGCGGAATCGCTCTGTTTTAGCTCCTCCTTCAATGCCTCCAGCTTCTTCTGCAAAAGCCTGATGAGGGGAATGACCTGACTCAGGCTGGCAGTGTCTGAACTGACTTCACGTGTGGCAAGTTCAAAAGGTTACAGAACCTTGCACAACGTTGAAATCATTCTCCACTGCGCTTGAGACAGGTGCATTCCACCTCCTTTGCCTATATCGTGGGCAGATGTATAGGCTTGAATGGCCTTTTGCTGCTCCTCCATCCTCTGAAGCATATAGAGGGTTGAATTCCACCTCGTTACCACCTCTTGCTTCAGATGATGGCAGGGCAGGTTCAGGTGTTTTTGGTGGTGCTCCAGTCTTCTGTACGCGGTGCCTGAACGCCGAAAGTGGCCCGCAATTCTTCTGGCCACCGACAGCATCTCTTGCACGCCCCTGTCGTTTTTTAAATAATTCTGCACCACCAAATTCAAGGTATGTGCAAAACATGGGACGTGCTGGAATTTGCACACATGTAATGCACGCACAATATTGCTGGCATTGTCCGATGCCACAAATCCCCAGGAGAGTCCAATTGGGGTAAGCCATTCTGGGATGATCTTCCTCAGTTGCCGTAAGAGGTTTTCAGCTGTGTGCATATTCTGGAAAGCGGTGATACAAAGCGTAGCCTGCCTAGGAAAGAGTTGGCATTTGCGAGATGCTGCTACTGGTGCCGCCGCTGCTGTTCTTGCAGCGGGAGGCAATACATCTACCTAGTGGGCTGTCACAGTCATATAGTCCTGAGTCTGCCCTGCTCCACTTGTCCACATGTCCGTGGTTAAGTGGACATTGGGTACAACTGCATTTTTTAGGACACTGGTGAGTCTTTTTCTGACGTCCGTGTACATTCTCGGTATCGCCTGCCTAGAGAATTGGAACCTAGATGGTATTTGGTAACGGGGGCACACTACCTCAAGCAATTCTCTAGTTCCCCGTGAACTAACGGCGGATACTGGACGCACGTCTAACACCAACATAGTTGTCAAGGCCTGAGTTATCCGCTTTGCAACAGGATGACTGCTGTGATATTTCATCTTCCTCGCAAAGGACTGTTGGACAGTCAATTGCTTACTGGAAGTAGTACAAGTGGTCTTCCGACTTGCCCTCTGGGATGACGATTGACTCCCAGCAGCAACAACAGCAGCGCCAGCAGCAGTAGGCGTTACACTCAAGGATGCATCGGAGGAATCCCAGGCAGGAGAGGACTCGTCAGACTTGCCAGTGACATGGCCTGCAGGACTATTGGCTTTCCTGGGGAAGGAGGAAATTGACACTGAGGGAGTTGGTGGTGTGGTTTGCGGGAGCTTGGTTACAAGAAGAAGGGATTTACTGGTCAGTGGACTGCTTCCGCTGTCGCCCAAAGTTTTTGAACATGTCACTGACTTATTATGAATGCGCTGCAGGTGACGTATAAGGGAGGATGTTCCTAGGTGGTTAACGTCCTTACCCTTACTTATTACAGCTTGACAAAGGCAACACACGGCTTGACACCAGTTGTCCGCATTTCTGTTGAAATAATTCCACACTGAAGAGCTGATTTTTTTTGTATTTTGACCAGGCATGTCAATGGCCATATTCCTCCCACGGACAACAGGTGTCTCCCCGGGTGCCTGACTTAAACTAACCACATCACCATCAGAATCCTCCTTGTCAATTTCCTCCCCAGCGCCAGCAACACCCATATCCTCATCCTGGTGTACTTCAACACTGACATCTTCAATTTGACTATCAGGAACTGGACTGCGGGTGCTCCTTCCAGCACTTGCAGGGGGCGTGCAAATGGTGGAAGGCGCAAGCTCTTCCCGTCCAGTGTTGGGAAGGTCAGGCATCGCAACCGACACAATTGGACTCTCCTTGGGGATTTGTGATTTCGAAGAACGCACAGTTCTTTGCTGTGCTTTTGCCAGCTTAAGTCTTTTCTTTTTTCTAGCGAGAGGATGAGTGCTTCCATCCTCATGTGAAGCTGAACCACTAGCCATGAACATAGGCCAGGGCCTCAGCCGTTCCTTGCCACTCCGTGTCGTAAATGGCATATTGGCAAGTTTACGCTTCTCTTCAGACGCTTTTAATTTTGATTTTTGGGTCATTTTACTGAACTTTTGTGTTTTGGATTTTACATGCTCTGTACTATGACATTGGGCATCGGCCTTGGCAGACGACGTTGATGGCATTTCATCGTCTCGGCCATGACTAGTGGCAGCAGCTTCAGCACGAGGTGGAAGTGGATCTTGATCTTTCCCTATTTTTTTAACCTCCACATTTTTGTGCTTCATATTTTAATGCGCACAACTAAAAGCCACCACAGGTATACAATGTAGATGGATGGATAGTATAGTATTATATTACTTATGGAGGACGAGTGCACTGACGACACAGAGGTAGGTACAGCCGTGGCCTACCGTACTGCTATATATGTATATATAATATACTGTATAATAATAACGGACCTGGTGGACACTGTCAGCAGACTGCTAAACTAGTATGAAGAAAAAAAAAAGCCACCACAGGTATACAATGTAGATGGATGGATGGATAGTATAGTATTATATTACTTATGGACGACGAGTGCACTGACGACACAGAGGTAGGTACAGCCGTGGCCTACCGTACTGCTATATATATATATATATATATAATATACTGTATAACAATAACGGACCTGGTGGACACTGTCAGCAGACTGCTAAACTAGTATGAAGGAAAAAAAAGCCACCACAGGTATACAATGTAGATGGATAGATAGTATAGTATTATATTACTTATGGACGACGAGTGCACTGACGACACAGAGGTAGGTACAGCCGTGGCCTACCGTACTGCTATATATATATATATATATATATATATATATATATATAATATACTGTATAATAATAACGGACCTGGTGGACACTATCAGCAGACTGCTAAACTAGTATGAAGAAAAAAAAGCCACCACAGGTATACAATGTAGATGGATGGATAGTATAGTATTATATTACTTATGGAGGATGAGTGCACTGACGACACAGAGGTAGGTACAGCCGTGGCCTACCGTACTGCTATATATATATATATATATATATAATATACTGTATAATAATAACGGACCTGGTGGACACTGTCAGCAGACTGCTAAACTAGTATGAAGAAAAAAAAAAGCCACCACAGGTATACAATGTAGATGGATGGATAGTATAGTTATATATTACTTATGGAGGACGAGTGCACTGACGACACAGAGGTAGGTACAGCCGTGGCCTACCGTACTGCTATATATATATATATATATATATATATATATATATAATATACTGTATAATAATAATAGCGGACCTGGTGGACACTGTCAGCAGACTGCTAAACTAGTATAAAGAAAAAAAAAGCCACCACAGGTATACAATGTAGATGGATGGATAGTATAGTATTACATTACTTATGGAGGACGAGTGCACTGACGACACAGAGGTAGGTACAGCCGTGGCCTACCGTACAGCTATATATATATATATATATATATATATATAATATACTGTATAATAATAACGGACCTGGTGGACACTGTCAGCAGACTGCTAAACTAGTATGAAGAAAAAAAAAAGCCACCACAGGTATACAATGTAGATGGATGGATAGTATAGTTATATATTACTTATGGAGGACGAGTGCACTGACGACACAGAGGTAGGTACAGCCGTGGCCTACCGTACTGCTATATATATATATATATATATATATATATATATAATATACTGTATAATAATAATAGCGGACCTGGTGGACACTGTCAGCAGACTGCTAAACTAGTATAAAGGAAAAAAAAGCCACCACAGGTATACAATGTAGATGGATGGATAGTATAGTATTACATTACTTATGGAGGACGAGTGCACTGACGACACAGAGGTAGGTACAGCCGTGGCCTACCGTACTGCTATATATATATATATATAATATACTGTATAATAATAACGGACCTGGTGGACACTGTCAGCAGACTGCTAAACTAGTATGAAGAAAAAAAAAAGCCACCACAGGTATACAATGTAGATGGATGGATAGTATAGTATTATATTACTTATGGACGACGAGTGCACTGACGACACAGAGGTAGGTACAGCTGTGGCCTACCGTACTGCTATATATATATATATAATATACTGTATAATAATAACGGACCTGGTGGACACTGTCAGCAGACTGCTAAACTAGTATGAAGAAAAAAAAAGCCACCACAGGTATACAATGTAGATGGATGGATAGTATAGTATTATATTACTTATGGAGGATGAGTGCACTGACGACACAGAGGTAGGTACAGCCGTGGCCTACCGTACTGCTATATATATATATATATAATATACTGTATAATAATAACGGACCTGGTGGACACTGTCAGCAGACTGCTAAACTAGTATGAAGAAAAAAAAAGCCACCACAGGTATACAATGTAGATGGATGGATAGTATAGTATTATATTACTTATGGACGACGAGTGCACTGACGACACAGAGGTAGGTACAGCCGTGGCCTACCGTACTGCTATATATATATATATATATATAATATACTGTATAATAATAACTGACCTGGTGGACACTGTCAGCAGACTGCTAAACTAGTATGAAGGAAAAAAAAGCCACCACAGGTATACAATGTAGATGGATGGATAGTATAGTATTATATTACTTATGGAGGACGAGTGCACTGACGACACAGAGGTAGGTACAGCCGTGGCCTACCGTACTGCTATATATATATATATATATATATATACTGTATAATAATAACGGACCTGGTGGACACTGTCAGCAGACTGCTAAACTAGTATGAAGAAAAAAAAAGCCACCACAGGTATACAATGTAGATGGATGGATAGTATAGTATTATATTACTTATGGAGGACGAGTGCACTGACGACACAGAGGTAGGTACAGCCGTGGCCTACCGTACTGCTATATATGTATATATAATATACTGTATAATAATAACGGACCTGGTGGACACTGTCAGCAGACTGCTAAACTAGTATGAAGAAAAAAAAAAGCCACCACAGGTATACAATGTAGATGGATGGATGGATAGTATAGTATTATATTACTTATGGACGACGAGTGCACTGACGACACAGAGGTAGGTACAGCCGTGGCCTACCGTACTGCTATATATATATATATATATATATATAATATACTGTATAACAATAACGGACCTGGTGGACACTGTCAGCAGACTGCTAAACTAGTATGAAGGAAAAAAAAGCCACCACAGGTATACAATGTAGATGGATAGATAGTATAGTATTATATTACTTATGGACGACGAGTGCACTGACGACACAGAGGTAGGTACAGCCGTGGCCTACCGTACTGCTATATATATATATATATATATATAATATATATATATAATATACTGTATAATAATAACGGACCTGGTGGACACTATCAGCAGACTGCTAAACTAGTATGAAGAAAAAAAAGCCACCACAGGTATACAATGTAGATGGATGGATAGTATAGTATTATATTACTTATGGAGGATGAGTGCACTGACGACACAGAGGTAGGTACAGCCGTGGCCTACCGTACTGCTATATATATATATATATATATAATATACTGTATAATAATAACGGACCTGGTGGACACTGTCAGCAGACTGCTAAACTAGTATGAAGAAAAAAAAAAGCCACCACAGGTATACAATGTAGATGGATGGATAGTATAGTTATATATTACTTATGGAGGACGAGTGCACTGACGACACAGAGGTAGGTACAGCCGTGGCCTACCGTACTGCTATATATATATATATATATATATATATATATAATATACTGTATAATAATAATAGCGGACCTGGTGGACACTGTCAGCAGACTGCTAAACTAGTATAAAGAAAAAAAAAGCCACCACAGGTATACAATGTACATGGATGGATAGTATAGTATTACATTACTTATGGAGGACGAGTGCACTGACGACACAGAGGTAGGTACAGCCGTGGCCTACCGTACAGCTATATATATATATATATATATATATATATAATATACTGTATAATAATAACGGACCTGGTGGACACTGTCAGCAGACTGCTAAACTAGTATGAAGAAAAAAAAAGCCACCACAGGTATACAATGTAGATGGATGGATAGTATAGTATTATATTACTTATGGAGGACGAGTGCACTGACGACACAGAGGTAGGTACAGCCGTGGCCTACCGTACTGCTATATATATATATATATATATATATATACTGTATAATAATAACGGACCTGGTGGACACTGTCAGCAGACTGCTAAACTAGTATGAAGAAAAAAAAAGCCACCACAGGTATACAATGTAGATGGATGGATAGTATAGTATTATATTACTTATGGAGGACGAGTGCACTGACGACACAGAGGTAGGTACAGCCGTGGCCTACCGTACTGCTATATATGTATATATAATATACTGTATAATAATAACGGACCTGGTGGACACTGTCAGCAGACTGCTAAACTAGTATGAAGAAAAAAAAAAGCCACCACAGGTATACAATGTAGATGGATGGATGGATAGTATAGTATTATATTACTTATGGACGACGAGTGCACTGACGACACAGAGGTAGGTACAGCCGTGGCCTACCGTACTGCTATATATATATATATATATATATATAATATACTGTATAACAATAACGGACCTGGTGGACACTGTCAGCAGACTGCTAAACTAGTATGAAGGAAAAAAAAGCCACCACAGGTATACAATGTAGATGGATAGATAGTATAGTATTATATTACTTATGGACGACGAGTGCACTGACGACACAGAGGTAGGTACAGCCGTGGCCTACCGTACTGCTATATATATATATATATATATATATATATATATAATATACTGTATAATAATAACGGACCTGGTGGACACTATCAGCAGACTGCTAAACTAGTATGAAGAAAAAAAAGCCACCACAGGTATACAATGTAGATGGATGGATAGTATAGTATTATATTACTTATGGAGGATGAGTGCACTGACGACACAGAGGTAGGTACAGCCGTGGCCTACCGTACTGCTATATATATATATATATATATATAATATACTGTATAATAATAACGGACCTGGTGGACACTGTCAGCAGACTGCTAAACTAGTATGAAGAAAAAAAAAAGCCACCACAGGTATACAATGTAGATGGATGGATAGTATAGTTATATATTACTTATGGAGGACGAGTGCACTGACGACACAGAGGTAGGTACAGCCGTGGCCTACCGTACTGCTATATATATATATATATATATATATATATATATATAATATACTGTATAATAATAATAGCGGACCTGGTGGACACTGTCAGCAGACTGCTAAACTAGTATAAAGAAAAAAAAAGCCACCACAGGTATACAATGTAGATGGATGGATAGTATAGTATTACATTACTTATGGAGGACGAGTGCACTGACGACACAGAGGTAGGTACAGCCGTGGCCTACCGTACAGCTATATATATATATATATATATATATATAATATACTGTATAATAATAACGGACCTGGTGGACACTGTCAGCAGACTGCTAAACTAGTATGAAGAAAAAAAAAAGCCACCACAGGTATACAATGTAGATGGATGGATAGTATAGTTATATATTACTTATGGAGGACGAGTGCACTGACGACACAGAGGTAGGTACAGCCGTGGCCTACCGTACTGCTATATATATATATATATATATATATAATATACTGTATAATAATAATAGCGGACCTGGTGGACACTGTCAGCAGACTGCTAAACTAGTATAAAGGAAAAAAAAGCCACCACAGGTATACAATGTAGATGGATGGATAGTATAGTATTACATTACTTATGGAGGACGAGTGCACTGACGACACAGAGGTAGGTACAGCCGTGGCCTACCGTACTGCTATATATATATATATATAATATACTGTATAATAATAACGGACCTGGTGGACACTGTCAGCAGACTGCTAAACTAGTATGAAGAAAAAAAAAGCCACCACAGGTATACAATGTAGATGGATGGATAGTATAGTATTATATTACTTATGGACGACGAGTGCACTGACGACACAGAGGTAGGTACAGCTGTGGCCTACCGTACTGCTATATATATATATATAATATACTGTATAATAATAACGGACCTGGTGGACACTGTCAGCAGACTGCTAAACTAGTATGAAGAAAAAAAAAAAGCCACCACAGGTATACAATGTAGATGGATGGATAGTATAGTATTATATTACTTATGGAGGATGAGTGCACTGACGACACAGAGGTAGGTACAGCCGTGGCCTACCGTACTGCTATATATATATATATATAATATACTGTATAATAATAACGGACCTGGTGGACACTGTCAGCAGACTGCTAAACTAGTATGAAGAAAAAAAAAGCCACCACAGGTATACAATGTAGATGGATGGATAGTATAGTATTATATTACTTATGGACGACGAGTGCACTGACGACACAGAGGTAGGTACAGCCGTGGCCTACCGTACTGCTATATATATATATATATATAATATACTGTATAATAATAACTGACCTGGTGGACACTGTCAGCAGACTGCTAAACTAGTATGAAGGAAAAAAAAGCCACCACAGGTATACAATGTAGATGGATGGATAGTATAGTATTATATTACTTATGGAGGACGAGTGCACTGACGACACAGAGGTAGGTACAGCCGTGGCCTACCGTACTGCTATATATATATATATATATATATATATACTGTATAATAATAACGGACCTGGTGGACACTGTCAGCAGACTGCTAAACTAGTATGAAGAAAAAAAAAGCCACCACAGGTATACAATGTAGATGGATGGATAGTATAGTATTATATTACTTATGGAGGACGAGTGCACTGACGACACAGAGGTAGGTACAGCCGTGGCCTACCGTACTGCTATATATATATATATATAATATACTGTATAATAATAACGGACCTGGTGGACACTGTCAGCAGACTGCTAAACTAGTATGAAGAAAAAAAAAGCCACCACAGGTATACAATGTAGATGGATGGATAGTATAGTATTATATTACTTATGGACAACGAGTGCACTGATGACACAGAGGTAGGTACAGCCGTGGCCTACCGTACTGCTATATATATATATATATAATATACTGTATAATAATAATGGACCTGGTGGACACTGTCAGCAGACTGCTAAACTAGTATGAAGAAAAAAAAAGCCACCACAGGTATACAATGTAGATGGATGGATAGTATAGTATTATATTACTTATGGAGGACGAGTGCACTGACGACACAGAGGTAGGTACAGCCGTGGCCTACCGTACTGCTATATATATATATATAATATACTGTATAATAGTAATAACGGACCTGGTGGACACTGTCAGCAGACTGCTAAACTAGTATGAAGAAAAAAAAAAAGCCACCACAGGTATACAATGTAGATGGATGGATAGTATAGTATTATATTACTTATGGAGGATGAGTGCACTGACGACACAGAGGTAGGTACAGCCGTGGCCTACCGTACTGCTATATATAATATACTGTATAATAATAACGGACCTGGTGGACACTGTCAGCAGACTGCTAAACTAGTATGAAGAAAAAAAAAGCCACCACAGGTATACAATGTAGATGGATGGATAGTATAGTATTATATTACTTATGGACGACGAGTGCACTGACGACACAGAGGTAGGTACAGCCGTGGCCTACCGTACTGCTATATATATATATATATAATATACTGTATAATAATAACGGACCTGGTGGACACTGTCAGCAGACTGCTAAACTAGTATGAAGAAAAAAAAAGCCACCACAGGTATACAATGTAGATGGATGGATAGTATAGTATTATATTACTTATGGAGGACGAGTGCACTGACGACACAGAGGTAGGTACAGCCGTGACCTACCGTACTGCTATATATATATATAATATACTGTATAATAATAACAGACCTGGTGGACACTGTCAGCAGACTGCTTAACTAGTATGAAGAAAAAAAAAGCCACCACAGGTATACAATGTAGATGGATGGATAGTATAGTATTATATTACTTATGGACAACGAGTGCACTGATGACACAGAGGTAGGTACAGCCGTGGCCTACCGTACTGCTATATATATATATATATAATATACTGTATAATAATAATGGACCTGGTGGACACTGTCAGCAGACTGCTAAACTAGTATGAAGAAAAAAAAAGCCACCACAGGTATACAATGTAGATGGATGGATAGTATAGTATTATATTACTTATGGAGGACGAGTGCACTGACGACACAGAGGTAGGTACAGCCGTGGCCTACCGTACTGCTATATATATATATATAATATACTGTATAATAGTAATAACGGACCTGGTGGACACTGTCAGCAGACTGCTAAACTAGTATGAAGAAAAAAAAAAAGCCACCACAGGTATACAATGTAGATGGATGGATAGTATAGTATTATATTACTTATGGAGGATGAGTGCACTGACGACACAGAGGTAGGTACAGCCGTGGCCTACCGTACTGCTATATATAATATACTGTATAATAATAACGGACCTGGTGGACACTGTCAGCAGACTGCTAAACTAGTATGAAGAAAAAAAAAGCCACCACAGGTATACAATGTAGATGGATGGATAGTATAGTATTATATTACTTATGGACGACGAGTGCACTGACGACACAGAGGTAGGTACAGCCGTGGCCTACCGTACTGCTATATATATATATATAATATACTGTATAATAATAACGGACCTGGTGGACACTGTCAGCAGACTGCTAAACTAGTATGAAGAAAAAAAAAGCCACCACAGGTATACAATGTAGATGGATGGATAGTATAGTATTATATTACTTATGGAGGACGAGTGCACTGACGACACAGAGGTAGGTACAGCCGTGACCTACCGTACTGCTATATATATATATAATATACTGTATAATAATAACGGACCTGGTGGACACTGTCAGCAGACTGCTAAACTAGTATGAAGAAAAAAAAAGCCACCACAGGTATACAATGTAGATGGATGGATAGTATAGTATTATATTACTTATGGAGGACGAGTGCACTGACGACACAGAGGTAGGTACAGCCGTGGCCTACCGTACTGCTATATATATATATATAATATACTGTATAATAATAACGGACCTGGTGGACACTGTCGGCAGACTGCTAAACTAGTATGAAGAGAAAAAAAGCCACCACAGGTATACAATGTAGATGGATGGATAGTATAGTATTATATTACTTATGGACGACGAGTGCACTGACGACACAGAGGTAGGTACAGCCGTGGCCTACCGTACTGCTATATATATATATATATATATATACAACAAGGGAGAGACGGCGGCACTCAGAGACTTTCACTTTCAAAGGTAATAAAGCAAAGGGTGCATTTATTGGTCAACGTTTCGGGGGACGGACCCCCTTCTTCAGGACACTGCAAACTCCTGAAGAAGGGGGTCCGTCCCCCGAAACGTTGACCAATAAATGCACCCTTTGCTTTATTACCTTTGAAAGTGAAAGTCTCTGAGTGCCGCCGTCTCTCCCTTGTTGTACATATTGGGGTTGCCGCACCCCTAGGAGGGCACCGGAGCAATACCCCTTCGGGGACAACGGAGTGCCGGGCTGCTTCCATGTTCTATATATATATATATATATATATATAATATACTGTATAATAATAACGGACCTGGTGGACACTGTCAGCAGACTGCTAAACTAGTATGAAGAAAAAAAAAAGCCACCACAGGTATACAATGTAGATGGATGGATAGTATAGTATTATATTACTTATGGAGGACGAGTGCACTGACGACACAGAGGTAGGTACAGCCGTGGCCTACCGTACTGCTATATATATATATATATATATATATATATATATAATATACTGTATAATAATAACGGACCTGGTGGACACTGTCAGCAGACTGCTAAACTAGTATGAAGAAAAAAAAGCCACCACAGGTATACAATGTAGATGGATGGATAGTATAGTATTATATTACTTATGGACGACGAGTGCACTGACGACACAGAGGTAGGTACAGCCGTGGCCTACCGTACTGCTATATATATATATATATATATAATATACTGTATAATAATAACGGACCTGGTGGACACTGTCAGCAGACTGCTAAACTAGTATGAAGAAAAAAAAAGCCACCACAGGTATACAATGTAGATGGATGGATAGTATAGTATTATATTACTTATGGACGACGAGTGCACTGATGACACAGAGGTAGGTACAGCCGTGGCCTACTGTAGTGCTATATATATATATATAATATACTGTATAATAATAACGGACCTGGTGGACACTGTCAGCAGACTGCTAAACTAGTATGAAGAAAAAAAAAGCCACCACAGGTATACAATGTAGATGGATGGATACTATAGTATTATATTACTTATGGACGACGAGTGCACTGACGACACAGAGGTAGGTACAGCCATGGCCTACCGTACTGCTATGTATATGTATATATATATATAATATACTGTATAATAATAACGGACCTGGTGGACACTGTCAGCAGACTGCTAAACTAGTAGTATGAAGAAAAAAAAAGCCACCACAGGAGTGTTTTTCAGGCAGACAAACGTATACTGGACTGGTGGTCACTGTCAGCAAAACTGTGCACTGTACTCCTGCTATATCTGCTCCCCAGTCCCCACAATTAGGCAGTGTGAGCAGTGCACTCAGCACAGATATATCATGCAGCAGTGCAGCACACTGAGTGAGCACAGATATGGTGGAGCGTTTTTTTTTCAGGCAGAGAAACAACGGATTAAACTCACTGGTGGTATTATAATCAAAACCCTGCACTGTACTCCCTAACAGCTGCTCCCCGTCCCCAATCCTCCCCACAATTATAACTAAGTCACTCAGTCTTTTCTACTATAACGGAGAGGACGCCAGCCACGTCCTCTCCCTATCAATCTCAATGCACGTGTGAAAATGGCGGCGACGCGCGGCTGCTTATATAGAATCCGAATCTCACGAGAATCCGACAGCGGGATGATGACGTTCGGGCGCGCTCGGGTTAGCCGAGCAAGGCGGGAAGGTTCGAACCTGCCTCGGACCCGTGTAAAAAGGCTGAAGTTAGGGTGGGTCGGTTTCCGAGAAACCGAACCCGCTCATCACTACATATTTATAATTGTCCTTTTGTGTGTGACAAGTTGAGATTTTGTGAATCCTGAGTTGTTGCTGCTCATATTGCGGGTGTGTTTCAGGAGTGACGCAATCAGAAGGGAAACGGCGGCACAGAATATGAGGAACGGTATGACGGATCCTGCAAAGAAGGTGATCAGTAAATATGTGTAATTTCTTTTGACGTTTTCATCATTAGTGTCATTAGTGAGTTGGGTAGCGTTCATGTAATGTATGGAGAACACAGCCAATCCACATGGAAGGCTATAGAGAATAGACACCAGCAGTGACGTCAGGAGCAGCCAGGGGACCATCCTGGAGATGTTCATCTTAAGCCTCATGAATAATCTGTTGCTGTAGTTTGTGATCTTCACGTAGTAGAACACGCAGAGCACGGTGCCCCACCACAGGCTGCAGAATCCCACACATGTTATTACATTGATAATATATTGAAACACCATTTATGGAAAAAATAATGGGTAAATAAAAAATTAGCAAAAGAATCCGCACCACTCCCAGGCTGGTCATGAGAATGTCAATAGTCTGCAGAGAGTGGCCCTTCAGACACCAAATGAAGTTTTGTGTCACTATAAATGCATTGAGCAGTAATCCGATGGTCATCAGTAACCAAGTAACAGTTACTAAAACAAATGAAGTTGCGTAATTCATCTTCTCTGTTTCAGAACCAGGCACTTCTGTCAGAGGATCTGAGATCTCTATAAGCAACCAGCGCTGTACGTGTTACTTATCCTGGCTGAAACAGGCGGCAGAGTGATAGGAAAATGATACTGAGCTAATATTAAACTTAGAATGACTTGCTATGAAGTTTGCATGATATTTGACTACCAAACTCCAAGTAACCTGCCAATGCAATCAGTGTTGTGACTTATAAATAGAGATGTGCACCGGAAATTTTTCGGGTTTTTGTGTTTTGGTTTTGGATTCGGTTCCGCAGCCATGTTTTGGATTCGGACGCGTTTTGGCAAAACCTCCCTGAAAATTTTTTGTCGGATTCGGGTGTGTTTTGGATTTGGGTGTTTTTTTTTTCAAAAACCCCTCAAAAACATCTTAAATCATATAATTTGGGGGTCATTTTGATCCTATTGTATTATTAACCTCAATAACCACAATTTCCACTCATTTCCAGTCTATTCTGAACACCAGAATACTATTTTTAGCCCTAAAATTTGCACAGAGGTCGCTGGATGACTAAGCTAAGCGACCCAAGAGGGCGGCACAAACACCTGGCCCATCTAGGAGTGGCACTGCTGTGTCAGACAGGATGGCACTTAAAAAATTGGCCCAAAACAGCACATGATGCAAAGAAAAGAGAAAAAGAGGTGCACTGTGGTCACTGGACGGCTAAGCTAAGCGACACAAACACCTCAGTATCACAGGAATTATTTGTTCTAATCAATGGTATTATTGGTCCAAATCACTGGAAGAAAATGACAAAATCCCTGGAATTATTCGTTCTAATCAATGATATTATTGGTCCAAATCACTGGAAGAAAATGACAAAATCACTGGAATTATTTGTTCTAATCAATGGTATTATTGGTCCAAATCACTGGAAGAAAATGACAAAATCACTGGAATTATTTGGCAAGATCACTGTAATTAATAATTATAAATCACTTATATTAATTGGTAAAATCTCGCTATCGCCTGCCTAGTGAAGTGGAATCTAGATGGGATTTTGTACCGGGGACACAATAACTTCATCAATTGTCTAAATCCCACTGCACTAATTGGCGGAAAATGGGCACACGTCTAACAGCGCACTGATTATACTGAGAACTGATTATACTGATCACTGATGATACTACGGAGAACTGACACTGAGCAGCGAGAACAGCACTGGACTATTGTACTGTAGTATACTGGTCACCACAATGCAGCACTGACACTGAGCACAGATATTAAGCACTGATAAGGATACTAGAAGTGACACAGAGCTGCAAGATACAGCAATGGCCTACTGTACTGCTACTGTACTATATGTATACTGCTGGTCACCTAAATGCTGCACTGTCCTACTATATACTGCTCACAACAATGCAGCACAGATATGGAATGGATACTTACAGTGACACAGAGCTGCAAGATACAGCAATGGCCTACTGTACTGTACTACTATAATTCTATACTGGTGGTCCCCACAATGCAGCACACTGAGCACAGATATTACCAGGTGTATCTCACACATCGCTCAGTACAGATTACAGGATGTATAATCACCAGGTGTATAACACACGTCGCACAGTACAGTATACAGTATGCAGCTCTGGAGGGATCAGTATTTGGCAGGAAGGCGAGGCCTGGTCCTGGCAGCAGAGTGACAGGTGGCCGTATAGTAGCAGCCAGCTCCAAATCTGGCAGTGTGTGGAGAGTGAGGGGGTGAGGGAAGGGAACAAGCGCTGGAGTGTCTGAGCGGAGGGCTTGGAAGTTCAGGGGGAGTGAGGCGGGAGCTGCTCTTCCATAGCAGCGCACAGTGGTGGTGACGGAGTCTGACAAAGGAGGGAGGAGGAGGATTGGGGCAACTGGCCGCAGGGGAGCACTGTGCCGCAGCCATCACCTGCAGGGGGAGTGGAGGGAAACACATCCTATCTGCCCCAGATAAGAGACTACTGATCAGAGCAATTGAGGGTCGGAGTTTTTCTGAAAGGTGGAAAGGAAGGGTTCTTTTTCATGTAGACTGGAAGGACTACAACAAACTTGGAGTGACTACACTTTTCACCCTAGTTTGGCAGCCCTGCTGCCCTTTAATACACAGATGAATGAAGACTCCATTTGGAAAGGCGGCCGCTCAGCGATCAAGAGCTGATGCAGCACATGCAGGTGTTTCTGCAAATATGATGAAGAAAAGAACATCTCATAAGAAACATCGAAACAATATGGGACCAAGTAAACCAATCTCCCAGCCAAGTCGAAATATTGTAGGCTGTAGAATACAGCATGGGTGAAAGAGGGCAGTGGGCCAATAACCCAGTGGAAAGCAACAGTTCTGGATCAAGTACCAGTGAATCCCTCCCTCTATCTTATAAAGTATGATGGATTTGATTGTGTCTATGGACTTGAGCTTCACAAGGATGAAAGGGTGTCTGCTCTTGAAGTTCTACCAGACAGAGTTGCCTCATCCTGAATCAGCGATGCCCATTTGGCTGACATAATGATTGGTAAAGCAGTGGAGCATATGTTTGAAACAGAGGATGGTTCCAAGGATGAGTGGCGAGGGATGGTATTAGCACGAGCACCTATTATGAACACATGGTTTATTATTATATAACCTATGAAAAGGACCCAGTCTTATATATGTATCAACTTTTAGATGACTATAAAGAAGGAGATCTTCGGATCATGCCAGACTCAAATGATTCCCCTCCAGCTGAAAGAGAACCAGGGGAGGTTGTGGACAACCTGGTGGGCAAACAAGTGGAATATGCCAAAGAAGATGGCTCAAAAAGGACTGGCATGGTTATTCATCAAGTTGAAGCTAAACCATCTGTGTACTTCATTAAGTTTGATGACAATTTCCATATTTATGTCTACGATTTGGTGAAGACATCCTAAATAGGATTCTGTACTTTTTTTTTTTTTTTTGCCAAACGTAATCTAATGTAAACATTTGTAGAAAGTCGCTGCTTTCTGATTACAGAAATGCTCAGATATTCCTGCGAATCCACAATCCCTTCCCAGAGGAAAAATAAATTGAGAAACCGTTGTTTAAGAATGCTTGTTCTCTTTCCCTTACAAAGGAACAAGCCACTTTCCAAGAAGACTGACGTTTTTGGGATTATGGCGACATAATGTTTTTTAAATATAAATCCTAAAGCAGGTGGTGTATTAGAGCAAAAGAGTGCAAGAGACCAGCCATGCAGTTTCTGAAATATTATGACAAAATGTTACTGTATTTCATAAGCACTCATTCCTAACTCTGCTAAGTACTGTTTGGTATACTGTATCTGGCTTCCATGAGGTAGTTGTCCATTATTTCAGCTTCCATTGACCTTTTTGAAAGCGGTAGAAGTTATCGATTCTTTTTTTTTTCCCCTATTTTTAATTTTCTCCTGCATAGCCCAGTAAAATGTTGCAATGTTAAGTATTGACTTGTGCCTTCTGGGGGTCCACTTCTTCACCAAAATCAGCCAAATCTCATCCTAACCTTCTGTTCCACGTTCTCTATGTACCCCATCTGTGTCACCCATGTCTGTCTACCCCTCCCCTTTAGATTGTAAGCTCTCACGAGCAGGGCCCTCTTCCCTCATGTGCTTATCCTTTGTCTTACTTTAATAATCTTCAACTGTACCACATCCAGTAGTCTTCTGCCACCTGATACTTATTCCAGTGTCATCTGCTGATGTAACTATGTTTATTTACCCTGTACTTGTCCTATACTGTCATCAACTGTAAGTTGCTGTTTTCCTGTTTGATTATTTATGTACTCTGTAATTGGGCGCTGCGGAACCCTTGTGGCACCATATAAATAAATGATGATAATAATAATAATATAGGGTGTATAATCCCCAGGTGTATTTTCTCACACATCGCTCAGTACAGTATATAGGGTGTATAATACCCAGGTGTATCTCACACATCACACAGTACAGTATATAGGGTGTATAATCCCCATGTGTATCTCGCACATCGCTCAGTACAGATTACAGGATTTATAATCACCAGGTGTATAACACATGTCGCACAGTACAGTATACAGGGTGTATAATTAATTGCCAGGTGTATCACACACATCGCACAGTACAGTATATAGGGTGTATAATCCCAAGGTGTATCTCACACATCGCTCAGTACAGTATACAGGGTGTATAATCACCAGGTGTATCACAAACGTTGCACAGTACAGTATACAGGGTGTATAATCCCCAGGTGTATCTCACACATCGCTCAGTACAGATTACAGGATGTATAAAATCACCAGGTGTATAACACATGTCGCACAGTACAGTATACATACTGGTCACAACAATGCAGCAGATATTGAGCACTGATCAGGATACTAGAAGTGACACAGAGCTGCAAGATACAGCAATGGCCTACTGTACTGTACTATATGTATACTGCTGGTCACCAAAATGCTGCACTGTCCTACTATATACTGCTCACAATAATGCAGCACAGAGATAGTATACTTGACACAGAGCTGCAAGATACAGCAATGGCCCAGGGGCGGAACTGTGGGAGGCAGTGGAGTCGGCTGCCGCCGGGCTCCTGACCACAAGGGGGCGCATCTCCTCCACTGTCTCCCGCAGCCTGAGAACTGCGCTGCTATTGTGGACGGAGGAGCAGTCACTGACACGGAAGCTGCCTCCTGTAGGGAGAGATGGCACTGGCTGCAGCTAGGGGGAGCTCCAGAGCACAGCTCCTCTTCTAGCCAGCCGAGGGAAGCTCTCTGCTCCGTCAGCCTGATGATGAAAGCCAAAGGTAGACACTGTGTGGGGGGTAGCGGAGAGGTGTATTTGGGGGGAAGCACTGTGTTTTGTGTGTGCTTGTTTTTAAGTGAGGTGTGTGTGTGTTTTTAATGAAAGTTGTGCATTCAAGTAAAAGGCATGTGTGTGAGTGATGTGTGTGTGTGTGTAAGTGAGAGACATGTGTATGTAAGTGAGAGGCATGTATGTGTGTGTAAGTGGGAGGCATGTGTATGTAAGAGAGACTTGTGTGTGTAAGTGAAAGAGACGTGTGTGTGTGTGTTTAAGTGAATGAGGCGTTTGTGTTTTTTTTATATATATATCTAGTGTTCACGCTAGGTGTCTGCACCTTTTTTTAGACAGATGAATCCCACCCTGCCCGTTTTTGTGCGCCCTACCAACCCGCCGTTTTCTGCCTGCCGTACCCCGCCACGCCGCCAGACCCAGCCGTGCGCCGCCGGACCCGGTAAGCACATGAGAGTCCCCCTGGGCTAAATTAACCTTGTAAGTATTTTGCAGCTGTAAACTTCAATCTCAGTGCTCTCTACCTGGTGCAGTGTGCCTCAGTGCTCTCTACCTGGTGCAGTGTGCCTCAGTGCTCTCTACCTGGTGCAGTGTGCCTCAGTGCTCTCTACCTGGTGCAGTGTGTCTCAGTGCTCTCTACCTGGTGCAGTGTGCCTCAGTGCTCTCTACCTGGTGCAGTGTGCCTCAGTGCTCTCTACCTGGTGCAGTGTGTCTCAGTGCTCTCTACCTGGTGCAGTGTGCCTCAGTGCTCTCTACCTGGTGCAGTGTGTCTCAGTGCTCTCTACCTGGTGCAGTGTGCCTCAGTGCTCTCTACCTGGTGCAGTGTGCCTCAGTGCTCTCTACCTGGTGCAGTGTGCCTCAGTGCTCTCTACCTGGTGCAGTGTGTCTCAGTGCTCTCTACCTGGTGCAGTGTGCCTCAGTGCTCTCTACCTGGTGCAGTGTGCCTCAGTGCTCTCTACCTGGTGCAGTGTGCCTCAGTGCTCTCTACCTGGTGCAGTGTGCCTCAGTGCTCTCTACCTGGTGCAGTGTGTCTCAGTGCTCTCTACCTGGTGCAGTGTGTCTCAGTGCTCTCTACCTGGTGCAGTGTGCCTCAGTGCTCTCTACCTGGTGCAGTGTGCCTCAGTGCTCTCTACCTGGTGCAGTGTGCCTCAGTGCTCTCTACCTGGTGCAGTGTGCCTCAGTGCTCTCTACCTGGTGCAGTGTGCCTCAGTGCTCTCTACCTGGTGCAGTGTGCCTCAGTGCTCTCTACCTGGTGCAATGTGTATAACGTGCTCTATCTGTCGCAGTGTGTAGGAGGTTCTATCTGGTGCAATGTGTATTAGGTGCACCACCGTGTTGTAATAAAGTGTTTGGCCCCTATTATGAAACAACGCCGCTAGATTTTTGGAGCGCGCCTTCGGCGCGCACTGTCCATGTTTTGGCCCATAGGTATGGGAGCACCAAGCATTATAGTATGTACCTAAGTTTGCCCATCCCTCCCCGTGATCAGCACCCTGCCGTAAAAAAAATCCTACAGTGAACACTAATTATATCGGCACACCACTGCGCCAAAGCATCTCCATCGAGACCTGCTGGCGGGTGAGGGAGCACTGTAGGTGTACTATAATGGTATGCTGGTGTCTGTTTTATTGTAATAACTGACTTGGTGTGCGTCCACTTTGTATGTGTATCTATATTACTACTGGGAAAGGTACCTGAGCACGCTGCTACTGTTCACCCTTAGTGCCGGATAGCTACATATGGTATGTGTGTGTATGTGTATATGTAGGGGGGCACCAACATTTATCATGCCTCCGGGCGACTGGGACGAACTTACGCCACTGCAATGGCCTACTGTACTGTACTATATGTATACTGCTGGTCACCAAAATGCTGCACTGTCCTACTATATACTGCTCACAATAATGCAGCACAGAGATAGTATACTTGACACAGAGCTGCAAGATACAGCAATGGCCTACTGTACTGTACTATGGGGGTCATTCCGAGTTGTTCGCTCGTTGCCGATTTTCGCTACGGAGCGATTAAGGCAAAAATGCGCATGCGCATGGTACGCAGTGCGCATGCGCTAAGTATTTTTGCTCAAATCTTAGTAGATTTACTCACGCCCGAACAAAGATTTTTCATCGTTGAAGTGATCATAGTGTGATTGACAGGAAGTGGGTGTTTCTGGGCGGAAACTGGGCATTTTCTGGGAGAGTGCGGAAAAATGCAGGCGTGTCAGGCAAAAACACGGGAGTGTCTGGAGAAACGGGGGAGTGGTTGGCCGGACACTGGGCGTGTGTGTGACGTCAAACCAGGAATGAAATGGCCTGAACTGATCGCTATTTGTGAGTAGGTCTGGAGCTACTCAGAAACTGCTAAGAAATTTCTATTCGCTATTTTGCGAATTTTTCGTTCGCTATTCTGCTAAGCTAAGATTCACTCCCAGAGGGCGGCGGCCTAGCGTGTGCAATGCTGCTAAAAGCAGCTAACGAGCGAACAACTCGGAATGGGGGCCTTTATGTATACTGCTGGTCACCAAAATGCTGCACTGTTTGCAAATTTGTTAGCAGTTGGGCAAAACCATGTGCACTGCAGGGGGGCAGATGTAACATGTGCAGAGAGAGTTAGATTTGGGTGGTGTGTGTTCAAACTGAAATGTAAATTGCAGTGTAAAAATAAAGCAGCCAGTATTTACCCTGCACAGAAACAATATAACCCACCCAAATCTAACTCTCTCTGCAAATGTTATATCTGCCCCCTTGCAGTACACATGGGGGGTCATTCCGACCCGATCGCATGCTGCACTTTTTCACAGCCGTGCGATCGGGTCGGAACTGCGCAAGCGCTGCGGGCGCAATGCGCAGGCGCGTCGTTGCCCGGCAACGGAGGTCGCCGGGCAACAACGAGTCCTACGATGAAAGCGTTCGCAGCGGCTAACGCATGAAGATTGACAGGCAGGAGGCGGATCCGGGCATCAACTGACCATTTTCGAGGAGTGGTGATCCGAACGCAGGCGTGTCCAGGCGTTTGGAGGGCGGATATCTGTCAATTCCGGGACCTGACAGGCTGAAGTGATCACAGTGGGTAAGTAAGTCAGGACCTACTCCTAAACTGCACAAAATGTTTTTGCATAGCTCAGCTGCACAAGCGATCGCAGCCTTGCTATGCAAAAAACAATCCCCCATAGGAGGCGACTATCTGATCACACGGCAGCTAAAAACAGCTACCGTGCGATCAACTCGGAATGAGGGCCATGGTTTTGCCCAACTGCTAACAAATTTGCTGATGCGATCAACTCTGAATTACCCCCCTAGTGCAGTATGTTTATGACCAGCAGATATCACACTTCATCACCATCTATAGCATAGCCTATTGATATAATTAAATAGGTGAGATTAGAATATATGGTCAAAAGAAAAGAATAATTAATAAAAGTTCACAGTCATGATTCCATGCAAGGACATCATTTACATTTTTTTTATAAAAATGACAATCCACAACTTGTTGAGGGTGGCCTCCTACCAGATTATGGATTAGAAGGTGCCTATAGAAAACTGGGTCAATCTTTCATGTCTCCGGGCAAACACCAGCTCCGCATGGACACCTGTATTCTCCTGGTCTGTTCCTCCTTTTAACCAACGCATTTCGATAAATCCTCTGATCTTTGTCAAGGCATGTGGGGTTGTCTCCCCTCTCAGGGTATATGGAGAGTGCACAGTTAGGACATGTTCCTTCTATGCTGTAGCTAGGGAAGGGGGGCAAGTGAGAACAAAGGGAGACTGGAGAGAGCAGAGGGGGGCAGGAGAGAGCAGAGAGTGGCAGGAGAGAGCAGCAGGGGGGTTGATTTGCAGGAGAGTTGGCAGGAGAGAGCAGCAGAGGGGTTGATTTGCAGGAGAGTTGAGTTAACCTTGATACTAGGGGTGCTTGTGTAGGTGTACTGTCACTGTGTTAGGGCTCTGCAAAATACTGCACTGCATATAGCATACTGTGGCTGTGTATAGGACCAGGTGTTGGTCTCTCTCTATAAGGGGCTATGTGACTGTGTGCACAGTCGTGCATCACACTATTAGTACTGCCGGACACTACTGCTAAATATCCTCTGTGTGTGATCCAGAGTCAGGGCAAAAAATATATTTTATTTCCAATTGGTGCATCACTCAGTGACTACTAGTACTGTGGCTGTCGTACACTACTGCTATATATCCTCTGTGTGTGATCCAAAGCAAAAAATAATAAAATATATTTCTATTGGTGCTTCACTCAGTGACTACTACTGCTGCGGCTGCCATACACTACTGCTATATATCCTCTGTGCATGATTCAAAGCAAAAAATAATAAAATATATTTCTATTGGTGCATCACTCAGTGACTACTAGTACTGCGGCTTCCGTATACTACTATTATATATCCTCTGTGTGTGATCCAAAGTAAAAAATATATTTCTGTTGGTGCGTCACTCAGTGACTACTAATACTGCGGCTGCCCTACACTACTGTTATATATCCTCTGTGTGTGATCCAAAGCAAAAAATACATTTCTATTGGTGCGTCACTCAGTGACTACTAGTACTGCGGCTGTCGTACACTACTGCTATGTATCCTCTGTGTGTGATCCAAAACCAAAAATATATTTCTATTGGTGCGTCACTCAGTGACTACTAGTACTGTGGCTGCCATGCACTACTGCTCTATATCCTCTGTGTGTGATCCAAAGCAAAAAATAATAAAATATATTTCTATTGGTGCATCACTCAGTGACTACTAGTACTGCGGCTGCCGTACACTACTGCTATATATCCTCTGTGTGTGATTCAAAGCAAAAAATATATTTCTATTGGTGCGTCCCTCAGTGATTACTAGTATTGTGGCTGCCGTACACTACTGCTATATATCTTCTGTGTGTGATCTAAGGCAAAAAAATAATAAAATATATTTCTATTGGTGCACCACTCAGTGACTACTAGTACTGTGGCTGCCGTACACTACTGATATATATATCTTCTGTGTGTGTGATCCAAAGCAAAAAAATAATAAAATATATTTCTATTGGTGCGTCACTCAGTGACTACTACTACTGCCGTACACTACTGCTATATATCCTCTGTGTGTGATACAAACCAAAAAATAATAAAATATATTTGTATCGGTGCGTCACTCAGTGACTACTAGTACTGCGGCTGCCATACACTACTGCTATATATCCTCTGTGTGTGATCCAAAGTAAAAGAGAATAAAATATATTTCTATTGGTGCGTCACTCAGTGACTACTAGTACTGCCGTACACTACTGCTATATATCCTCACTCAGTGCATGAGAAATGGAGGTAAAACAAAGGACAAATCAGGAACCACTTACTAATACTAGCACTGAAGCTGCTGCCACTGCACTGACAATGCAATTCCGTCAACATCATCGGCTATGGCCGATGACCAATGGCATAAAGGGCATGTAAAGTCAAAGAAGCAATATTTTAAGGTGATAAAAAAAATTAAGTTAGCTGAAGAGAAACGTAAAATTGGCAATATGTCATTCACCACACGAAGTGGCAAGGAAATGCTAAGGCTGTTTATGAGTGGTGGTTCTGTAGCTCATAATGATAATGTAAGCCCTCTCTCTGTATAGAAGCTAAAAAAAGGAAACTTGTAAAGGCACAGGAACCAAGTGTGTCTTCAAAAATATCACGAATTCCCAAGGAGAGTCCAAGTGTGTCCGGGATGCTATGTCTAACCGTACTATACCAGAAGAGGAGGCTCCTTCCTCCATTTGCATGCCCTTTGTGCTGAGAGGAGCAGCGCCAGTCCATGTGCTGACACTGAGATTGAGGATGTCACTGTAGAAGTACACCAGGATGAGGAGGATATTGGTGTAGCTGGCACTGAGGAGGAATTTGACGATGAGGATTCTGATGGTGATGTGGTTTGTTTGAATAAGGCACCAGTAGAGACAGTTGTCAGCCATGGGATGAAAAAGCCTGTTGTCATGCCTGGGCAAAGTACCAAAAAATCCACCTCATTGGCGTGGAATTATTTCTCCCCAAATCCGGACAACAAGTGTTAAGCCATATGTAGCCTTTGTAAATCCATAATAAGTACGGGTAAGGACGTTAACCACCTAGGAACACCCTCCCTTATACGTCACTTGTAGTGCATTCATCAAAAGTCCTTGTCAAATTCAGAAACTTTGGCTAGGAGTGTGACCAGTCCAGTGACACCTAGCTCCCTTTTTCCTGTTGTATCCAAGCACCTGCAATCCACACCACCAATACCCTCTTCATCAATTTCCTCCTCAATCAGGATCAGAGGTAGTCCTGTAGGCCATCTCATAGGCATGACTGATTCCTTTCTTATCCGGGATTCCTCCCGAGGATCCTGGAGTGCTACACTTACTGATGCTGCTGCTGCTGTTGTTGCTGCTGACAGTCGATCTTCATCCCAGAAGGGGAGCAGGAAGACCACATGTACTACTGTAACAAAGCAATTGACTGTTCAACAGTCCTTTGCGAGGAAGATGAAATATGACAGCAGTCTCCCAATCGCAAAGCAGATTACTGAGGCCATAACAACTATGCTGGTGTTAGACGTGCATCCAGTATCAGCCATTAGTGCAGTGGTTTTTAGACAGATGATGGACGTACTGTGTTCCCGGTACCAAATCCCATCTAGATTTCACTTCACAAGATAAGCAATTCCCAGACTGTTCAAGGATATTACAAAAAGTGTCATTAGTGCCCTCAGAAATGCCGTTGTACCCACTGTCCACTTAACCACGGATATGTGGACAAGTGGAACAGGGCAAACTAAGGACTACATGACTGTGACAGCCCACTGGGTAGATGTATTGCCTTCTGCAGCAACACCAGCAGCAGCACCAGCAGCATTTCACAAATGCCAACTCATTCCTAGGCAGGCTACGCTGTGTATCACTGGTTTCAGTAAGAGGCACACCGCTGAGAACCTCTTAGAGAAACTGAGGGACATCGTTGCACAAAGGCTTACCCCACTTGGACTATCCCCGGTATTTGTGATATCTGACAACGCCACCAATATTGTGATAGCATTTCATCTGGTCGAATTCCAACTCGTCCCACCCACCCTTATGTTGTATAAACAGAACATGCACATAACAAACCAATCATTTCAGCGACAGGGACTGCCACACCTGTGGCTGAAATTATCGGTTTGTTTGGGCCCCCACAAAAATATAGCACTTGATCTCTCCCTACACAAACTGGCTCTACAGAAGCAAGATGTCGTCATCATCCTCCGATTCCTCACCCCCATCAGTGTGTACATCCTCGTCTTCACAGACTATTAATTCGTTCCTGCTGGAATCCACCATCACAGGTCCCTCAGTACTTTGTGGAGGTAATTGCTGGTAAAGGCCATCCTCGTGGAATTTGTAATTCATTTTGATGAACATCATCTTTGGTATTGTTTACTTAGGTAGAGGTGGCAGATTATATATAACAAGGGGAATAGACTGAGCAAATATGTTATAGTCTAAAGCTAAATTGTTAATTTGAGATTTACATGGTCCTGAGTTAGGACTTTGGCCCTTACTCAGAATGGGATGCAGAAGTCTGAAATCGCAAACGGGCGATATTTGGACTTCTTCGCATGCGCAAACTTCACAGTGTGATCGCATACCGAAAGGATGTGATCGCACTATGAGTGACAGCGGCGGTCATCGGGTGGGGGGCGTCGAGGCAGCATTTTGGGGGATGGTCCGGACAATGCAGGCATGTCTGGACCATTTTTGGGGCAGCTGCATGATGTCATGTGCAACTGCTGCAAAGCAAAAGATGGCGGCGGAGCGACTGCATACACAGCCTGACTGCGTATGCATTGGGGCTTCCTCTATTTGCGGGATCTGTAATGCAATCACAATTTAATTGCGATCGCAATGCTGGGCAGCCATTAGCATGCTGGGCGGCCCCCAACATGTGATCATTAGCAGTTGCAGTTTTGCTGATTTAGCAAAAATGCAACTAATGATGAATAAGGTCCTTTGTTTTACTATGTTTTCTAATCGGTATGTTTCCCAACCACCAGGGTTCACCAGGCCTTCTGATGTGTAAGCTGCATCCTGCAAGAGGTGCAGCTCATCTGACTGTGCTGCGGCCTGGTGTTGAGTGATTTGATCTCATTCATTAGCATTAATTGCACCTGATACCTTTCTATTTAGTCTGCCTGGTCCCAGCATTCTTTGCTAGATGATCAGTATTTTTGGATCAATGTTTCCTGCAATGTTTTAGATTTTGTTCAATGGTTTTTGTCTGGTGTTCCTGTGAGCACCTGTGTTATGTGCTTGCCAAGCTAAGGAAATTCTGCCATTCACCAAGTGACGTCCTTTGATTGTTTATTCTGTTATATGGAACTTTAATTTACTCTGCTGCTGTTACCACTCTGCAATTTGAATTAGTCTGCAATTATCTCCATTTTCTTTTGTGCATATTCTGGATTAGTAATATTTCTGCATGACCAAATATTTCTACATTTCCAAGTTTATCTGCATTTACAAGTATTTCTGCATTCCCCTGTATCCTACCTTAATAAACATCCATTGAATATATTAGTACATGCTGCAACTATTGCTCAAGGGGGTTTGTAACAGGATAACCCAGCCCAACAAATTATAGAATGCTGGAGAGTCTTTTCATCTGGCTTCTTCTATTCAGAACTTCTTAGAGTACCTTGGAATTGGGAGTGTGCACCAGGCCACTTTTTGGGTTTTGGGTTTTAGTTTTTGGATCTGGATCTCCTTCGTGTTTTAGATCTGGATTGGTTTTGCCAAAACTGCCCTTGCGGGTTTTGGTTTTGGATCTGTCTTTTTTTCGAAAAAATCATCAAAACAGCTAAAATAACAGAATTCTGGGGCGTTTTTGTTCCTATAGTATTACAGGTTGAGTATCCCTTATCCAAAATGCTTGGGACCAGAGGTATTTTGGATATCGGATTTTTCCGTATTTTGGAATAATTGCATACCATAATGGCATATCATGGTGATGGGACCCAAGTCTAAGCACAGAATGCATTTATGGTTCATATACACCTTACACACACAGCCTGAAGGTCATTTTAGCCAATATTTTTAACAACTTTGTGCATTAAACAAAGTTTGTGTACATTCACACAATTCATTTATGTTTCATATACACTTATACACACAGCCTGAAGGTCATTTAATACAATATTTTTAATTATTTTGTGTATTAAACAAGGTACGAGTACATTGAGCCATCAGAAAACAAAGGTTTCACTATCTCAGTCTCACTCAAAAAATTCCGTATTTCGGAATATTCCGTATTTCGGAATATTTGGATATGGGATACTCAACCTGTATTAGTATTATTAACTTCAATAACATTAATTTCCACTCATTTCCAGACTATTCTGAGCACCTCACAGCTCACAATATTGTTTTTAGGCCAAAAGGATGCACAGAGGTAGCTGAATGACTAAGCTAAGCGACAGTAGTGGGCGGCACAAACACCTGGCAAATCTAGGAGTGGCACTGCAGTGGCAGACAGGATGGCAGTTTTATAAACTTTTCCCAAAAAATGCTCCAAGGAGCACATAATGCAAAGAAAAGAGGTGCAACATGGGGGTATAAGGTAGTCTTTTCCTGCAATACCACGCCCCTTTAAGCAAAGCCACCCCCATTTCAACAAGGTCACACCCCCTTTTTATGGCACGCGCGTATTCATTGCTTTTCTAGTGGCAATTATGGGTGGGGAGGTGCCAGAGAATGTTTTGGCTTGTGGGAGGAAATTTCTAGTTACGCCACTGCCTTCTTAACTCATTTTCAGACTCCTCACATTTATCTATAAAGCTCTCAAGCAACTGTCTCCCCACCTGCATCTTCCTTCACTTGGTTTTACCAATGCAACCCCTACTCCTAACCCTCTCACTCCTATATGTGGCTCATTCACTGTATCTCTCCTCTATGTCACCGTGTCTGTCTGCCTCTCTCATATAGATTGTAAGCTCCAATGAGCAGGACCCTCTTCCCTTGGAGCCTTGGCTTCCCTGACCAAAATGGATGTCTCACCTTTTGCATGCTCCTGATCATCTCCATAAAACAGCTTAAATTCACCACAACTGACCTATAAATCATCATAAATATCCAAGGACTTACCTTTAACTTGTTCTACTCTACGCGGACATCTCATCAAAACCAACGGATTGCATTCCTGCGCTGAGATACACACTGGATTGAATCCTGGATTGAAACCTCTGCAACTCTCCACTGAGAAGTCCTTCAGTTTGGAATCTACTGTGCTCTGCATTGGACATCTCAGACAAGGTACTGTGGACTACAACCCATATTTGGCTCCATCCAGCCCCTCACTTAGACATCATTCACCTCTGTTCTCTGAGCAAAAAATAACTGACTTCTTGCATTAATCAACTAATATACAGCATATTCAGGCTCTGAATCACTGAAGGGTCACTGCTCACTTCAATTTGCAAGAGCCATTCCAAAGGACACATGTTATCACTACCCCCACAAGAAATCTACTTCAAAGGCCTCTCACACTGAGATCTTTCACACCTACACAACAGGAATTGGATTCTAACACCTCTCCACAAGGCTGCTTTTGACTAAATCAGTAACAGAAAAAGCAGTTATTTTATTTACAGTATCACTTGTTTCAAATATACCCATTGTATTAAGGAGCAGCAATAGGTTATATCACTGACCTGGTTTGGGATTGTTGTGGACTCGGGGTATCTTCTGAAGATCGGGAAGAGGAACCGCAACTGGGCCGCAACAGAGATGGTCGAATGTAGGTTTTCCTCATACAGGATTCGGACAGCAGGCTGGAAGCACGCGTTGGATATTGAAGATCTCCTGAAAAACAAGAACTTGAAAGGGCTGATGAATCCTCTGCGGACAGACGATAATGAACGTGGCTGGAGAACAGGAAGTTTGAGAATAGTAACCGTGACTGGAATGCACGGTGCGGAAGCCTGTGTTTGCTGGACGCACGGTAAATTAGAAGTACAGGACGCGGAAGGCACTGACTGTGCTAGAAGATAAAGAAGTGCTTGGCGGCACTGAGGTGCTGGAGGCACAGAGGTGCTTGGAGACACGGAGGTGTTTGGAGGCACGGAGGTGCTTGGAGGCACGGAGGTGCTTGGAGGCACGGAGGTGCATGGAGGCGTGGAGGTGCTGGAGGCACGGCGGTGCTTGGAGGCACGGAGGTGCTTGGAGGCACAGAGGTGCTGGAGGCATGGAGGTGCTTGGAGGCACGGAGGTGCTGGAGGCACGGAGGTGCTTGGAGGCACGGAGGTGCTGGAGGCACGGAGGTCCGATGATCACCACTCTGGAGAACTGATGATACTCAGGCACTGACACAGTGCCTGGCGCCTGAATTTATACTTCCCACCACCGTCTGGTTGGTGGGAAGTGCCTGATGACGTCACCTGCCCAGACGCCGGACAGAGCGCCGGGAGCCATCAGCGAGGACGGCGGCAGAGAGGACCAGCGCACCCGGAGAGGTAAGTATGGCGGGCGGGGCGGCGGTGTGACAGTACCCCCTCCTCTAGGGGTGGTCCCTGGACACCTCCCAGGTTTCGTAGGGTGCTTGGCATGGAAAATCTGGATTAGTCAAGGAGCTGAGACCTCAGAAGCTCCTATCCAACTTCTTTCCTCAGGACCATAACCTTTCCATTCTACCAGATATTGCAGGTTCTTATGAAGATAACGAGAGTCCAGAATAGTTTTGATCTCGAAGTCTGTCCCAGTTTCAGTTTCTACCGAAGTGGGGCTTGAGGGCTTAGAATGAAAATGATTAAGGATGAGAGGACGAAGGAGAGAAACATGAAAGGCATTCGGTATGCGTAGATGGGAAGGTAATCCCAACTTGCAGACCACAGGATTCAGGATTTGTAGCACTGGGTATGGACCGATGAATCTTGGGGCGAACTTCATGGTGGGTACCTTTAGCCGGAGGTTACGTGTGGAGAGCCATACCCTGTCACCAACCTTGTATTGAGGAGCGGCTCGCCATTTCTTGTCCACGAAGAACTTGTATCGGACAGAAACCTTTTTAAGACTAGCATGAACCTTACTCCAAATTTGTCTGAATTGTAGTAGAGTGGAAGTCACAGCTGGAACCTCTCCTGTTGGAAGAATTGGTAATTCCGGAACTCGTGGGTGGAAACCATAGTTGATGAAGAACGGAGATTCGCCAGTGGAGGAATGAAATGAATGGTTATGTGCAAACTCTGCCCAAGGCAATAACTCTACCCAGTTGTCCTGTGAAGGGGAGAGATACAGGCGGAGGAAAGTCTCCAAATCTTGATTGACTCGTTCCGTTTGCCCATTAGTTTGGGGGTGATAAGCGGATGAAAACTTAAGTTTAATTCGTGAGGCCGAGCAGAGAGCTTTCCAAAATCTTGCGGTGAACTGTACCCCTCGATCAGAGACTATTTCTTGAGGCAACCCATGCAACCAAAAATGTTCTCGGACGAATAGTAGAGCTAATTTAGGAGCTGTGGGCAGACCAGTCAATGGAACGAAGTGCGCCATCTTCGAAAAACGGTCGACGATCACCCAGACGGTGTTGTAACCTTTGGAACAGGGCAAGTCGGTGATGAAGTCCATGGAAATGTGAGTCCAGGGTTTTATAGGAATGGACAGAGGACGAAGCAACCCAGCAGGAGGCAGGCGAGGAGATTTATGCTGTGTACACTGTGGACAAGAATTAACGTAATCCTGTACATCCTTCCTCATGGTGTCCCACCAGTAAGATCTTTGCAGAAACTTGTACATCTTCTGGGCACCGGGATGACCGGAAAACTTGGAGATATGGGCCCACTGTAGTATTCTCAGACGGAATTTAGCTGGTACGGACATTCTTCCAGGGGGAGGACCTGGAGTAGTTGAGGCAGCGGAGACTGAAATTGGATTCAGAATTAAACTCCGCTCAAAAGAATCCTCTTCATCTGTGGGAGTTTGTGAACGGGACAGCGCATCCGCTTTAGTATTGAAAGTCCCGGCCCGGTACTTGATAACAAAAGAAAATCGAGTGAAGAAGAGTGCCCATCTAGCTTGGCGAGGATTCAAGCACTGTGCGGTTTTGATATACAACAAATTTTTGTGATCAGTGTAAATGGTAATCACATGTTTGGCCCCTTCTAAGAGATATCTCCACTCTTCCAAGGCAGATTTAATTGCCAAGAGTTCCTGGTCTCCAATAGTGTAATTTCGTTCGGGGCAGAGAGAATTTTATGAGAGTGGAAGCCACACGGATGTAATCTCTTATATGAGGAGTACTGAGAGAGAATGGCCCCAACTCCGACCGAGGATGCGTCAACTTCTAGGAAGAAAGGTTCTTTGAAATTTGGTTGTTGGAGTACTGGAGCGGACATAAAAGCTGATTTCAAGTGGGAAAAAGCCTCTATGGCTTCGGGAGGCCACAAACTCGGGTTGGAGCCCTTTCTCGTCAAGGCGGTAATGGGCGCAACAATGGTGGAGAAACTCCTAGTGAATTTTCTGTAATAGTTCGCAAAACCCAGGAATCTTTGTATTGCTTTCAAGGAGAGTGGCTGTGCCCAGTCCCGAATGGTGGAAAGTTTCTCCAGGTCCATGCGAAGCTCCGAAGATGATATAACCGAGGAACGGTATTGATGTTACTTCGAAGGTACACTTGGAGTTCTTGGCATAGAGATGATTGTCACGTAAACGGAGGAGTACCTCTTTGACCTGTGTCCTGTGTTCAGCAAGATCTTTGGAAAAAATCAGTATGTCATCCAAATATACCACGACACTTCGGTATAACATTATTATTATTATTATTATTATTATTATTATTATTATTATTATTATTATTATTATTATTATCCTTTATTTATATGGCACCACAAGGGTTCCGCAGCGCCCAATTACAGAGTACATGAATAATCAAACAGGAAAACAGCAACTTACAGTTGATGACAGTATAGAACAAGTACAGGGTAAATAAACATAGTTACATCAGCAGATGACACTGGAATAAGTATCAGGTGGCAGAAGACTGCTGGAGTTGATGCAGTTGAAGATTATTAAAGTAAGAAAGTATAAGCACATGAGGGAAGAGGGCCCTGCTCGTGAGAGCTTACATTCTAAAGGGGAGGGGTAGACAGACAAGGGTGACACAGATGGGGTACATGGAGAGTGTAGAACAGAGGGTTAGGATGAGATTTGGCTGGGTTTGGTGAAGAAGTGGGTCTTGAGAGCCCGTTTGAAGTTTTGTAGAGAGGTGGAGAGTCTGAGGGGGAAAGGTAGGGAATTCCAGAGAAGTGGTGCAGCACGTGAAAAATCTTGGAGGTAGGAGTGGGAGGAGGTGATCCGTAGGCAGGAAAGTCGTTGTGCATTAGCAGAGCGAACAGGACGTGTGGGAATGTAAAGGGAGATAAAATCAGAGATGTAGATGGGAGAGGAGTGGGTGAGGGCTTTGTAAGCGAGTGTGAGAAGCTTGAAATGGATTCTGAAAGGGAAGGGGAGCCAGTGTAGGTCTAGTAAGAGAGGAGAGGTAGACGTAGTGCGTTTGGTGAGGAAAATGAGCCGGGCAGCAGCATTGAGGATAGATTGGAGTGGAGAGAGGTGTTTGTCAGGAATGCCAGTCAGGAGGAGATTACAGTAATCCAGTCTGGAGATGACGAGTGAGTGGATAAGAGTCTTAGTAGCATCCTGGGTCAGAAAGGGTCTGATCCTGGAAATATTTTTTAGATGAAAATGGCAGGTTTGTGAGAGGTGCTGAATGTGTGGTTTGAAGGAGAGGGAGGAGTCAAGGATTACTCCAAGACAGCGCACTTGGGGGCTAGAGGAGATAGTAGTGCCATCAATAGATAATGAGATTGTAGGAGGTGAGGTTATGCGGGAGGGAGGAAAGATGATCAGCTCGGTCTTAGACATGTTAAGTTTAAGAAAGTGCTGGGACATCCAGGAAGAGGTAGCAGAGAGACAGTTGGAGATACGAGTGAGGAGAGCAGGGGAGAGGTCTGGAGAGGAAAGATAGATTTGGGTGTCATCAGCATAGAGATGATATTGGAAACCAAAAGAACTAATGAGCTTACCTAGTGAGGACGTATAGAGAGAGAAGAGGAGAGGACCAAGGACAGAACCTTGGGGTACACCTACAGTTAGTGGAAGTGAGGGGGAGGTGGAGTCATGAGAAAAGACAGAGAATGAACGGTCAGAGAGGTAGGAAGACAGCTAAGAGAGGGCAGTGTCACGCAGACCAATGGAGTGAAGGATTTGCAGTAGGAGAGGATGGTCCACAGTGTCAAAAGCAGCAGAGAGATCAAGTAGAATAAGTAGAGAGTAGTGTCCCTTAGATTTAGCAGCATGGAGGTCATTGCATACTTTTGTAAGGGCAGTTTCAGTGGAGTGAAGAGGACGGAAGCCAGACTGGAATGGGTCAAGTAGTGAGTGTGAGGAAAGAAAGGCAGTAAGGCGGTTGTAGACAATACACTCAAGGAGTTTGGAGGCAAAAGGGAGGAGAGAGATGGGTCAGTAGTTGGAGAGAGTGTTTGGATCAAGGGTAGGTTTTTTAAGAATAGGAGAGATGAGTGCATGCTGGAAGGCAGAGGGGACAGTGCCTGATGAGAGGGAGAGATTGAGAAGGTGGGAAAGGTGGGAACAAGCAGAAGGAGAGAGGTAGCGGAGGAGGCGGGAGGGTCAAGTGGGGAGGTGGTGAGGGGACAGGAACGAATGAGGGCCATGACTTCCTCTCCAGTTGCATGGGAGAAATAGGTCAGAGTTGGTGGGAGGGATGGGGAGGGGTGGTAAGGGATAGGGGAAAGCTGGCTACTGATGGTCTGGTGTGATGTGATGTCCTTACGTATGGAGTCAATTTTGGTGTGAAGTAAGTCAAGAGCAGAGAGTGAGGAAGGGAGTCAAGAGCAGAGAGTGAGGAAGGGAGACGAGGTGGAGGTGGGCAGAGGAGTGAGTTGAGAGTGGCAAAGAGGCGCCGGGGGTTGGAAGACTGGGAGGAGATGAGGTTCTTGAAGTATGACTGTTTAGCAAGAGAAAGGGCAGCACTGAAGGATGAGAGCATAAGTTTGAAATGGAGGAAGTCTGCCTTAGAGCGTGATTTCCTCCAGTGTCGCTCAGCAGTACGTGAGCATTTTTGCAGATATCTGGTGCATTTGGTGTGCCAGGGTTGAGGTGTTAATTTGCGAGGGTGAATAGTGGTTGGTGGAGCAACAGAGTCAAGAGCAGAAGTAAGGGTTGCATTGTATATGGAAGTGGCTTGTTCAGGGCATGAGAGAGAGAGAATAGGAGAGAGAAGTGAGTCAAACAGGGAGGAAAGGAATGTGGTGTCAATAGCCTCAATGTTACGCTTAGTGATGGTAGCCTTAGGAGGTAGAGATGGGGAAGTCGAGAGAGATAGGTTAAAGGAGAGCAGGTGGTGGTCAGAGAGGGGAAATGGGGAGTTTGAAAAATCAGAAATATCACAGCGGTGAGTGAAGACCAGATCCAGTGAGCTCCCATTCACATGGGAGGGTGAGGAGGTCCACTGGGAGAGACCAAGTGAAGAGGTGAGGCTAAGGAGTTTAGAGGCAGGGGATTGTGTGGGGATGTCAATAGGGATGTTGAAATCGCCTAGGATAATGGAAGGAATGTCAGAAGAGAGGAAGTGAGGAAGCCAGGAAGCAAAGTTGTCGATGAATTTGGAAGCAACGCCAGGGGGGCGGTAAATGACAGCTACTCTAAGATGGACTGGTTGGAAGAGGCGTATAGTATGGACCTCAAATGTAGAGAATGTAAAGGATGGTTCTGGTGGTATGAGTTGGTAGGAGTAACTAGAAGGTAAAAGGACCCCAACACCACCCCCATGGCGACCCCTAGGTTGGGGTGTGTGTGTGTGAATGCAAGGCCCCCAGCAGAGAGAGCAGCAGGAGAAGTAGTGTCAGAGGGCGTAATCCAAGTTTCAGTAATGGCTAGTAGGTGGAGGGAGTTGGAAATGAAAAGGTCATGAGTGGGGACCAGTTTGTTACAAACAGATCTGGCATTCCAGAGGGCACAGGATAGGGGGTATGAGTTTGTGGGAGAGATGTGAATGAGATTATCAGGGTTGCTGAAGCGATGAGGAGAGATTAACTTTGAGGGCAGGGATGATGAGAGAGTAGTGATGGTGCGGGTGCCAGAGCTAGGAGGGGAAACTGCAGGAGGTGGGCTGGGAGGGAGGTCAGTGTGATGTGGATGGGGGTGTGGGGAGGTTACAGGGAAGGGAGAGAGGGAGCAGGGCTGAGTTGTGGGGTAGCAGGACCATGGGGTAGACGTGAGTGAAAGTGGGGTAACAGGAAAGGAGGGGAAAGTATACAGAGAGATGGAGGGGAGACAGAGGAGGGGAGGGAGCAGGAGGTTTAGGAGACTAGGGGGGAAGGATAAAGACGCATGATTAGGTAGACACTGAGTAATGTGGGGAGTATAAGAAAGCCTTGACATAGTGTTTAGTAGGTAAATAGGTTGAGGGGAAGTGGAAGTAGGAGAGGAGGCTGTAAGGAATCAGAGTTGAAGAATTGCAGAAATGCAGTGTCGGCTCAATGTGTGTAGATTTAGTATGAAATGAATCAGAAGTGTAGATAAAGTGGGTGTTGAGATGTATTTGGACCGTATGTAATGAAAAGATTGTGAGGTTTAAGAAGCAATGGTGGTTATGTAAGATTTTTTAGGTGTTTGTAGGTAAGATTGCATTGGTGCAGCTGTGCATGAAAAAATAAATTCCAATAATATAGATACAAGCATTTGTTGGTAAAATGGATGGTTTATGAAATGTCCAAGTAAGGTAGTTCCGTGCTATTTAATCAGATGCAACAATCAGGAGGTGAGTGGTCTGAACAATAAGTGACTCACATTTGTTATTAGTTCCTCCGGTTTCTTTGTTTTGTTAGATTGGTGTGCTTCTGTTTTCCTTCTTTTTCACTTCGTTTGAACGCTGTTGGTATGCTGCAGTTGTGTGTCAATTTTATCACGCTTTGATAAAATGCACGCTTAGATCATAGATGCACAGCCTACACCATTGGATTTAAGTATGTCTCGGAAGATTTCGTTGACGAATCCCTGGAAGACAGCAGGAGCATTGCTAAGACTGAACGGCATCACCAGATACTCATAATAACCATCCCAGGTATTGAAGGCGGTCCTTCCATTCATCTCCCTCTCTGATGCGTATAAGGTTACAGGCCCCCCTCAAATCGAGCTTGGAAAAAACATGGGCACCACGAACTCTATCAAATAGCTCTGTGATTAGGGGCAAGGGGTATTTATTTTTGATGGTAATATCGTTTATGCCGCGGTAGTCGATGCATGGTCTTAACCCCCCGTCCTTCTTTTTCACGAAGAAGAAACCCGCTCCAGCTGGGGAGATAGAGGGGCGAATGAATCCCTTGTGAAGATTGGACTTGATATAGTCTGACATAGCTTGTGTCTCTGGAAGGGACAGAGGATAAATGCGACCCCGGGGCGGCATTTTCCCCGGGATGAGATCAATGGGGCAGTCCCAAGGCCAATGGGGTGGTAACTGGTCAGCCGCCTGTTCCGAGAACACATCCTTGAACTCTTGATACGCCTCCAGGAGAAGTTCTTCCTCCGCCTTAGTAGAGACACGAAGCGGACAGACAGGGGTGAGACAGTTAGCGTGACAAAAAGAACTCCAAGACAGAATGTGTGAGGTCTTCCAATCGATATGGGGATTGTGAATTTTGAGCCAAGGCATTCCGAGAACCAGATCATGATGCATTTCCGGAATCACCAGGAATTCCAAATATTCTTGATGTAGAGCCCCGACCTGTAGTTTAACTGGAACCGTGCGCCCTGTTATGACACCCTTGGATATCCTAGTACCATTGATAGCTGTCAAAGAAATAGGCCGCTCGATGGGCCGTACTTCCAAATTCAGGCTTTGGACACAGAAAGAAGAAACGAAATTCCCTGCAGCCCCGGAGTCCAACAGGGCCTCAAAAGACTTGGAAGTAGACTTGGTTGTTAAAGATACAGGGAGCAAACAGTCCGAAGTCGGAGAAGATTTGGTCGTAACCCCCAACTTGACTCCTCCGGAACAAGCTAGGCCTGCCCGTTTCCCGGACGGGATTTGCAGGACTTGATGAAGTGACCTGCAGCTCCGCAGTACAGACAGTTTACCCTCATGACGACGCTGTCGCTCTTCTGGATACAATCGGGATCGGTTAATCTGCATGGGTTCATCCGGACTTGGGACCACCGCTTGCCTTGCTGGGGGGAGCCGGAACCTAGAACGATCCGATCGACTACGTTCACCTCCACGTTCCTGCATCCGGAGATCTACCTTGACGCAGAGAGAGATCAATTCCTCTAAAGAATCCGGAAGCTCCCGAGTGACCAACTCATCCTTCAGGCGATCATAGAGACCGTTCCAGAAAGCAGCTCTCAGGGCCTCATTAGTTCAGCGAAGTTCAGAGGCAATGGTTTGAAAAAGAACCACATACTGACCCACGGATCGGGAACCTTGACGGATGCGGAGCAAGTCAGAAGAGGCCGAGGTCATCCTGCCGGGCTCGTCAGAAATTCTTCGAAAAGACGTGATGAATTTGGGGTAATTGGAAACCAGTGAATCAGATCGTTCCCATAATGGAGACACCCAATCCAAGGCAGATCCTTCCAGCAGAGAAATAATATATTCCACCTTGGACCGGTCTGTAGGAAATTTATGTGCAAGTAGCTCGAAATGAACCTCGTATTGGTTTAAAAAACCACGACAATTTTTAGGATTCCCATTATAACGGGACGGAGTAGGCAGTTGAAGGCGCGGAGTGGCACCGGCCGATGGCTGAACATTGCTGGAAGCGGCAACTGGTACGGCTACAGGAACTGGTGCTGGAATTACCGAGGCTAGGGATGCTTGAATCTGATCCAGACGCCCGGACAACTCCTGGAGGTACTGCATCACCTGACCTTGTGCGCTTCCTGACTTTGTACACGGGAAGCCAGATTCTGGATAGCACTTGATTCCGTGTCCCGATCCCCCGGGTCCATGTGGCCTGAGTATACTATCACTGACCTGGTTTGGGATTGTTGTAGACTCGGGGTATCTTCCGAAGATCGGGAAGAGGAACCGCAACTGGGCCGCAACAGAGATGGTCAAATGTAAGTTTTCCTCATACAGGATTCGGACAGCAGGCTGGTAGCACGTGTTGGATATTGAAGATCTCCTGAAAAACAAGAACTTGAAAGGGCTGATGACTCCTCTGCGGACAGACGATAATGAACGTGGCTGGAGAACAGGAAGATTGAGAATAGTAACCGTGACTGGAATGCACGGTGCGGAAGCCTGTGTTTGCTGGACGCACGGTAAATTAGAAGTACAGGACGCGGAAGGCACTGACTGTGCTAATAGATACAGAAGTGCTTGGAGGCACGGAGGTGCTGGAGGCACGGAGGTGCTTGGAGGCACGGAGGTGCTGGAGGCACGGAGGTGCTTGGAGGCACGGAGATGCTGGAGGCACGGAGGTGCTTGGAGGCACGGAGGTGCTGGAGGCACGGAGGTCCGATGATCACCACTCTGGAGAACTGATGATACTCAGGCACTGACACAGTGCCTGGCGCCTGAATTTATACTTCCTACCACCGTCTGGTTGGTGGGAAGTGCCTGATGACGTCACCCGCCCAGACGCTGGACAGAGCGCCGGGAGCCGGGAGCCATCAGCGAGGACAGCCGCAGAGGACCAGCTCGCCCGGAGAGTTACGTATGGTGGGCGGGGCGGCGGCGTGACAGGTTACAGCAACAACGATTATAGCGATTACAATCTAAAATGGCGACGCAGATGGCTGCCTCGGATCTACGCAGCTCAGCCAAAATACCTGTTTCCCCTTGTTTTCCCCTGCCCTTGTCTACCCTACCAGTGACCAAATACAGCAGGGAAGCCCTCCTTAGTTGGAGCACTCCCGCGGTGCTTACCCCACATTCGGGCCCGTCGGCGGGCGGATCAGTGGCCCTTGCAGCCCTCGCTGCCCTTGCTGCCCTGTGTGGCAAGGATGCAGACGTCGTGGACACCGAAGTGAATGACCGAGCAGCCGCGCCCCCCCGCAGCCTGGGTGGCGACTGGCGGTGGAACGCCGACCCCGGAAAGAGAATGACGGAGGCCCTCATGTCGGCCCTAGTAGAAGGACCTTGGTACAGAGGAGAGGCTGTCGGGCAGGCGCCCTAGTGAGGTGGCGGCGGCGAGGGCACCGGTCTGCACTTCCCGCGATCCTGCTTTCGATTGTGCGCTCACTGGCAAACAAGTTCGATGAATTGTCCCTCCTTCTGGGCAGCGCAGGGTCAGGCATTACAGGGTCGTCCGTCCTCTGCTTTACGGAGATGTGGCTGGATGACCATATTGCGGACAACCCGATGTCTGTGCCGGGCTTCAGTCTCTTCAGGGCCGATCGCTCCAAGGTTCTCTCAGGAAAAACGAAGGGTGGTGGCATCTGCTTCTACATCAATGACAGATGGTACACCAATGTCACAATCCTAGGCAAATCATGTAGCCCTCACCTGGAGATGCTGAGTATCAACTGCAACCCCTTCTATTCCCCCCGGGAATTTGCCTCAATTGTCCTTGTGGGAGTGTACACCCCCCCCCCTCGCCTGCGCGAACGAACCCTGCACCACCTGGCCATATACATATCCGACATAGAACAAAAACACCCAGACTCTCTGCTTATAGTACTGGGCAACTTCAACAGAACAAACCTGAGCAAGGAGCTACCTAAATACAAACAACAAGTCACGTGTCCCACTAGGGAAGGGCGCACCCTTGATCACTGCTACACTACCCTCAAGTCTGCCTTACGGTCTATCCCACGTGCTGCACTCGGCCTATCTGACCACTGCCTCGTCCACCTACTCCCTACCTATACACAGAAGCTGAGAGCGGTTAAGCCTGTCGTCAAGACTGTTAAGAAATGGACCAATGAGGCCAAGATGAAGCTCCAGGCCTGCTTTGACTGCACGGAAAAGGGGGTCTTCGAAGCCTCGGCAACCGACCTGAACGACCTGACAGACACTGTCACATCCTGCATCAGCTACTGTGAGGACATGTGTGTACCTACCAAGACTTACCGCATTTACAACAACAACAAGCCCTGGTTCAATGCCCAGCTCAGGCAACTTCGTCGGGCCAAAGAGGAGGCCTATAGCAGTGGTGACAGAGCACTATACAACCGTACTAGGAACTCTCTGACTAAAGGAATCAGGCTAGCAAAAAAGCAGTTCTCAGACAAGCTGACAAACGATCTCTCCACCAATGACCCCGTATCTGTATGGAAAGGAATGCAATCCATAACCAACTATAGGAAAACATCGAAGTCCACCACCATGCACCAAGACCTAGCAGACGAACTTTACCACTTTTATTGCAGGTTAGCAAAAGAAGTCCCCTGCAACCCAAACAATCACCTCTACGATGCCCCGAACACTGACGGCCAACCCCAGGCACTGCAAGTCGCCCAAGAAGAGGTGAAGGCATTGTTAAAAAGGGCCAAACCCAGGAAAGATCCGGGTCCTGACGAAGTGTCACCATCTACCCTAAGAGCATGTGCGGGTCAGCTCGCCCCCATATTCACCAAGATCTTCAACAAATCGCTGGAGCTACAAAAAGTCCCTTCCTGCCTCAAAAGGTCTACTATCGTCCCGGTCCCCAAGAAATCCTCTATCACGAACCTGAATGACTACAGGCCGATAGCACTGACATCTGTGGTCATGAAAACGTTTGAGCGTCTGGTTTTGAATCACCTGAAAACTGTGACTGGCCCCCAACTGGACTCCCTGCAGTTCGCCTATCGATCGAATCGGTGTGTCGAGGATGCAGTCAACCTCGGCCTGCACTACATTCTACAGCACCTAGACATTCCTGGTACCAATGCGAGGGTCCTGTTTGTCGATTTCAGCTCGGCCTTCAATACAATTGTCCCCAGCATCCTCCACCCCAAATTACTTCGCCTAGGGGTCCCAGAAGCTACCTGTTCCTGGATAGTAGACTTCCTGACAGATAGGACACAGGTGGTGAAAGCGGGGGAATTCACCTCTCAAGCACGGTCCATTAGTACAGGGGCCCCTCAGGGCTGTGTCCTCTCACCCCTGCTCTTCTCCCTGTACACAAATGACTGCACCTCAGAGGCGCAATCAGTAAAGATCATCAAATTCGCCGATGACACCACCGTCATCGGCCTCATCAAGGACGGGGATGAATTAGCCTATAGACGGGAAGTAGACCGGTTGGCCCAGTGGTGCATCCACAACAACCTTGAGCTCAACCCCCTTAAAACTGTCGAGATGATAGTGGACTTCAGGAAGAAGTCATCTAGTGCACCTCCGCTAACGATTGCTGACAGTGTGGTATCGCTAGTGGACTCCTTCAAGTTTCTAGGGACCACAATCTCCCGGGACCTTAAATGGGGGTCCAACGCTGACGCCACTGTTGGGAAAGCGCAGCAGAGGTTGTTCTTCCTCAGGCAACTAAGGAAGTTCAACATCCCACAGAAGCTTCTGCTCCTCTTCTACTCCGCGATTGTGGAGTCGGTACTGTGCTCCTCGATACTGGTATGGTACAGCTCCGCCAGCGCGAGGGACAGATGCAGGCTCCAAAAGGTGGTCAGAACCGCAGAGAATATCATCGGGGCCGACCTTCCCTCAGTCCAGGACCTGTACTTGTCCAGAGCTAAAAAGCGGGCAATGAAGATAGTAAAAGACCAGCTACACCCAGCCACAGCATGTTTAACTTGCTTCCTTCAGGCAGGCATTACAGGTCCGTCCCCGCCAGGTCCACTAGAAGCCTCAAAAGTTTCTTTCTCCAAGCGGTCCGCCTGCTGAACTCCTGAACATTGACTGACTAGACGTGCATGCAACTAACTTGTGTCCCTACGGTATACCTATCTGTGTGACTTTGCTTACCCCCCCCCCACCACCACCACCACCACCACCACCACCTGCTTATCTGTTACCTACTTGGCTGTTGTATAGCAAACCAAAGACAAATTCCTAGTATACGCAAGTATACCTGGCCAATAAAGCTGAATCTGATTCTTCTGAACATCTACCCATTATCAATAGTGTCACCGAACCTTTGGGCTCATCCAGCACTGCTCTGGTGGGTATTTTGCCTGCATTTGCTGGTATCTGGTGTGTTGTACTGTTCTGTACTGTAAGTCTTCTGCACTATTTTCTTGTTACGTTTGAACTCAGTTCTGATTATATACTTTGTAAGGTGCTGAGGACCCTTTGGGGTTCCATATAAATAAAGGTTATTAGTAATAATATATTAAAGCTTTGGGCATTCCTGGGTGATAACTGGGAGGTGGCCCAAAGTCACCACAAAATATCTCCACCGTTTGGGCGTCTTATGGGACTGTTGTGGGTATGTCATGGGAGTGTCGGGGGCATGTCACTGCACTCAGGCTGCATTCTCAGATGCACAGGAGCTCCCACAGAGGCCATTGTCAGATGGAGACACTGCACCTGCCATAGGCTGGTGCAAGTATCATTGGTGGTCGCGATGGTGCATCTTCGGTGGACTGTCTCTAGAACCACCAGTAGTGCTACTGCATACAGGGGAACAGAAGATGGGTGGCTCAGGGCTTGCACTCTCTCTGACACATGCTAGTGCACAGGGGTAAGGCTGACACTAGATTTGAATATTATTGTACCTGGGACTCCACCAACAGGCACTAGTGAGGGTGCAGCAACATCCATCTCTGAATCGGGTCCTGTATACAGTGAATATATGAGAAGAGGGGGCACTGAGTGGTGATGGACCTGAATAAAATGTATTAGAGTTTGTACTCCAAGTCTCCAACACAAAGGAAAAATTCAGTTCATTTTTTAGGCACAAAATGCCAGGTCCTAAATCCTGAGTCCTAAGGTATGCAATGCTCTACAATGGTGATGAGTATCATAATTGTATATTTTAATGTGATGGCATTTTGTGCCTAATAAATGGACTGAATTTCTTCTTTGTATTGAAGTGCCAGTTTCACCCTTTTTAAAGAGCCTCTGTTGGACTTTAGACAGTGATTGCTATTTCATTGACATTACCGTGTACCCTCCTGTGAACATTGAAAGTGTGTGTGATTTCTCAGTTCTTTGTTTTATACATACATGTTAGAGCTGTGCAGTTTGGATTCCATGGAAACCAAAACCACCCAAACTTCCAGTTTCCGAGTATTTCCAAGTCTTGACTCTGTATTTCCCATAAGGTTCCGATCAGAAAACAAGTCAAAACATCATCCTCCCAACGTCGGATCTGACATGTTATGGATTCAATAATAGACTATATGTACTGTACAAAAGTATTTGGCCACACCTGTTAATTATTGAATTCATGTGTTCCAATCAGACCCGTTTCCACAGGTGTATAAAACCAAGCACCTAGCCATGCAGTCTCCATTTGCAAACATTTATGATAAAAAATGGGTTGTTATGAAGAGCTCAGTGATTTGAAGCGTGGTACTGTGATAGGATGCCACCTTTCCAATAAGACCGTTCATGAAATTTCATCCCTGCTGGATATGCCAGAGTCAACTGTAAGTGCTATTATTTGAAAGTGGAAGCATTTAGGAACAACAGCAACTCAGTCACGAAGTGGAAGACCACGTAAAATAACAAAATGGGGTCAACAACCTAAGGTGCATGGTGGAAACCTGTTCTGTGGAGTGACAAATCACGCTTCTCTGTTTGGCAGTCAAATGGGCGAGTCTGGGTTTGGCTGATGCTGGGAGAATGTTACCTGCCTGACTGCATTGTGCCAACTGTGAAGTTTGGTGGATGAGCGATAATGGTATTAGTGATGAGCGGGTTCGGTTTCTCGGAAACCGAACCCCCCCGAACTTCACGCTTTTTACACGGGTCCGAGGCAGACTCGGATCTTCCCGCCTTGCTCGGCTAACCCGAGCGCGCCCGAACGTCATCATCCCGCTGTTGGATTCTCGCGAGGCTCGTATTCTATCGCGAGACTCGGATTCTGTATAAGGAGCCGCGCGTCGCCGCCATTTTCACACGTGCATTGAGATTGATAGGGAGAGGACGTGGCTGGCGTCCTCTCCGTTTAGAATAGAAATAGATAGTGAGAGTGAGACACTTGATTTACTGGAGCTTAGGAGTACTCAGAGAGTGCAGAGTTTACTAGTGACTGACCAGTGACCACCAGTGCAGTTTTATTATTATTTAATATAATCCGTTCTCTGCCTGAAAAAAACTGATACACAGTGACACAGTATACCATATCTGTGCTCAGCCTCAGTGTGCTGCATCATCTATGTATATCTGACTGTGCTGAGTGCTCGCTGCTCACACAGCTTAATTGTGGGGGAGACTGGGGAGCAGTTATAGCAGGAGTACATATATTTAACAGTGCACACTTTTGCTGCCAGAGTGCCACTGCCAGTGTGACTGACCAGTGACCAGTGACCACCAGTATATTGTGATTGTCTGCCTGAAAAAGTTAAACACTCGTCGTGTGGTGTTTTTATTCTATAAACGCATTCTGCTGACAGTGTCCAGCAGGTCCGTCATTATATAATATATACCTGTCCTGCAGTAGTGATATATATATATATTTTTTATATAATTATCATCCAGTCTATACTAGCAGCAGACGCAGTACGGTAGTCCACGGCTGTAGCTACCTCTGTGTCGGCAGTCGCTAGTCCATAATTGTACACCTACCTGTGGTGGGTTTTTTTTTTCTATCTTCTTCATACTAGTAGTTAACTTTAGGAGTCTGCAGTGCTGACAGTGTCCAGCAGGTCCGTCATTATATAATATATACCTGTCCGGCTGCAGTAGTGATATATATATATTTTTTATATCATTATCATCCAGTCTATATTAGCAGCAGACGCAGTACGGTAGTCCACGGCTGTAGCTACCTCTGTGTCGGCAGTCGCTCGTCCATCCATAATTGTATACCACCTACCTGTGGTGTTTTTTTTTTCTTCTATCTTCTTGATACTAGTAGCTTACTTTAGGAGTCTGCAGTGCTGACAGTGTCCAGCAGGTCCGTCATTATATAATATATACCTGTCCGGCTGCAGTAGTGATATATATATATATATATATATATATATTTTTATATCATTATCATCCAGTCTATATTAGCAGCAGACGCAGTACGGTAGTCCACGGCTGTAGCTACCTCTGTGTCGGCAGTCGCTCGTCCATCCATAATTGTATACCACCTACCTGTGTTTTTTTTTTTTTTTCTATCTTCTTGATACTAGTAGCTTACTTTAGGAGTCTGCAGTGCTGATAGTGTCCAGCAGGTCCGTCATTATATAATATATACCTGTCCTGCAGTAGTGATATATATATATTTTTTATATCATTATCATCCAGTCTATACTAGCAGCAGACGCAGTACGGTAGTCCACGGCTGTAGCTACCTCTGTGTCGGCAGTCGCTCGTCCATAATTGTATACCTACCTGTGGTGGGTTTTTTTTTTTTCTATCTTCTTCATACTAGTAGTTAACTTTAGGAGTCTGCAGTGCTGACAGTGTCCAGCAGGTCCGTCATTATATAATATATACCTGTCCGGCTGCAGTAGTGATATATATATATTTTTTATATCATTATCATCCAGTCTATATTAGCAGCAGACGCAGTATGGTAGTCCACGGCTGTAGCTACCTCTATGTCGGCAGTCGCTCGTCCATCCATAATTGTATACCACCTACCTGTGATGTGTGTTTTTTTCTATCTTCTTGATACTAGTAGCTTACTTTAGGAGTCTGCAGTGCTGACAGTGTCCAGCAGGTCCGTCATCTCCTATATATTTGCCTTAATCTGTGACTCTGTGCCCGTAACGCTGGGCGGAGTCACAGAGCTGGGCGGAGTCAACTGCATCTGCTGCAGGGAGCTACCCCATACCCAGCGCCAGCAGCAGTCAGGTGCAAGACCCTACTTTACAGTATAGGAGGTGAGGATGGCCACTAGCTGCCGGCTGCTGTGCCTGTCCTCCCCCCCCCCCAATCACCTGTGACAGCGGGCTGTGTGCTGTGCAGTGCGGGTCCCGAAAAGGGGCGGAGCTACGGCGGCACGAAGGGGAGGAGCTACACGGGACCAGACAGCTGAACAGTGGTGGAATCAGCATTGCAGTGACGGCCAGCCAGACTTGGTAAGTGGAGGGTGAGAGAGAAATGTGTGTGCGTGTGTGTATATAGTGGGTGTGTGTGTGTGTGTGTGTGTGTGTGTGTGTGTGTGTGTATATATGGTGGGGTGTGTGTGTTTGTATATATGTGTGAATTGTGTGTGTGTTAGGTATGTCTGTGTGTGCGCACTTTATGGACGCCACTGCTGGGGGGGCCATTACATGCAAGGACGCTACTAATATAGGGGGGGCATTACGTATAAGGACGCTACTAATATAGGGGGGGCATTACGTATAAGGACGCTACTAATATAGGGGGGGGCATTACGTATAAGGACGCTACTACTATAGGGGGGGCATTACGTATAAGGACGCTACTACTATAGGGGGGGCATTACGTATAAGGACGCTACTACTATAGGGGGGGCATTACGTATAAGGACGCTACTACTATAGGGGGGGCATTACGTATAAGGACGCTACTAATATAGGGGGGGCATTACGGATAAGGACGCTACTACTATAGGGGGGGCATTACGTATAAGGAAGCTACTACTATAGGGGGGGCATTACGTATAAGGACGCTACTACTATGGGGGGGCATTACGTATAAGAACGCTACTACTATAGGGGGGCATTACGTATAAGGAGGCTACTAATATAGGGGGGCATTACGTATAAGGAAGCTACTACTATAGGGGGGGCATTACGTATAAGGAAGCTACTACTTTAGGGGGGGCATTACGTATAAGGATACTACTACTATGGGGGGGCATTACGTATATGGACGCTACTACTATGGGGGGGCATTACGTATAAGGAGGCTACTAATACTGGGGGGCATTACATATAAGGACGCTACTACTGGGAGGGCATTACATGTAAGGATGCTACTACTACTGGGGGGGCATTATGTATAAGGACGGTACTACTACTGGGGGCACATTACGTATAAGGAAGCTACTACTATAGGGGGGGCATTACGTATAAGGAAGCTACTACTTTAGGGGGGGCATTACGTATAAGGATACTACTACTATGGGGGGCATTACGTATATGGACGCTACTACTATGGGGGGGCATTACGTATAAGGAGGCTACTAATACTGGGGGGCATTACATATAAGGACGCTACTACTGGGAGGGCATTACATGTAAGGATGCTACTACTACTGGGGGGGCATTATGTATAAGGACGGTACTACTACTGGGGGCACATTATGTATAAGGATGCTTCTACTACAGGGGTGGCATTACGTATAAGGACGCTACTATTACTGTTGGGAGGCATTACATATAACTGCTACTACTACTGGGGGCACATTATGTATAAGGATGCTACTACTACAGGGGTGGCATTACGTATAAGGACGCTACTATTACTGTTGGGAGGCATTACATATAACTGCTACTACTACTGGGGGGCATTACGTATAAGGACGCTACTACTACGGGTGGGGCATTACGTATAAGGATGCTACTATTACTGTTGTGGGGCATTACATATAACTGCTACTACTACTGGGGGGGCATTATGTATAAGGACACTACTACTGTTGGGGGGGCATTATGTATAAGGACGCTACTACTACTGGGGGGCATTACGTATAAGGACGCTACTACTATGGGTGGGGCATCACGTATAAGGATGCTACTATTACTGTTGGGGAGCATTACATATAACTGCTACTACTACTGGGGGGCATTATGTATAAGGACACTACTACTATTGGGGGGGCATTACGTATATGGACGCTACTACTACGGGTGGGGCATTACGTATAAGGACGCTACTACTACGGGTGGGGCATTACGTATAAGATGAATAAGATTGTGCTACATTGTGGCGTAATTTTAAATGGGGTACTATTGTGTGGCCATGCCCCTTAGTTGTGAGACCACACCACTTTTCCCGATGCACAACAAAGGAATATGGGAGGGCGCAAAATTCATAGTTTGCAGGGGGGCGCCGAACACCCTAGCACCGGCACAGGCCACCAGTAGCAAAAGTACACCACGGCCACTGACACTATCTGCAGGGAGGGGAACAGCGCTGATACGGAGGGTACTTGCAGGCAGCGAGTCGCCGCCCGCAGCTCCTCTCCCACCTACACACCATACCTGCCGCCTGACACCCACACCCCAGGGAGAGGGCGCTAGCTCAGGCACCGCTAGATCAGCATCTGCAGCATACACACAAGGGCTGCCATGCTCAGCGGCAAGCGGTGCGGAGCATGTGCAGCGGGACAGCGCCAGGACGGGACACGCACTAATCAACATTGCTGCTGGGCCGGAGCTCCCTCCGTCTGCAGCCTAAGGACGCGCGCCGCACCTCTCCAGGGAAACACCATGCCTGCCCGCCCACAGGGCTCCGGACGCTTACCTATGCTCCTCGATCACAGCAGCTGACGCTGCCATGCAGGATGGAGGAATGACGCCCGTCAGACGGGGCGGACAGTGTGCGGCGGAACGAGGCCAGGAAGGAATGCTGACCACGACCCATTGCTGCTGGGTCGGAGTTCCCTCCCTCTGCAGTCACCATCTCACAGCAGCAGCCTGGACGTTAGTGGCCACCACGACCCGCACATCCTTACCTCACACATACCTCACACATACCTCACACATACCTCACACATACCTCACATACCTCAAACATGACAGCAAAGGTACACACACTGTGACATCACACCTGTAGCCCACCCATATATCTGCTAAGTACTCCCCGTCACTATGCCCTGTCACCCTCATCCTGCTCTCTAACTGCCTGTCTGTGTACTGGCCTTCACCCCTCTTACACCATCACCAACCCTCACTAACTACCACAGAGACTATGTGCACTGATATCTGCCCCTCCACCACCTGCAGCGCCCCTGGACCCCTCCCCCATCCACCGCAAATCCACACACCTGTCCCTCCAGCACCCGTGGCACCCCCACCCACAGCGCCTACGGACCCCACACCTCAACACACACGGACCCTCCCTCCTCCGGACCCCTAACCCCATTCACTGCACCCCCCCCCTCTCCCACCCGCAACGCCTCCACACCTCCTACCCACCCGCCACACCCTTTCCCACCCGCAGTACCTCTGGAACCCCTCACCCATCCAGCCCAGCATCTGCCCCTCCCCCACCTGCCCCTCCCCCACACACAACGCCTCCCCCGGTACCCACCCGCGGCGCCTCCAGACCCCCTATGCCACCCGCCCCTCCACCACCTACATCACCTCCGGACCCCCTCCCCCATCCGCCACACCCCGCATCTGGCTCTCCCCCGCCCGCTGCACCTTTGGATCCCCTATCCCACCCACGCAGTAGGCCCTTCCCAATCCGCATCGCCTACACCATTCGTAACAGCACCGCACCCGCCACTTCCCCACCCACGTTACCCCCGCATCCACCCCTCCCCCACCCACCGCGCCCCCTGGACACCTCCCCCATCCACTGCACACCCGCACCCACCCCTTCCCCATCTGCAGCGCCTTCGGAACCCCTCCTCCATCCGCAACAGCCCTGCAGCTGCCATCCCCCACCTGCGACACCCCTGCTCCTACCCCACCCACAGCGCCTTCATACCCCCTCCCCCATCCGCGGTCCCCACTCCCCAAACCCCTTCCTGTTGCAAGGGACTACGCCCCCTTCACCATCGGAAGGCCTTTCATTGTGCAATATTCAAACACTAACAAAACTAGGAATGCAGGGAATACTCCATATATTGAACCCCAGAAAGGCGTGCAGGGGTTAAAGGGGCGTAGCCCCTTCCGACGGTGTGAAGAGCGCCCGTAGGGCGCGATGAAGCACCTAGTTATATAATATATACCTGTCCGGCTGCAGTAGTGATATATATATATTTTTTATATCATTATCATCCAGTCTATATTAGCAGCAGACGCAGTACGGTAGTCCACGGCTGTAGCTACCTCTGTGTCGGCAGTCGCTCGTCCATCCATAATTGTATACCACCTACCTGTGGTGGTTTTTTTTTTTCTATCTTCTTGATACTAGTAGCTTACTTTAGGAGTCTGCAGTGCTGACAGTGTCCAGCAGGTCCGTCATTATATAATATATACCTGTCCGGCTGCAGTAGTGATATATATATATATTTTATATCATTATCATCCAGTCTATATTAGCAGCAGACGCAGTACGGTAGTCCACGGCTGTAGCTACCTCTGTGTCGGCAGTCGCTCGTCCATCCATAAGTATACTAGTATCCATCCATCTCCATTGTTTACCTGAGGTGCCTTGTAGTTGTGCCTATTAAAATATGGAGAACAAAAATGTTGAGGTTCCAAAAATAGGGAAAGATCAAGATCGACTTCCACCTCGTGCTGAAGCTGCTGCCACTAGTCATGGCCGAGACGATGAAATGCCATCAAAGTCGTCTGCCAAGGCCGATGCCCAATGTCATAGTATAGAGCATGTAAAATCCAAAACACCAAATATCAGTAAAAAAAGGACTCAAAAATCTAAAATAAAATTGTCGGAGGAGAAGCGTAAACTTGCCAATATGCCATTTACCACACGGAGTGGCAAGGAACGGCTGAGGCCCTGGCCTATGTTCATGGCTAGTGGTTCAGCTTCACATGAGGATGGAAGCACTCAGCCTCTCGCTAGAAAAATGAAAAGACTCAAGCTGGCAAAAGCACAGCAAAGAACTGTGCGTTTTTCGAAATCACAAATCCACAAGGAGAGTCCAATTGTGTCATTTGCGATGCCTGACCTTCCCAACACTGGACGTGAAGAGCATGCGCCTTCCACCATTTGCACGCCCCCTGCAAGTGCTGGAAGGAGCACCCGCAGTCCAGTTCCTGATAGTCAGATTGAAGATGTCAGTGTTGAAGTACACCAGGATGAGGAGGATATGGGTGTTGCTGGCGCTGGGGAGGAAATTGACCAGGAGGATTTTGATGGTGAGGTGGTTTGTTTAAGTCAGGCACCCGGGGAGACACCTGTTGTCCGTGGGAGGAATAGGGCCATTGACATGCCTGGTGAAAATACCAAAAAAATCAGCTCTTCGGTGTGGAAGTATTTCAACAGAAATGCGGACAACATTTGTCAAGCCATGTGTTGCCTTTGTCAAGCTGTAATAAGTAGGGGTAAGGACGTTAACCACCTCGGAACATCCTCCCTTATACGTCACCTGCAGCGCATTCATCATAAGTCAGTGACAAGTTCAAAAACTTTGGGCGACAGTGGAAGCAGTCCACTGACCAGTAAATCCCTTCCTCTTGTAACCAAGCTCACGCAAACCACCCCACCAACTCCCTCAGTGTCAATTTCCTCCTTCCCCAGGAATGCCAATAGTCCTGCAGGCCATGTCACTGGCAATTCTGACGAGTCCTCTCCTGCCTGGGATTCCTCCGATGCATCCTTGCGTGTAACGCCTACTGCTGCTGGCGCTGCTGTTGTTGCTGCTGGGAGTCGATGGTCATCCCAGAGGGGAAGTCGTACTCGTAAGACCACTTTTACTACTTCCACCAAGCAATTGACTGTCCAACAGTCCTTTGCGAGGAAGATGAAATATCACAGCAGTCATCCTGCTGCAAAGCGGATAACTGAGGCCTTGGCATCCTGGGCGGTGAGAAACGTGGTTCTGGTATCCATCATTACTGCAGAGCCAACTAGAGACTTGTTGGAGGTACTGTGTCCCCGGTACCAAATACCATCTAGGTTCCATTTCTCTAGGCAGGCGATACCGAAAATGTACACAGACCTCAGAAAAAGACTCACCAGTGTCCTAAAAAATGCAGTTGTACCCAATGTCCACTTAACCACGGACATGTGGACAAGTGGAGCAGGGCAGGCTCAGGACTATATGACTGTGACAGCCCACTGGGTAGATGTATGGACTCCCGCCGCAAGAACAGCAGCGGCGGCACCAGTAGCAGCATCTCGCAAACGCCAACTCTTTCCTAGGCAGGCTACGCTTTCTATCACCGCTTTCCAGAATACGCACACAGCTAAAAACCTCTTACGGCAACTGAGGAAGATCATTGCAGAATGGCTTACCCCAATTGGACTCTCCTGTGGATTTGTGGCATCGGACAACGCCAGCAATATTGTGTGTGCATTAAATATGGGCAAATTCCAGCACGTCCCATGTTTTGCACATACCTTGAATTTGGTGGTGCAGAATTATTTAAAAAACGAGAGGGGCGTGCAAGAGATGCTGTCGGTGGCCAGAAGAATTGCGGGACACTTTCGGCGTACAGGCACCACGTACAGAAGACTGGAGCACCACCAAAAACGCCTGAAACTGCCCTGCCATCATCTGAAGCAAGAAGTGGTAACGAGGTGGAATTCAACCCTCTATATGCTTCAGAGGTTGGAGGAGCAGCAAAAGGCCATTCAAGCCTATACAACTGAGCACGATATAGGAGGTGGAATGCACCTGTCTCAAGCACAGTGGAGAATGATTTCAACGTTGTGCAAGGTTCTGCAACCTTTTGAACTTGCCACACGTGAAGTCAGTTCAGACACTGCCAGCCTGAGTCAGGTCATTCCCCTCATCAGGCTTTTGCAGAAGAAGCTGGAGACATTGAAGGAGGAGCTAACACAGAGTGATTCCGCTAGGCATGTGGGACTTGTGGATGGAGCCCTTAATTCGCTTAACAAGGATTCACGGGTGGTCAATCTGTTGAAATCAGAGCACTACATTTTGTCCACCGTGCTCGATCCTAGATTTAAAACCTACCTTGGATCTCTCTTTCCGGCAGACACAAGTCTGCTGGGGTTCAAAGAACTGCTGGTGACAAAATTGTCAAGTCAAGCGGAACGCGACCTGTCAACATCTCCTCCTTCACATTCTCCCGCAACTGGGGGTGCGAGGAAAAGGCTAAGAATTCCGAGCCCACCCGCTGGCGGTGATGCAGGGCAGTCTGGAGCGACTGCTGATGCTGACATCTGGTCCGGACTGAAGGACCTGACAACGATTACGGACATGTCATCTACTGTCACTGCATATGATTCTCTCCCCATTGAAAGAATGGTGGAGGATTATATGAGTGACCGCATCCAAGTAGGCACGTCAGACAGTCCGTACTTATACTGGCAGGAAAAAGAGGCAATTTGGAGGCCCTTGCACAAACTGGCTTTATTCTACCTAAGTTGCCCTCCCACAAGTGTGTACTCCGAAAGAGTGTTTAGTGCCGCCGCTCACCTTGTCAGCAATCGGCGTACGAGGTTACATCCAGAAAATGTGGAGAAGATGATGTTCATTAAAATGAATTATAATCAATTCCTCCGTGGAGACATTGACCAGCAGCAATTGCCTCCACAAAGTACACAGGGAGCTGAGATGGTGGATTCCAGTGGGGACGAATTGATAATCTGTGAGGAGGGGGATGTACACGGTGATATATCGGAGGATGATGATGAGGTGGACATCTTGCCTCTGTAGAGCCAGTTTGTGCAAGGAGAGATTAATTGCTTCTTTTTTGGTGGGGGTCCAAACCAACCCGTCATTTCAGTCACAGTCGTGTGGCAGACCCTGTCACTGAAATGATGGGTTGGTTAAAGTGTGCATGTCCTGTTTATACAACATAAGGGTGGATGGGAGGGCCCAAGGACAATTCCATCTTGCACCTCTTTTTTCTTTCATTTTTCTTTGCGTCATGTGCTGTTTGGGGAGTAGTTTTTGGAAGGGCCATCCTGCGTGACACTGCAGTGCCACTCCTAGATGGGCCAGGTGTTTGTGTCGGCCACTTGGGTCGCTTATCTTAGTCACACAGCTACCTCATTGCGCCTCTTTTTTTCTTTGCGTCATGTGCTGTTTGGGGAGTATTTTTTTGAAGGGCCATCCTGTCTTGATTGACACTGCAGTGCCACTCCTAGATGGGCCAGGTGTTTGTGTCGGCCACTTGTGTCGCTTAGCTTAGTCACACAGCGACCTTGGTGCGCCTCTTTTTTTCTTTGCCTCATGTGCTGTTTGGGGAGTATTTTTTTGAAGGGCCATCCTGTCTGACACTGCAGTGCCACTCCTAGATGGGCCAGGTGTTTGTGTCGGCCACTAGGGTCGCTTATCTTAGTCACACAGCTACCTCATTGCGCCTCTTTTTTTTCTTCTTTGCGTCATGTGCTGTTTGGGGAGTAGTTTTTTGAAGGGCCATCCTGCGTGACACTGCAGTGCCACTCCTAGATGGGCCAGGTGTTTGTGTCGGTCACTTGGGTCGCTGAGCTTAGTCATCCAGCGACCTCGGTGCAAATTTTAGGACTAAAAATAATATTGTGAGGTGTGAGGTGTTCAGAATAGACTGAAAATGAGTGGAAATTATGGTTATTGAGGTTAATAATACTTTGGGATCAAAATGACCCCCAAATTCTATGATTTAAGCTGTTTTTTAGGGTTTTTTGGAAAAAACACCCGAATCCAAAACACACCTGAATCCGACAAAAAAAATTTGGTGAGGTTTTGCCAAAACGCGTTCGAACCCAAAACACGGCCGCGGAACCGAACCCAAAACCAATACACAAAACCCGAAAAATTTCCGGTGCTCATCACTAAATGGTATGGGTATCACTGACCTGGTTTGGGAGTGTTGTGGACTCGGGGCTTCTTCCGATGACCGGGAAGAGGAACCGCCACTGGGTCGTAGTAGAGATGGCCGGATGTAGGTCTTCCTCATGCAGAACTAAGACGGCAGGCGGGAGGCCCAGAGGAATTCTTGTAGGTCTCCTGTAAGACAAGACTTGTAGAAATAATGAAGGCTGGGGTACTGAGATATTGGAGACACTGTGGTATTGAAGGCACTGAGGTACTGGGAGTACAGGGAGTGCTGGGAGACCCTTGGAGGCACGGAGGTGTTTGGAGGCACGGAGGTGCTTGGAGGCACGGAGGTGTTTGGAGACACCGAGGTGTTTGGAGGGACGAGGTGCTTGGAGGCACGAGGTGCTTGGAGACACGGAGGTAACTGGAGGCACGGAGGTGCTTTGAGGCGCGGAGGTGCTTGGAGGCACGGGGTGCTTGGAGGCACGAGGTGCTTGGAGGCACGGAGGTGCTTGGAGGCACGGAGGTAACTGGAGGCACGGAGGTAACTGGAGGCACGGAGGTAACTGGAGGCACGGAGGTGCTTGAGGCGCGGAGGTGCTTGGAGGCACGAGGTGCTTGGAGGCACGAGGTGCTTGGAGGCACGGAGGTGCTTGGAGGCACGGAGGTAACTGGAGGCACGGAGGTAACTGGAGGCACGGAGGTAACTGGAGGCACGGAGGTGCTTGAGGCGCGGAGGTGCTTGGAGGCACGAGGTGCTTGGAGGCACGAGGTGCTTGGAGGCACGGAGGTGCTTGGAGGCACGGAGGTGCTTGGAGGCACGAGGTGCTTGGAGACACGGAGGTAACTGGAGGCACGGAGGTGCTTGTAGGCACAGGATGCTTGGAAGCACAGGTTGCTTGTAGGCACAGGATGCTTGCAGGGACAGGATGCTTGGAAGCACAGGATGCTTGCAGGGACAGGATGCTTGGAAGCACAGGATGCTTGCAGGGACGAGGGAGCTCTGGATCATAGCTTCCACAGGAGAAACGAAGATACTCAGGCATCGGATCTCTGCCTGGTATCTGATTTTAAATTCCCCGCCCTAGCCTGATTGGCGGAGCAGGCAGGTGACGTCAGACCTGCTCCGCCTCCTTGCCCTTGCTTGTGATGGCGGCGCCCTTGCTTCCGGGAAGCCGCCGGAGAGCAGCGCCGACCCGCCGCTGAAGCCGGAGACTGACAGGGGAAGAGAGGCGCCGGGCAGACCAGGCCACCCGCAGGGACAAGCGCGGTCGCCGCTGCCCGAGGTTCGTGACAGTACCCCCTCCTCCAGGAGTGGCCCCTGGACACTTCCCGGGCTTAGTCGGATGTCTGGAGTGGAAGATCCGAATCAGACGAGGAGCCGTTACTTCAGTAGCCCCAATCCAACTTCTCTCCTCAGGTCCATAACCCTTCCAGTCCACCAAGTACTGTAATTTTTTATGAAGATAACGAGAGTCCAGAATAGCTTTGATTTCAAACTCCGCTCCAGCTTCTGCCACTACGGACGTTGGCCTTGGGAGTGCTGAGTGGAATCGATTCAGTATGAGGGGACGGAGTAGAGAAACATGGAAGGCGTTAGGTATGCGAAGATGGGCAGGCAAACCCAGTTTACAGACCACAGGATTTAAGACTTGTAGCACAGGGTAAGGACCGATGAACCTTGGAGCGAATTTCATGGTGGGCACCTTCAACCGGAGATTCCGTGTGGACAGCCATACCCTGTCCCCAACTTTATATTGAGGTGCGGCTTGCCGTTTCTTATCTGCAAAGAACTTGTACCGAACAGAAACCTGCTTAAGATTAGCATGAACCTTTCTCCAAATTTGTCCAAAGTGTCGTAGAGTGGACGCTACAGCAGGAACCTCTATTATCGGAAGGCTTGGAAATTCCGGAACACGGGGATGGAACCCGTAGTTGACGAAAAATGGTGATTCCCCAGTGGAAGAATGAAACAAATGGTTATGGGCAAACTCCGCCCAAGGCAACAACTCCACCCAGTTGTCCTGTGAAGGAGAGAGATACAACCGAAGAAAAGTCTCTAGATCTTGATTGACTCGTTCCGTTTGTCCATTTGTTTGGGGATGATAAGCCGACGAAAACTTAAGTTTAATGTGTAGAGTTGAACAAAGGGCTTTCCAAAACCTGGCGGTGAACTGTACTCCACGGTCAGAAACAATCTCTTGTGGCAACCCATGCAAACGAAAATGTTCTCGGATAAACAATAGAGCCAGTTTCGGTGCTGTCGGAAGACCAGTCAAGGGCACAAAGTGTGCCATCTTCGAAAAACGGTCAACGATAACCCAAACGGTGTTGCAACCCTTGGAACAGGGCAAGTCAGTGATGAAGTCCATGGAAATGTGAGTCCAGGGTCTCACAGGGATAGGCAGAGGACGAAGTAACCCTGCAGGAGGCAGACGAGGAGATTTATGTTGTGTACATTGGGGACATGAATTAACGCAATCTTGTACATCCTTCCTCATGGTGTTCCACCAGTAAGACCTTTGCAGAAACTTGTACATCTTCTGAGCGCCGGGATGACCGGAAAACTTGGAGTTATGGACCCACCGTAGTATTCCTGGGCGGAATCTAGCTGGTACGGACATTCTTCCAGGAGGAGGAGCTGGAGTAGTTAAAGCAGCAGAGACAGAAACTGGATTCAGAATTAAACCCCGCTCCGGAGGTTCATCCTCGTCTGTGGGAACCTGTGAACGGGAAAGCGCATCTGCTTTAATATTGAGAGTCCCGGCACGGTACTTGATAATGAACGAGAATCGGGAAAAGAAAAGTGCCCATCTCGCCTGGCGAGGATTCAAACATTGTGCGGATTTGATGTACAGTAAATTCTTGTGATCCGTGTAGATGGTAAACACATGTTTAGCCCCTTCTAGAAGATATCTCCATTCTTCCAAGGCAGATTTGATTGCCAAGAGTTCCTGGTCTCCAATAGAGTAATTTCGTTCGGCTGGAGAGAATTTACGAGAGTGGAAGCCACACGGATGTAATTTCTTATCAGAGGAATGCTGGGAGAGGACAGCCCCCACCCCGACTGAAGATGCATCAACTTCTAAGAAGAAGGGTTCCTCGAAATTTGGTTGTTGGAGAACTGGAGCCGTCGTGAAAGCTAACTTTAAGCGAGAAAAAGCTACAATGGCTTCCGGAGGCCACAAACTAGGATTAGAACCCTTTCTCGTCAGGGCAGTAATGGGTGCAACAATGGTGGAGAAACCTTTAATGAATTTCCTGTAGTAGTTCGCAAAGCCCAGGAACCTTTGTATTGCTTTCAGGGAAAGAGGCTGAGTCCAATCACGAATGGCCGACAACTTTTCCGGATCCATGCGAAGCTCCGTCCCCGAGATGACATAACCGAGGAACGGAATAGATGTTACTTCAAAGGTACATTTGGAAAGCTTGGCGTAGAGATGATTCTCTTGTAAACGGTGTAGCACCTCTTTGACTTGAGTCCTGTGTTCGACAAGATTCTTGGAAAAAATCAGTATGTCGTCCAGATATACCACAACGCTCTGATACAGCATATCACGAAAGATTTCGTTGACGAATCCCTGGAAAACCGCGGGAGCATTACTAAGACCAAACGGCATCACCAAGTATTCGTAATGCCCATCTCGGGTATTAAAGGCAGTCTTCCATTCATCCCCCTCTCGGATGCGTATAAGATTATAAGCTCCTCTCAAGTCGAGTTTTGAAAAAATGCGGGCACCACGAACCCTATCAAATAACTCTGTGATTAGTGGCAAGGGGTATTTATTCTTAATAGTAATGTCGTTTAGGCCGCGGTAGTCGATGCATGGTCTCAACCCCCCGTCCTTTTTCTTCACGAAAAAGAAGCCTGCACCAGCAGGGGAGGAAGAGGGGCGAATGAATCCCTTGAGCATATTGGACTTAATATACTCCGACATGGCTTGAGTCTCGGGAAGAGACAGAGGATATGTGCGACCACGAGGTGGCGTCTTCCCTGGGACAAGGTCAATAGGGCAGTCCCAAGGCCTGTGAGGTGGTAACAGGTCAGCAGCTTGTTCCGAAAATACGTCCTTGTACCCTTGATATGCCTCCGGAATGTGCTCTTCATCCGTTTTGGAGGTAACACGGAGCGGACAAACAGGAGTAAGACAATTAGTGTGACAAAAGGAACTCCAGGACAGAATTTGTGACGACTTCCAATCGATGTGGGGGTTATGACTTTTCAGCCAAGGCATTCCAAGAACCAGATCATGGGGCATTTCTGGGATTACCAAGAGTTCCAAATCTTCCTGATGTAGAGCCCCGACCCGCAGCTTAACTGGCCCCGTGCGCCACATTATGAGACCTTTGGAAATTCTAGTCCCGTTGATAGCCGTCAGTGAAATTGGCCGCTCGATAGGCCGTAACTTTAAACCCAAACTTTGGGCACAGAAGGAAGAAACGAAGTTCCCTGCAGCTCCGGAATCCAATAGGGCTTCACAAGACCTGGAGACTGAATTGGAGACTAGAGTTACTGGAAGCAAGCAGTCCGAAGTTGGAGAAGCTTTTGTCGTAACTCCCAGCTTGACTCCTCCGGAACAAGCTAGGTCTGCCCGTTTCCCGGACGGACTTTACAAGATTTAAGAAAATGATCTGCGGCTCCACAGTAAAGGCAGAGTTTACCCTCACGACGACGCTGTCGTTCTTCCGGAGACAGTCGGGAGCGGTTAATTTGCATGGGCTCATCTGAGCTAGGTGAGGCCACCGGCCTAGGAGTAGGATTCCGGAACCTGGAACGATCCGAACGGTTACGTTCTCTTCCACGCTCCTGCATCCGAAGATCCACCTTGACGCAAAGGGAAATCAAATCTTCTAATGGATCCGGCAGATCTCTAGTAACCAGCTCGTCTTTCAGCCGGTCGGAAAGACCGTTCCAGAAGGCAGCTCTCAGGGCATCATTATTCCAGCGTAGTTCGGAAGCAATGGTCTGGAAATGAACCACGTACTGGCCCACGGAACGGGCGCCCTGCCGAACACGGAGCAAATCGGAAGAAGCAGTGGTCATTCTGCCGGGCTCGTCGAAAATCCTTCGAAAGGACGAGATGAAGTTGGTGTAGTTGGAAACCATGGGATCAGATCGTTCCCATAATGGAGACACCCAATCCAAAGCAGAACCTTCCAACAGAGAAATAATATATGCTACCTTGGACCGGTCTGTAGGAAAGTTGTGTGCAAGTAGCTCGAAATGTACCTCGCACTGGTTCAAGAAACCACGACAATTTTTGGGATTCCCATTATAGCGGGACGGAGTAGGCAACTGAAGGCGTGGAGTGACACCGGCCGATGGTTGAACATTGCTGGCAACGGCAACTGGTGCGACTGCTGGAACAGGAGCCGGAATTACTGAGGCCAGAGACGCCTGAATCTGATCCAGACGCCCGGACAACTGCTGGAGGTACTGCATCACCTGACCTTGTGCTGCTTCCTGACTTTGCACTCGAGAAGCCAGGTTCTGGATGGCACTAGAGTCCGTGTTCCGATCCCCCGAGTCCATGTGGCCTGAGTATACTGGCCTGAGTATACTATCACTGACCTGGTTTGGGAGTGTTGTGGACTCGGGGCTTCTTCCGATGACCGGGAAGAGGAACCGCCACTGGGTCGTAGTAGAGATGGCCGGATGTAGGTCTTCCTCATGCAGAACTAAGACGGCAGGCGGGAGGCCCAGAGGAATTCTTGTAGGTCTCCTGTAAGACAAGACTTGTAGAAATAATGAAGGCTGGGGTACTGAGATATTGGAGACACTGTGGTATTGAAGGCACTGAGGTACTGGGAGTACAGGGAGTGCTGGGAGACCCTTGGAGGCACGGAGGTGTTTGGAGGCACGGAGGTGCTTGGAGGCACGGAGGTGTTTGGAGACACCGAGGTGTTTGGAGGGACGAGGTGCTTGGAGGCACGAGGTGCTTGGAGACACGGAGGTAACTGGAGGCACGGAGGTGCTTTGAGGCGCGGAGGTGCTTGGAGGCACGGGGTGCTTGGAGGCACGAGGTGCTTGGAGGCACGGAGGTGCTTGGAGGCACGGAGGTAACTGGAGGCACGGAGGTAACTGGAGGCACGGAGGTAACTGGAGGCACGGAGGTGCTTGAGGCGCGGAGGTGCTTGGAGGCACGAGGTGCTTGGAGGCACGAGGTGCTTGGAGGCACGGAGGTGCTTGGAGGCACGGAGGTAACTGGAGGCACGGAGGTAACTGGAGGCACGGAGGTAACTGGAGGCACGGAGGTGCTTGAGGCGCGGAGGTGCTTGGAGGCACGAGGTGCTTGGAGGCACGAGGTGCTTGGAGGCACGGAGGTGCTTGGAGGCACGGAGGTGCTTGGAGGCACGAGGTGCTTGGAGACACGGAGGTAACTGGAGGCACGGAGGTGCTTGTAGGCACAGGATGCTTGGAAGCACAGGTTGCTTGTAGGCACAGGATGCTTGCAGGGACAGGATGCTTGGAAGCACAGGATGCTTGCAGGGACAGGATGCTTGGAAGCACAGGATGCTTGCAGGGACGAGGGAGCTCTGGATCATAGCTTCCACAGGAGAAACGAAGATACTCAGGCATCGGATCTCTGCCTGGTATCTGATTTTAAATTCCCCGCCCTAGCCTGATTGGCGGAGCAGGCAGGTGACGTCAGACCTGCTCCGCCTCCTTGCCCTTGCTTGTGATGGCGGCGCCCTTGCTTCCGGGAAGCCGCCGGAGAGCAGCGCCGACCCGCCGCTGAAGCCGGAGACTGACAGGGGAAGAGAGGCGCCGGGCAGACCAGGCCACCCGCAGGGACAAGCGCGGTCGCCGCTGCCCGAGGTTCGTGACAATGGGGCTGTTTTTCAGTGTTTGGGCTAGGCCCCTTATCTCCAGTGAAGGGCAATCTTAATGCTTCAGCATACCAAGACATTTTGGAAAATGCTATGCTTCCAACTTTGTGGCAACAGTTTGGGGAAGGACCTTTTCTATTTCAACATGACTGTGCCCCAAGCCTCAAATCAAGGACTATAGACATGGATTGGTGACTTCAGTGTGGAAGAACTTGACTTGCCCACACAGAGCCCTGAGCTCAACCCCATCTAGCACCTTTGGGATGAACTGGAATGGAGAGTTCGAGCCAGGCCTTCTTGTCCAAAATCAGTGGCTGACCTCATAAATGCTCTACAGAACGAATGGTCACAAATTCCCACAGAAACACTCCAAAATCATGTGGAAAGCCTTCCAGGAAGAGTGGAAGCTGTTATAGCTGCAAAATGGGGATCAACTCCATGTTAAAGTATATGTATTTGAATACAATGTAATTACAGTCCCTGTTTGTGTAGTGGTCAGTCGTCCAAATACTTTTGTACATATAGAGTGTATAGGTATATATTATATATTAGGGATGAGCGGGTTCGGATCTCAGAGATCCTAACTCCCCCCCCCCCCCCCCCCCCGAACTTTACAATCCTAGCCAGGATCCGAGTCTGGCTCGGGACTTCCCGCCAGACTCTTATCCCAGATCGAGGCAAAATGGCATCATCCCGCTGTCGGATTCTCGTGGATTTTGGATTCCATATAAGGAGCCGCGAGTTGCCGCCATTTTCACTCTGGACATGGAGAGTGAGGGAGACAGACCTCTGTCTGTGGGTGGTAGCGTACAGGGGTGCTGCTGTCCTGTGCTGTTCTGGGGTGGTGTCCTGTGCTGGTCTACTGTGCTGTTAGGGGTGCTGCTGTCCTGTGCTGTACAGGAGGAGTGCTGTTCTGGGGTAGTGTCCTGTGCTGTTAGGGGGGCTGCTGTCCTATGCTGTACAGGGGTGCTGTCCTGTGCTGTTAGGAGTGCTGCTGTCCTGTGCTGTACAGGGGCGCTGTTCTGGAGTGTCCTGTGCTGTTAGGGGTGCTGTACAGGAGTGCTTTACAGGGGTGCTGCAGTCCTGTTCTGTGTACTGTAAAAATAAAGGGGCAATGTTCCGTGTGTTATAAAAATACAGGGTGCTGTAAAAATAAAGAAACACTGTGGCCCTGTCCTGTATGCTGTAAAAATACAGGGGTACTGACAAAATAAAGGAACGCTGTGGCCCTGTACTGTATGCTGTAAAAATACAGGGGAGCTGTAAAATTTAAGGAATGCTGTGGCCCTGTCAGGTGCTGTAAAAATAAAGGAACATTGTGGCCCTGTCCTGTATGCTGTAAAAATAAAGGGGCACTGTTCTGTTTGCTGTAAAAATAAAGGGCACTGTTCTGTGTGCTGTAATAATAAAGAAGCGTTGTCGTGTGAAATGGAGAACAAAAATTTGGAGGAAAAAATTGTGAAAGATCAGGAACCACTTCCTAATACTAGTGCTGAAGCTGCTGCCACCAGTCATGACATTGACGATGCAATTTCATCAACGTCGTCTGCTAAGGCCGATGCCCAATGTCATAGAGGGCATGTAAAATCCAAGAAGCAAACATTAAGAAAAAAAGAAATTATTATCTGCTTAGAACTGTACCGAACCAACCTGAACTCAACTTGCCCGATCTAGGGCTTCTGTGGGGGCTCACGAGGGGCTGCTAAAACATCTAAGGGGATGCTTTATTTAAAAATAAAATATGAATAAGATAGACAAGACATACAGGTATGCTCACATGCGTGTATCTGGGACACACAGGTATGCTCACATGCATGGAACTACGAGCTGTGAAAAAATGAAAATAAGGCATCTACCACAAAATATGGTAATAAAAATGCAATTAAAAAATGGATAAAAAAAACCCACGAGATTTTCACAAAATAAGTCTCCAGACTCCGTGGAGGGGAAAATATCCAATCTTGATCCTGTGGTATAAAACAGTTTATTTGCATCCCAGCATTAAATCCAAGATTATCATAATCCCTGAAAATGGAGAAGGGGGAACAAATTTGGAAGCTTTTGCCCCCAGTTTTTCAGTTTGTCTAGTAATGTGGTAATTATACATTTGCTTGGTTAAAGTCCTTTCTGTTCCATACCAAGAAAGGAATGGAAGTAAAAGCCTGTGTGTTGTTCCTGATTGCGTGTGCCTCTCTGATTTTAAATCACATTCTTGACACTGTCCTCTTCCTCTTTCCTCTTCTCATAATGTGAAAAGTCATCAAATATGGAGGTGGTGTGTTTGTAGCTAGCTTTGATTCGGAGAACTTGGCAAGCTTTTTCCAGGGGGACAACTTGTCACTGAAATGATGGGTTTATTAAACTGTGCATGTCCTGTTTAAACAATTTAAGGGTGGGTGGGAGAGCCCGAGGACAATTCCATCTTGCACCTGTTTTTTTTTCCTTTGCATTATGTGCTCTTTGGGGCCTAGTTTTTAAAACTGCCATCCTGTCTACCACTGCGGTGCCACTCCTAGATGGGCCAGGTGTTTGTGATGCGCACTTTTGTTGCTTAGCTTAGCCATCCAGGTACCTTGGTGTAACTTTTTGGCCTACAAACAATATTGTGAAGAGTGAGGTGTTCAGAATAGACTGGAAATGAATGGAAATAAATGTTATTGAGGTTAATAATTAGAGATGTGTGGCGGACACTTTTGGGGTTTTGGTTTTGGATCTGGATCCCCACTTGTGTTTTGGATCTGGATTGGTTTTGCCAAAACCACCCTTTCGGGTTTTGGTTTTGGATCTGGATGATTTTTGAAAAAAAACTTAAAAACAGCTAAAATCACAGAATTTAGTGGTAATTTTGATCCTTCGATATTATTAACTTCAATAACATTAATTTCCACTCATTTCCAGTCTATTCTTAACACCTCACAATATTGTTTTTAGGCCAAAAGGTTGCACCGAGGTTGCTAGATGACTAAGCTAAGCGACACAAGTGGGCGGCACAAACACCTGGCCCATCTAGGAGTGGCACTGCAGTGGCAGACAGGATGGCAGTTTTAAAAACTAGGCCCCAAAGAGCACATGATGCAAAGAAAAAAACAGGTGCACCGAGGTCGCTGGATGACTAAGCTAAGCGACACAAGTGGGCGGCACAAACACCTGGCCCAGCTAGGAGTGGCACTGCAGTGGCAGACAGGATGGCAGTTTTTAAAACTAGGCCCCAAAGAGCACATAATATAAAGGGGAAAAAAGCAGTGCAAGATGGAATTGTCCTTGGGCCCTCCTACCCACCCTTATGTTGTATAAACAGGACATGCACACTTTAACAAACCAATCATTTCAGCGACAGGGTCTGCCACACGACTGTGGCTGAAATGATTGGTTGGTTTGGACCCCCACAAAAAAAGAAGCAATTAATCCCCCCACCAAAAAAGAAGCAATTAATCTCTCCTTGCACAAACTGGCTCTACAGAGGCAAGATGTCATCCTCATCCTCCGATTCCTCACCCCTTTCAGTGTGTACATCCTCCACCTAACAGAGTATTAATTCGTCCCCACTGGAATCCACCATCACAGGTCCCTGTGGACTTTCTGGAGGCAATTGCTGGTAAATGCCTTCCTGGAGGAATTTATAATTCATTTTGATGAACATCATCTTCTCCACATGTTGTGGAAGTCACCTCCTACGCTGATCACTGCAAGGTTACCGGCTGCACTAAACACTCTTTTTGGAGTACACACTGAAGGGGGGACAACTTAGGTAAAACAAAACCAGTTTGTGCAAGGGCCTCCAAATTGCCTCTTTATACTGCTAGTATAAGTATGTACTGTCTGACATGCCTACTTGGATGCTGTCACCAATATAATCCTCCACCATTCTTTCAATGGTGACAGCATCATATGCAGTGACAGTAGACATGTCATTAATCATTGGCAGGTCCTTCAGTCCGGACCAGATGTCAACACTTGCTCCTGACTGCCCTGCATGATCCTCTGATTCCTCACCCCTTTAATTGTGTGCATCCTCATCCTCACAGAGTATTAATTCGTCCCCACTAGAATCCACCATCACAAGTCCCTGTGTACATTCTGGAGGCAATTGCTGGTAAAGGTCTTCCTGGAGGAATTTATAATTCATTTTGATATACATCATCTTCTACACATTTAGTGGAAGTAACCCCCTACACCGATCGCTGACAAGGTTACCAGCTGCACTAAACACTCTTTCAGAGTACACACTGTGGGGGTGAAGAGGCAACTTAGGTAAAATAAATCCCGGTTGCCAAAGGCCTCCAAATTGCCTATTTTTCCTGCCAGTATACATACAGACTGTCTGACATGCCTACTTGGATGTTGTCACCCATATAATCAATGGTAGCAGCATCATATGCAGTGACAGTAGACATGTCAGTAATTGTTGGCAGCTTTTTCGGTCCAGACCAGATGTCAACACTTGCTCCTGACTGCCCTGCATCACTGCCAGCGGGTGGGCTTGGAAATTGTATCCTTTTCCTCACAGCCAAAGTTGCGGAAGAAAATGAAGGAGGAGCTGTTGACAGGTCACGTTCCGCTTGAGTTGACAATTTAATCACCAGCAGGTTTTTGAACCTCTGCAGACTTGTGTCTGCTGGAAAGAGAGATACAATGTAGTCTTTAAACCTAGGATCGAGCAAGGTGGCCAAAATGTAGTGCTCTGATTTCAACAGATTGACCACCCTTGAATCCTGGCAAAGCAAATGAAGGGCTCCATCCACAAGTCCCACATACCTAGCGGAATCGCTCCATCTTAGCTCCTCTTTCAATTTCTCCAGCTGCTTCTGCAGAAGCCTGATGAGGGGAATGACCTGACTCAAGCTGGTAGTGTCTGAACTGACTTCACATGTGGCAAGTTCGAAGAGTTGAAGAACCTTGCACAACACGGAAATCATTCTCCACTGCGCTTGAGTCAGGTGCATTCCCCCTCCTTTGCCTATATCGTAGGTGGATGTATAGGCTTGAATGGCCTTTTGCTGCTTCTCCATCCTCTGATGCATATAGAGTGTTGAATTCCACCTCGTTACCACCTCTTGATTCAGGTGATGGCAGGAGTGTTTGCTGGTGCTCCAGTCTTCGGCACGCAGTCGCTAAATGTTGAAAATGGCCCGCATTTTTTTGGCCCACTGACAGCATTTCCTGCGTGCCCTTGTCATTTTTCAAAAAATTCTGCACCACCAAATTTGTTGTACGTGCAAAATATGGGATATGCTGGAATTTGCCCGGATGTAATGCACGCACAATATTGGTGGAATTGTCAGATATCACAAATCCCCTGGAGAGGCTAAGTGAGGTAAGCAATTGTGAGATGATGTCCCTCAGTTTCTGTAAGAGTTTGTCAGCGGTGTGCCTCTTGCGGAAAGCGGTGATACACAGAGTAGCCTGCCAAGGAACCAATTGGCGTTTGTGAGATGCTGCTACTGGTGCTGCTGCTGTTGTTACATCTACCCAGTGGCCTGTCACAGTCATGTAGTCCTTAGTTTGCCCTGATCCACTTGTCCACATGTCCGTGGTTAAGTGGACACTGGGTACAACTGCATTTTTCAGGACACTGAGGGCACTTTTCTTAATGTCCCTGTACAGTCCGGGAATCGCTTGTCTAGCAAAGTGGAATCTAGACGGGATTTGGTACCGAGGACACAGTACGTCCATCAACTGTCTAAATCCCACTGCACTCATGGCGGATACCAGACGCACGTCGAACACAAGCATAGTTGTTATGGCCTCAGTAATCCGCTTTGCAACAGGATGACTGCTGTCATATTTCATCTTCCTCGCAAAGGACTGTCGGACAGTCAACTGCTTAGTTGAAGTAGTACAAGTGGTCTTCCGACTTCCCCTCTGGGATGACGATCAACTCCCAGCAGCAACAACAGCAGCGCCAGCAGCAGTAGGCGTACCACTCAAGGATCCTCCAGAGGATTCCCAGCTAGCAGAGGGCTCATCAGTCATGCCAGTGACATAGCCTGCAGGACTACTGACGTTCCCGACTGAGGAGGAAATTTACGTTGAGGGAGTTGGTGGTGTGGCTTGCAGGAGCTTGGGTACAACAGAAAGAAGGGATTTAGGTGTCAATGGACTGCTTACGCTCAAACCCAAAGTTTCTGAACTTGACAATGACTTCTGATGAATAGCCTGCAGGTGACATACAGATGTATCCTCATACAGCGTTGCTCATAGCGCACTATTTAGGGTTCTGTGTCGCGAGTTGGAAATAACGTTATGGCGTGCATTACGTCCCGCGCCTTGTAATACACTGTTTAACCGCTGGGTGGCGAATGCTCCACGTTGAGACTACAGTGCTGAATACAATGCTGTGGCAGTAAGCAGTGATCTGTGAAAGGCTGGCCAATCACGTTCTTCCCTTTATAAAAAAAAATCCCTTTCCACAAATTACAGTGCCACGCTGCCGCCCGTTCAGTCAATTAATTTTTTCGTTACGTTGTGTACAAAATTCCGGATAGCATTAATATGACTCCCAGATGGTCTACAGCCACACTGCTACCCGATCACGCTAGATATGGATATTGTCGTTATAGTATTAGCATAACAGCATTCATATTTCGGACTAGCTTCGGCAGAAATATTGAATGCAAAGTGCACTGGGTCCCTACTGTACCTCATGATGGTATCCGTATTCAATCCGTTTAATTATTTTTTTTAAAGCACTCAGATACAACTAGTGATGTGCACCGGAAATTTTTCGGGTTTTGTGTTTTGGTTTTGGGTTCGGTTCCGCGGCTGTGTTTTGGACTCGGACGCGTTTTGGCAAAACCTTACCGAAAAAATTTTGTCGGATTCGGGTGTGTTTTGGATTCAGGTGTTTTTTTCAAAAAACCCTCAAAAACAGCTTAAATCATAGAATTTGGGGGTTATTTTGATCCCAAAGTATTATTAACCTCAATAACCATAATTTCCACTCATTTTCAGTCTATTCTGAACACCTCACAATATTATTTTTAGTCCTAAAATTTGCACCGAGGTCGCTGGATGGCTAAGCTAAGCGACCCAAGTGGCCGACACAAACACCTGGCCCATCTAGGAGTGGCACTGCAGTGTCAGGCAGGATGGCACTTCCAAAAAATTGTCCCCAAACAGCACATGATGCAAAGAAAAAAAGAGGCGCACCAAGGTCGCTGTGTGACTAAGCTAAGCGACCCAAGTGGCCGACACAAACACCTGGCCCATCTAGGAGTGGCACTGCAGTGTCAGACAGGATGGCCCTTCAAAAAAATACTCCCCAAACAGCACATGAGGCAAAGAAAAAAAGAGGCGCACCAAGGTCGCTGTGTGACTAAGCTAAGCGACACAAGTGGCCGACACAAACACCTGGCCCATCTAGGAGTGGCACTGCAGTGTCAATCAAGACAGGATGGCCCTTCAAAAAAATACTCCCCAAACAGCACATGATGCAAAGAAAAAAAGAGGTGCACCAAGGTGGCTGTGTGACTAAGCTAAGCGACACAAGTGGCCGACACAAACACCTGGCCCATCTAGAAGTGGCACTGCAGTGTCAATCAAGACAGGATGGCCCTTCCAAAAAATACTCCCCAAACAGCACATGATGCAAAGAAAAATAGAGGCGCACCAAGGTCGCTGTGTGACTAAGCTAAGCGACACAAGTGGCCGACACAAACACCTGGCCCATCTAGGAGTGGCACTGCAGTGTCAATCAAGGCAGGATGGCCCTTCAAAAAAACACTCCCCAAACAGCACATGATGCAAAGAAAAAAAGAGGCGCACCAAGGTGGCTGTTTGACTAAGCTAAGCGACACAAGTGGCCGACACAAACACCTGGCCCATCTAGGAGTGGCACTGCAGTGTCAGACAGGATGGCACTTCAAAAAAATAGTCCCCAAACAGCACATGATGCAAAGAAAAAAAGAGGCGCACAAAGGTGGCTGTGTGACTAAGCTAAGCGACACCTGTGGCCGACACAAACACCTGGCCCATCTAGGAGTGGCACTGCAGTGTCAGGCAGGATGGCCCTTCAAAAAAATTGTCCCCAAACAGCACATGATGCATAGAAAAATGAAAGAAAAAAGAGGTGCAAGATGGAATTGTCTTTGGCCCTCCCACCCACCCTTATGTAGTATAAACAGGACATGCACACTTTAACGAACCCATCATTTAAGCGACAGGGTCTGCCACACGACTGTGACTGAAATGACTGGTTGGTTTGGGCCCCCACCAAAAAAGAAGCAATCAATCTCTCCTTGCACAAACTGGCTTTACAGAGGCAAGATGTCCACCTCATCATCATCCTCCGATTCCTCACCCCTTTCACTGTGTACATCCCCCTCCTCACAGATTATTAATTCGTCCCCACTGGAATCCACCATCTCAGGTCCCCGTGTACTTTCTGGAGGCAATTGCTGCTGGTGAATGTCTCCACGGAGGAATTGATTATAATTCATATTAATGAACATCATCTTCTCCACATTTTCTGGAAGTAACCTCGTACGCCGATTGCTGACAAGGTGAGCGGCTGCACTAAACACTCTTTCGGAGTACACACTGGAGGGAGGGCAACTTAGGTAGAATAAAGCCAGTTTCTGCAAGGGCCTCCAAATTGCCTCTTTTTCCTGCCAGTCTACGTACGGACTGTCTGACGTGCCTACTTGGATGCGGTCACTCATATAATCGTCCACCATTTTTTCAATGGTGAGAGAATCATATGCAGTGACAGTAGACGACATGTCAGTAATCGTTGCCAGGTCCTTCAGTCCGGACCAGATGTCAGCACTCGCTCCAGACTGCCCTGCATCACCGCCAGCGGGTGGGCTCGGAATTCTTAGCCTTTTCCTCGCACCCCCAGTTGCGGGAGAATGTGAAGGAGGAGATGGTGACGGGTCACGTTCCGCTTGACTTGACAATTTTCTCAACAGCAGGTCTTTGAACCTCTGCAGACTTGTGTCTGCCGGAAAGAGAGATGCAGCGTAGGTTTTAAATCTAGGATCGAGCACGGTGGCCAAAATGTAGTGCTCTGATTTCAACAGATTGACCACCCGTGAATCCTGGTTAAGCGAATTAAGGGCTCCATCCACAAGTCCCACATGCCTAGCGGAATCGCTCTGTTTTAGCTCCTCCTTCAATGTCTCCAGCTTCTTCTGCAAAAGCCTGATGAGGGGAATGACCTGACTCAGGCTGGCAGTGTCTGAACTGACTTCACGTGTGGCAAGTTCAAAGGGTTGCAGAACCTTGCACAACGTTGAAATCATTCTCCACTGCGCTTGAGTCAGGTGCATTCCACCTCCTTTGCCTATATCGTGGCCAGATGTATAGGCTTGAATGGCCTTTTGCTGCTCCTCCATCCTCTGAAGCATATAGAGGGTTGAATTCCACCTCGTTACCACCTCTTGCTTCAGATGATGGCAGGGCAGGTTCAGGAATGTTTGGTGGTGCTCCAGTCTTCGGTACGCGGTGCCTGAACGCCGATAGTGGCCCGCAATTCTTCGGGCCACCGACAGCATCTCTTGCACGCCCCTGTCGTTTTTTAAATAATTATGCACCACCAAATTCAAGGTATGTGCAAAACATGGGACGTGATGGAATTTGCCCAGATGTAATGCACGCACAATATTGCTGGCGTTGTCCGATGTCACAAATCCCCAGGAGAGTCCAATTGGGGTAAGCCATTCTGCGATGATCTTCCTCAGTTGCCGTAAGAGGTTTTCAGCTGTGTGGTTATTCTGGAAAGCGGTGATACAAAGCGTAGCCTGCCTAGGAACGAGTTGGCGTTTGCGAGATGCTGCTACTGGTGCCGCCGCTGCTGTTCTTGCTGCAGGAGGCAATACATCTGCCCAGTGGGCTGTCACAGTCATATAGTCCTGAGTCTGCCCTGCTCCACTTGTCCACATGTCCGTGGTTAAGTGGACATTGGGTACAACTGCATTTTTTAGGACACTGGTGAGTCTTTTTCTGAGGTCTGTGTACATTTTCGGTATCGCCTGTCTAGAGAAATGGAACCTAGATGGTATTTGGTACCGGGGACACAGTACCTCCAACAAGTCTCTAGTTGGCTCTGCAGCAGCAGTAGGCGTTACACTCAAGGATGCATCGGAGGAATCCCAGGCAGGAAAGGACTCATCAGACTTGCCAGTGACATGGCCTGCAGGACTATTGGCTTTCCTGGGTAAGGAGGAAATTGACACTGAGGGAGTTGGTGGTGTGGTTTGCAGGAGCTTGGTTACAAGAGGAAGGGATTTAGTGGTCAGTGGACTGCTTCCGCTGTCACCCAAAGTTTTTGAACTTGTCACTGACTTATGATGAATGCGCTGCAGGTGACGTATAAGGGAGGATGTTCCGAGGTGGTTAACGTCCTTACCCCTACTTATTACAGCTTGACAAAGGCAACACACGGCTTGACACCTGTTGTCCGCATTTGTGTTGAAATAATTCCACACCGAAGAGCTGATTTTTTTAGTATTTTGACCAGGCATGTCAATGGCCATATTCCTCCCACGGACAACAGGTGTCTCCCCGGGTGCCTAACTTAAACAAACCACCTCACCATCAGAATCCTCCTTGTCAATTTCCTCCCCAGCGCCAGCAACACCCATATCCTCATCCTGGTGTACTTCAACAGTGACATCTTCAATTTGACTATCAGGAACTTGACTGCGGGTGCTCCTTCCAGCACTTGCAGGGGTCGTGCAAATGGTGGAAGGTGCAAGCTCTTCCCATCCAGTGTTGGGAAGGTCAGGCATCGCAACCGACACAATTGGACTCTGCTTGTGGATTTGTGATTTTGAAGAACGCACAGTTCTTTGCTGTGCTTTTGCCAGCTTAAGTCTTTTATTTTTTCTAGCGAGAGGATGAGTGCTTCCATCCTCATTTGAAGCTGAACCACTAGCCATGAACATAGGCCAGGGCCTCAGCCGTTCCTTGCCACTCCGTGTCGTAAATGGCATATTGGCAAGTTTACGCTTCTCCTCAGACGCTTTTAATTTTGATTTTTGGGTCATTTTACTGAACTTTTGTGTTTTGGATTTTACATGCTCTCTACTATGACATTGGGCATCGGCCTTGGCAGACGACGTTGATGGCATTTCATCGTCTCGGCCATGACTAGTGGCAGCAGCTTCAGCACGAGGTGGAAGTGGACCTTGATCTTTCCCTTTAACCTCCACATTTTTGTTCTCCATTTTTTAATGTGTGGAATTATATGCCATTATCAATAGCAATGGCCTACTACTATATTTATTGCGCACAACTAAAATGCACCTCAGGTATAGAATGTAGATGGATAGTATACTTAATGGATGACGAGTGACGACACAGAGGTAGGTACACAGCAGTGGCCTACCGTACTGCTATATATAGTATACTGGTGGACACTGTCAGCAAACTGCTAAACTAGTCTAAAATGCACCACAGGTATAGAATGTAGATGGATAGTATACTTAATGGATGACGAGTGACGACACAGAGGTAGGTACACAGCAGTGGCCTACCGTACTGCTATATATAGTATACTGGTGGACACTGTCAGCAAACTGCTAAACTAGTCTAAAATGCACCACAGGTATAGAATGTAGATGGATAGTATACTTAATGGATGACGAGTGATGACACAGAGGTAGGTACACAGCAGTGGCCTACCGTACTGCTATATACAGTATACTGGACCTGGTGGACACTGTCAGCAAACTGCTAAACTAGTCTAAAAAAAAGGCACCACAGGTATACAATGTAGATGGATGGATAGTATACTTAATGGATGACGAGTGACGACACAGAGGTAGGTACTGCAGTGGCCTACCGTACTGCTATATACAGTATACTGGACCTGGTGGACACTGTCAGCAAACTGCTAAACTAGTCTAAAAAAAGGCACCACAGGTATACAATGTAGATACATGGATAGTATACTTAATGGATGACGAGTGACGACACAGAGGTAGGTACAGCAGTGGCCTACCTGTCTGCTATATACAGTATACTGGACCTGGTGGACACTGTCAGCAAACTGCTAAACTAGTCTAAAAAAAAGGCACCACAGGTATACAATGTAGATGGATGGATAGTATACTTAATGGATGAAGAGTGACGACACAGAGGTAGGTACAGCAGTGGCCTACCGTACTGCTATATACAGTATACTGGACCTGGTGGACACTGTCAGCAAACTGCTAAACTAGTCTAAAAAAAGGCACCACAGGTATACAATGTAGATGGATGGATAGTATACTTAATGGATGACGAGTGACGACACTGAGGTAGGTACAGCAGTGGCCTACCGGTCTGCTATATACAGTATACTGGACCTGGTGGACACTGTCAGCAAACTGCTAAACTAGTCTAAAAAAAAGGCACCACAGGTATACAATGTAGATGGATGGATAGTATACTTAATGGATTACGAGTGACGACACAGAGGTAGGTACAGCAGTGGCCTACCGTACTGCTATATACAGTATACTGGACCTGGTGGACACTGTCAGCAAACTGCTAAACTAGTCTAAAAAAAAGGCACCACAGGTATACAATGTAGATGGATGGATAGTATACTTAATGGATGACGAGTGACGACACAGAGGTAGGTACAGCAGTGGCCTACCGTACTGCTATATACAGTATACTGGACCTGGTGGACACTGTCAGCAAACAGCTAAACTAGTCTATAAAAAAGGCACCACAGGTATACAATGTAGATGGATGGATAGTATACTTAATGGATGACGAGTGACGACACAGAGGTAGGTACAGCAGTGGCCTACCGTACTGCTATATACAGTATACTGGACCTGGTGGACACTGTCAGCAAACTGCTAAACTAGTCTAAAAAAAGGCACCACAGGTATACAATGTAGATGGATGGATAGTATACTTAATGGATGACGAGTGATGACACAGAGGTAGGTACAGCAGTGGCCTACCGTACTGCTATATACAGTATACTGGACCTGGTGGACACTGTCAGCAAACTGCTAAACTAGTCTAAAAAAAAGGCACCACAGGTATACAATGTTGATGGATGGATAGTATACTTAATGGATGACGAGTGACGACACTGAGGTAGGTACAGCAGTGGCCTACCGGTCTGCTGTATACAGTATACTGGACCTAGTGGACACTGTCAGCAAACTGCTAAACTAGTCTAAAAAAAAGGCACCACAGGTATACAATGTAGATGGATGGATAGTATACTTAATGGATTACGAGTGATGACACAGAGGTAGGTACAGCAGTGGCCTACCGTACTGCTATATACAGTATACTGGACCTGGTGGACACTGTCAGCAAACTGCTAAACTAGTCTAAAAAAAAAAGGCACCACAGGTATACAATGTAGATGGATGGATAGTATACTTAATGGATGACGAGTGACGACACAGAGGTAGGTACAGCAGTGGCCTACCGTACTGCTATATACAGTATACTGGACCTGGTGGACACTGTCAGCAAACTGCTAAACTAGTCTAAAAAAAAGGCACCACAGGTATACAATGTAGATGGATGGATAGTATACTTAATGGATGACGAGTGACGACACAGAGGTAGGTACAGCAGTGGCCTACCGTACTGCTATATACAGTATACTGGACCTGGTGGACACTGTCAGCAAACTGCTAAACTAGTCTAAAAAAAGGCACCACAGGTATACAATGTAGATGGATGGATAGTATACTTAATGGATGACGAGTGACGACACAGAGGTAGGTACAGCAGTGGCCTACCGTACTGCTATATATAGTATACTGGACCTGGTGGACACTGTCAGCAAACTGCTAAACTAGTCTAAAAAAAAGGCACCACAGGTATACAATGTAGATGGATGGATAGTATACTTAATGGATGACGAGTGATGACACAGAGGTAGGTACAGCAGTGGCCTACCGGTCTGCTATATACAGTATACTGGACCTGGTGGACACTGTCAGCAAACTGCTAAACTAGTCTAAAAAAAAGGCACCACAGGTATACAATGTAGATGGATGGATAGTATACTTAATGGATGACGAGTGACGACACAGAGGTAGGTACAGCAGTGGCCTACCGTACTGCTATATACAGTATACTGGACCTGGTGGACACTGTCAGCAAACTGCTAAACTAGTTTAAAAAAAAGGCACCACAGGTATATAATGTAGATGGATGGATAGTATACTTAATGGATGACGAGTGACGACACAGAGGTAGGTACAGCAGTGGCCTACCGTACTGCTATATACAGTATACTGGACCTGGTGGACACTGTCAGCAAACTGCTAAACTAGTCTAAAAAAAAGGCACCACAGGTATACAATGTAGATGGATGGATAGTATACTTAATGGATGACGAGTGACGACACAGAGGTAGGTACAGCAGTGGCCTACCGGTCTGCTGTATACAGTATACTGGACCTGGTGGACACTGTCAGCAAACTGCTAAACTAGTCTAAAAAAAAGGCACCACAGGTATACAATGTAGATGGATGGATAGTATACTTAATGGATGACGAGTGACGACACAGAGGTAGGTACAGCAGTGGCCTACCGTACTGCTATATATAGTATACTGGACCTGGTGGACACTGTCAGCAAACTGCTAAACTAAAATGCACCACAGGTATAGGAATGTAGATGGATAGTATACTTAATGGATGACGACACAGAGGTAGGTACAGCAGTGCACTCTGCACTGTACTCCTCCTATATAATATTAATTATACTGGTGGTCCCCAGTCCCCACAATAAAGTAGCACACTGTGAGCACAGATATGGAGTGTTTTTCAGGCAGACAGACGTATACTGGTGGTCACTGTCAGCAAAACTTTGCACTGTACTCCTGCTATAGCTGCTCCCCAGTCCCCACAATTAAGCAATGTGAGCACTCAGCAGACATATATCATGCAGCACACTGAGCACAGATATGGTATGGAGCGTTTTTTTCAGGCAGAGAACGGATAAAAACTAAACTCTGCACTGTACTCCTCCTAACAGCTGCTCCCCAATCCTCCCCACAATTATAGTAATAAACAAGCAATCAAATCAACTGTCTTCTACTAAACGGAGAGGACGCCAGCCACGTCCTCTCCCTATCATCTCCAATGCACGTGTGAAAATGGCGGCGACGCGCGGCTGCTTATAGAATCCGAATCTCGCGAGAATCCGACAGCGGGATGATGACGTTCGGGCGCGCTCGGGTTAACCGAGCCATACGGGAGAATCCGAGTATGGCTCGGACCCGTGTAAAAAAGGTAAAGCTCGGGGGGTTCGGTTTCTCGGAAACCGAACCCACTCATCACTAGATACAACACATCACATATATACCCGGAGGGCCTGCCTGTATCGTGGTCGGCTGTGGCCTATCGAGAACAGCATCCGCCTGCAATGCTTGCACTCGTGTGTTCGATACCCATTAGTGCTTGATCACTGGTAGGGACAATGTTAAAGTTGTGGCCGATGCGTTGACCATAATTTTTTTTTTGTGTATTTAGATATTCTCGGGCGCCCTCCTTCACACCTGCAACACTGCCCCCCCGAGACCCATCTAAACCTAGACGCCGCCACCATCCCCCCTAGTCACCCCGCCGCCTGTCTAAATGTAGACGCATAGCTATACACCCCAGTTAAGAGCGGTCTGCCGCCGGTATTATTTTTTTCACCGTGGCACTAGAAGTAACACAATGCCCTTGCACTGCTCCCCGCTCTGGTAGCACTGAAACCCCCTTCGTGCCCCCTCCCATGTCTGTCAGGACCCTCGGGCGCCCTCCTTCACACCTGCAACACTGCCCCCCCGAGACCCATCTAAACCTAGACGCCGCCACCATCCCCCCTAGTCACCCCACCGCCTGTCTAAATGTAGACGCGTAGCTATACACCCCAGTTAAGAGCGGTCTGCCGCCGGTATTCTATTTTTCACCGTGGCACTAGAAGTAACACAATGCCCTTGCACTGCTCCCCGCTCTGGTAGCACTGGAACCCCCTTCGTGCCCCCTCCCATGTCTGTCAGCACCCTCGGGCGCCCTCCTTCACACCTGCCACACTGCCCCTCCGAGACCCATCTAAACCTAGACGCCGCCACCATCCCCCCTAGTCACCCCCCCCCCCCCCGCTAACTGTCTAGATTTAGACGCGTAGCTATACACTCCAGTTAAGAGCGGTCTGCCGCCGGTATTCTATTTTTCACCGTGGCACTAGAAGTAACACAATGCCCTTGCACTGCTCCCCGCGACCTCGGTGCAAATTTTAGGACTAAAAATAATATTGTGAGGTGTGAGGTGTTCAGAATAGACTGTAAATGAGTGGAAATTATGGTTATTGAGGTTAATAATACTATCAAAATGACCCCCAAATTCTATGATTTAAGCTGTTTTTGAGGGTTTTTTGTAAAAAAACACCCGAATCCAAAACACACCCGAATCCGACAAAAAAATTTCAGGGAGGTTTTGCCAAAACGCGTCCGAATCCAAAACACGGCCGCGGAACCGAATCCAAAACCAAAACCCGAAAAATTTCCAGTGCACATCACTACTTTATATTGAATCCAGGAGAATACAGGTAACCACCAATGGAGGAACTAGCAGAGTGCATCTGCATACTATGGGCATCTAGTGAGGAATATTAGCCTCGCCGCTGCATCCAGAATGGCTTGTAGTGGGTAGAGTCATTTTTGCAATGTTTGCAGTTTTTGCAGTCCTTGTGTAGGTATGGACCTATTTTGTATGTCTTTTCCCGATGCCTGGAACGATGCATTTATTGTTGATGTCTTCGGTATGGACTGTAGCATGCTTCTGTTCTGCAAAGTTATTTTCTTTACTAAGTCTTCATTTCTTCTATCATGGACGTGCTGAAAATAAAATAAAAAAAGTACTGTAATTGGCGATTTATTTTTAAATACTGGCATATTAATGCTTAAACATGTGCCTTCATACTTCAACTCATCATAACCCAAATTTCTTAAAACATAGCATGTATCTCTTTTGAAGCTGTAAGATTAGCATAGGATTCTTTTTTTTACATTAAAATAAGACTACATGTCCTCAGTCTCAGTAATGTGTATAATGTCTCTAATGGTTTCTATCACAGTTTGTACCCCTTGTAACAAAGATGCTCCCCCCCACTTTGAGTCTGTTCCTGTATCACTATAGGATCGCCAATGTGAGGCACTCAGAGTTTAAAAGGCTAAATCATCATCCAATTGGATGAGCTGGTTTCAGCTTTTCACAAATATCAAATAGGGATGGTAAGCTTCCTTAGAAATGATAGGACTACAATGGCTCCCCATAATCGTGTAAACTATGCAGATAGCATTGACACATTAATATGAGTGACCCCTTACTCCTTGGGACTCCCAGCCTTAAAGGTCAGTCCAGGGCAACTAGTTATACAAACCCCTGTTTGAATGAACATCAAGGCAACAAGCTTATAGTTGCAATAAGTATGCAGGAGTTCACTGTTCAGTACTTAAGAGCTAAGAACCCCATATTTGAAGGAGCCACTAGAGGTCATATGGGTGATAATACATACACATGTTGTGGCCCCTGGGCCCTCAGGTTATACTGCAGTTGTTGGTCCCCAAAGTTATACAAGGTTCAAATAAAGGTTCAAATAATTGGCTTGTTCCAGCTGGGGACCCCAAAGCACTTTGGACACCCATTTTGCAGGATTCATGGACAAATCAACATGAAGGTACCCTAACAATGTAGGGACTTTAGCATTTTCAGAATACTTATTTTTTTTAAGATATTTGTACAGATATGCATGTATCCTCCTTTGACAATCTGAGACGTCATCCAATTGGATGAACTAATTTCAGCTTTTTACAAATATCAAACAAGGATGGTAAGCTTCCTTATAAAAGGATAGGACTACATTGGCTCCCCATAATCGTGTACACTATGCAGATCGCATTGACACATTAATATGAGTATCCCCTTTCTCTTTGGAACTCCTAACCTTAAAGGTCAGTCCAGGGCAACTAGTTAATGTGAGGCACTTAAGGTTTAAAAGGAGGATACATGTGCAGCTATCTGTACATATATATATATATATATTCTGGACTTATAGGGCAAATAGCTTTATTATTGACAATTATAATACATATATAAATTGCACTAGTGCAGGTTGGCCAACCTGTGGTTCTCCAGATGTAGTGAAACTACACGTCCCATCATGCCCTGCCAAACTTTTGCTCTTAATAAATGCTAGAACTGTGGCAGGGCATGCTGGGATGTGCAGTTTCACTATATCTTTAGAGCCACAGGTTGGCCGGGCCTGCACTAGTGTATGGCCAGCTTGGTTCTATTGTTGCATGCCTGCATTTCACATATTTTTATTTAGTAAAATATTATATGTATTGTCTGTCTATCTATCTATCTATCTATCTATCTATCTATCTATCTATCTATCTATCTATATACATATACGAGGAAACACCGCACTCGCCATACCCAGAAATGGGGTGCACACCTGCACTCACCACCCCCAATGGCCTGTGATCACATTGCTTAAATATTACACAGAGAGCCTATATATATATATATATATATATATATATATTTATTTATTTTTATTTTTTTTAAACAGGAGGGTTTTCTGTTTGCTAAGAAATGTCATTCATAACAGATTGCATGGCAACCCTCCCCCCAGTCACAGGTCATCTATGCAGACACTGTATTTCTAAACAATGAAGACGTCTCCTTTCACTACAAAAAAAGACTTAATCCACTTTAGTCTGAATACACATCAACTGCTGCTCACTTTAACCACAGAATCTAAACACACACTAGTAATGGATATACAGTAGATACAGATAGATATATATATATATATATATATATATATATATATAGATATATAGATATATAGATATATATATATATATATATACAGGTTGAGTATCCCTTATCCAAAATGCTTGGGACCAGAGGTTTTTTGGATATCGGATTTTTCCGTATTTTGGAATATTTGCATACCATAATGAGATATCATGGTGATGGGACCTAAATCTAAGCACAGAATGCATTTATGTATCATATACACCTTATACACACAGCCTGAAGGTCATTTTAGCCAATATTTTTTTATAACTTTGTGCATTAAACAAAGTGTGTGTACATTCACACAATTCATTTATGTGTCATATACACCTTATACACACAGCCTGAAGGTCATTTAATACAATATTTTTAATAACTTTGTGTATTAAACAAAGTTTGTGTACATTGATCCATCAAAAAACAAAGGTTTCACTATCTCACTCTCAGTCAAAAAAGTCCGTATTTCGGAATATTCCGTATTTCGGAATATTTGGATATGGGAGACTCAACCTGTGTATATATATATATATATATATATATATATATATATATTAGTGATGAGCGGGTTCGGTTTCCGAGAAACCGAACCCCCCCGAACTTCACCCTTTTTAGACGGGTCCGAGCCATACTCGGATTCTCCCGTATGGCTCGGTTAACCCGAGCGCGCCCGAACGTCATCATCCCGCTATCGGATTTTCACGAGATTCGGATTCTATATAAGCAGCCGCGCGTCGCCACCATTTTCACACGTGCATTGAGATTGAAAGGGAGAGGACGTGGCTGGCGTCCTCTCCGTTTATATAGTTACACAGTTGATCTGATTGCTTAGCTTATTGTGGGGAGGATTGGGGAGGAGCTGTAATGAGGAGTACAGTGCAGAGTTTTGCTAATAGTGACCACCAGTTTTTTATCCGTTCTCTGCCTGAAAAAAACGCTCCATACCATATCTGTGCTCAGTGTGCTGCATGATATATCTGTGCTGAGTGCTCACACTGCTTAATTGTGGGGACTGGGGAGCAGCTATAGCAGGAGTACAGTGCACAGTTTTGCTGACAGTGACCACCAGTATACGTTTGTCTGCCTGAAAAACACTCCTGTGGTGTCTTTTTTTATATACTATAAACGCAGTCTGCTGACAGTGTCCACCAGGTCCATTATACTGTATATAGCAGTACGGTAGGCCACTGCTCTACCTACCTCTGTGTCGTCACTCGTCGTCCATAAGTATACTATCCATCCATCTACATTGTATACCTGTGGTGTCTTTTTTTTTTTATACTATAAACGCAGTCTGCTGACAGTGTCCACCAAGTCCATTATACTGTATATAGCAGTACGGTAGGCCACTGCTGTACCTACCTCTGTGTCGTCACTCGTCGTCCATTAAGTATACTAAGTATCCATCCATCTACATTGTATACCTGTGGTGTCTTTTTTTCTTTATACTATAAACGCAGTCTGCTGACAGTGTCCACCAGGTCCATTATACTGTATATAGCAGTACGGTAGGCCACTGCTGTACCTACCTCTGTGTCGTCACTCGTCGTCCATAAGTATACTAAGTATCCATCCATCTACATTGTATACCTGTGATGTCTTTTTTTTTATACTATAAATGCAGTCTGCTGACAGTGTCCACCAGGTCCATTATACTGTATATAGCAGTACGGTAGGCCACTGCTGTACCTACCTCTGTGTCGTCACTCGTCGTCCATAAGTATACTATCCATCCATCTACATTGTATACCTGTGGTGTCTTTTTTTCTTTATACTATAAACGCAGTCTGCTTACAGTGTCCACAAGGTCCATTATACTGTATATAGCAGTACGGTAGGCCACTGCTGTACCTACCTCTGTGTCGTCACTCGTCGTCCATAAGTATACTAAGTATCCATCCATCTACATTGTATACCTGTGGTGTCTTTTTTTTTTATACTATAAACGCAGTCTGCTGACAGTGTCCACCAGGTCCATTATACTGTATATAGCAGTACGGTAGGCCACTGCTGTACCTACCTCTGTGTCGTCACTCGTCGTCCATAAGTATACTATCCATCCATCTACATTGTATACCTGTGGTGCCTTTTAGTTGTGCGCATTAAAATATGGAGAACAAAAATGTGGAGGTTAAAAAAATAGGGAAAGATCAAGATCCACTTCCACCTCGTGCTGAAGCTGCTGCCACTAGTCATGGCCGAGACGATGAAATGCCATCAACGTCGTCTGCCAAGGCCGATGCCCAATGTCATAGTACAGAGCATGTAAAATCCAAAACACAAAAGATCAGTAAAATTACCCAAAAATCAAAATTAAAAGCGTCTGAGGGGAAGCGTAAACTTGCCAATATGCCATTTACGACAGGACAGCCTATGTTCATGGCTAGTGGTTCAGCTTCACATGAGGATGGAAGCACTCATCCTCTCGCTAGAAAAATGAAAAGACTTAAGCTGGCAAAAGCACAGCAAAGAACTGTGCGTTCTTCGAAATCACAAATCCCCAAGGAGACTCCAATTGTGTCGGTTGCGATGCCTGACCTTCCCAACACTGGACGGGAAGAGCTTGCGCCTTCCACCATTTGCACGCCCCCTGCAAGTGCTGGAAGGAGCACCTGCAGTCCAGTTCCTGATAGTCGAATTGAAGATGTCAGTGTTGAAGTACACCAGGATGAGGATATGGGTGTTGCTGGCGCTGGGGAGGAAATTGACAAGGAGGATTCTGATGGTGAGGTGGTTTGTTTAAGTCAGGCACCCGGGGAGACGCCTGTTGTCCGTGGGAGGAATATGGCCATTGACATTCCTGGTCAAAATACAAAAAAAATCAGCTCTTCGGTGTGGAATTATTTCAACACAAATGCGGACAACAGGTGTCAAGCCGTGTGTTGCCTTTGTCAAGCTGTAATAAGTAGGGGTAAGGACGTTAACCACCTCGGAACATCCTCCCTTATACGTCACCTGCAGCGCATTCATCATAAGTCAGTGACAAGTTCAAAAACTTTGGGCGACAGCAGAAGCAGTCCACTGACCACTAAATCCCTTCCTCTTGTAACCAAGCTCCTGCAAACCACACCACCAACTCCCTCAGTGTCAATTTCCTCCTTACCCAGGAAAGCCAATAGTCCTGCAGGCCATGTCACTGGCAAGTCTGACGAGTCCTCTCCTGCCTGGGATTCCTCCGATGCATCCTTGAGTGTAACGCCTACTGCTGCTGGCGCTGCTGTTGTTGCTGCTGGGAGTCGATCGTCATCCCAGAGGGGAAGTCGGAAGACCACTTGTACTACTTCCAGTAAGCAATTGACTGTACAACAGTCCTTTGCGAGGAAGATGAAATATCACAGCAGTCATCCTGCTGCAAAGCGGATAACTGAGGCCTTGGCAGCCTGGGAGGTGAGAAACGTGGTTCCGGTATCCATCATTAATTCAGAGCCAACTATAGACTTGATTGAGGTACTGTGTCCCCGGTACCAAATACCATCTAGGTTCCATTTCTCTAGGCAGGCGATACCGAAAATGTACACAGACCTCAGAAAAAGACTCACCAGTGTCCTAAAAAATGCTGTTGTACCCAATGTCCACTTAACCACGGACATGTGGACAAGTGGAGCAGGGCAGACTCAGGACTATATGACTGTGACAGCCCACTGGGTAGATGTATTGCCTCCCGCTGCAAGAACAGCAGCGGCGGCACCAGTAACAGCATCTCGCAAACGCCAACTCGTTCCTAGGCAGGCTACGCTTTGTATCACCGCTTTCCAGAATACGCACACAGCTGAAAACCTCTTACGGCAACTGAGGAAGATCATCGCAGAATGGCTTACCCCAATTGGACTCTCCTGGGGATTTGTGGCATCGGACAACGCCAGCAATATTGTGCGTGCATTACATCTGGGCAAATTCCAGCACGTCCCATGTTTTGCACATTCCTTGAATTTGGTTGTGCAGAATTATTTAAAAAACGACAGGGGCGTGCAAGAGATTCTGTCGGTGGCCCGAAGAATTGCGGGCCACTTTCGGCGTTCAGGCACCGCGTACAGAAGACTGGAGCACCACCAAACATTCCTGAACCTGCCCTGCCATCATCTGAAGCAAGAGGTGGTAACGAGGTGGAATTCAACCCTCTATATTAGGGGTGGGCAAAATACGGCCCGCGGGCCGGATGCGGCCCGCGAACCGCTCCTGCCCGGCCCGCTGCCTCCCACCTGCATGCAATGACAAGCGGCCCGACAGCTTCCAGCCAGTGCCGGCGCTACCCACTCAGCAAGGATATGCAAAGCAGGGAGGCGCCGGCTAGGAGAGGCGCTCTGCTACCCTGCTGCTTTCTGTCCACTGTTATTGCCGGCTGTGCAGCGTGAACAGTGAAGTGCGCCGGGCAATCTCCAGTGTCTGTCCTCCTCCCCCTGCCCCTTACTCCACACTGCGCCTATTGGCAGGCCCTTGAATAGGGGGGTACTACGGGTACTCGTGCTTCCGAGGGGCCCTGGCACATCCACCCCCCCACCCCCCCCCACCCGCTAGTGAAAAAACTACCTGCCGAACTACTTAGGCTGGACCGCAGTTGCTTTAGTGAGCACCGCGGTGATAGCAATAGGAGGTGAGACGGAGGAAGCTGAGCATGCTCAGCAGAGTCTGTAGCGTCTTCTTCCAATGACCTTTCCACCGCACATTGGGCCATACTGCCGGCAGCAACGCACACCATGAAGTGGGGGTGTTGCACAGTGCTCGCCGCATCTGACTCCATCAGTCACTCTGCGTGCGCTGGCCTGGGACTGTCTGCCCGGCATCCCTCCCTCTGTAGCTGTTCTGTGCCCGGTTGCTGCACAGATGATGAGGAGCCACTGTGCAAGAAGAGCTGCATGGCACGGAAAAAAGTACAGTAGAAGATCAGAGGAAAAAGTTGAAAGGAGAAATACTGTGAAAAATGTAAGAATTAAGCTGTTGTATTATATTAAGCTGTAGGTATAGTGGGGCATACTGTATGATGTAATTTGGGGCACAGTGGGGACGGGGATTGGCACAGCATTGCCACTCTGTGCATGACCCACTGTCCTATGTTCTGTGAATTATGTCTCACTGTCACCTCGAGGGCATAACCCACTGTCACCCTGTGTATATGTGCCACTGTCCCCTGTCTATGCCCCTCTATCACCATGTATATATCCCTGTCACCCGTGTATACGTGCCACTGTTACCCTGTATATGTCCCTGTCATCCCGTGTATATGTGCTACTGTCACCCTGCGTATGTCCCTTTCACCCCATGTATATCTGCCACTGTCACCCTGTTTGTCTCTGTCACCCCGTGTATATCCCTGTCACCCTGTGTATATCTGCCACTGTCACCCTGTGTATGTCCCTGTCACCCCGCATATATCTGCCACTGTCACCATATATGCCCCTCTGTCACTCGGTGTATGCCTTTGTAGGAGAGAGGGCGCAAATTGATATTTTGCAGGGGGGCGCCTAACACCTTAGCACCGGCCCTGTTCCAGCCCAGGTCACCAGCAGCGGCTGCGAGCTCTGTTGCGCAGCCGGCACTATGTGATCTCTCCCCCTTCTCCCTGTCAGCGCAGCTCCTCCTCCCCCTGCTATTCTCACTCACCCAGCCAGCCAGGCAAAGCTCCGCCTCTGAGACAGGGGGAAGGACTGCTTTGCCGTGCGGAGAATGGTGGGCTCTCAGTAGCAGGGGTCTCTCGGGGCATGTGTCCTGGGCCCCCCTCCTTTAATGGGAAATCCCTGATTATCAGAAAGAAGAAAGGAGGAAGTAGTGTCCCTGCAGGGGGCGGGACTATCCAGCACGGAGCACAGCCCTGTTGCTCCTGCACTTTATTATGAATGGCAGGTAGGATGATGGGCTTCCAAAGAAGTCAGTTTTCATGCAGTGACAGTCTTTCATTTAAGGTATGAGGGACCATAAATTATATTATGTCTGTGTAACTGTAAATGATAATGTGCCTGTAACTCTGTGTATGTGTCTGTATATGTATATGTCTCTGTGTAACTCTATATGTGTCTATAGCTCTGTATATGTGTCTGTAGCTCTATGTGTGTCTGTGTAACTCTATGTATACTGTATGTCTGTAACTCTGTATATGTGTCTGTGTAACTCTGTATATGTGTCTGTGTAACTATGTATATGTAACTCTGTATATGTGTCTGTGTAACTCTGTATATGTAGCTCTGTGGATGTGTTGGATCAGTATGATTCACCGCCACTTGGGATCCCGTCGTTCAAAATACCGACGCTGGGATCCCGATGTCTCGAAACTGACAGGGGTGAGTAAGGGGTGTTCTCCCTTCTTCCCAACGCCCTAACCTTCCCTCCCCGCAACCTAACCCTAACCTCCTCCCTTGGTGCCTAACCCTAACCACCCCCCATGGCTGCCTAAACCTAGGGCCCTTCCCCCAGTAGCCTAACCCTAACTCTCCGAGGGCGGTGCCAAACCCTAACCTCCACTCCTCGCAGCCTAACCCAAACCCTCCCCCCACCCCTACCCACAGTGTGTAAAAGAGAGCTATATCTGCTGTAATGTAAAAGGGGCTCTACCTGGTGTAATGTGTGTAAGTGACGCTACTGTGTGGCATCATTTAAATAATGGAGACTATTGTGCAGCCTAATAAGAATCTGTATGATTTTTGGCCACGCCCCTTCTACACAAGCCACGTCCCCATATTTTTGGCGCATGGAGGGGGGGGGCTGCTATTTTGTGTGCGGCCCTTGAATACTGACAGGAAAGTGTCAAGTGGCCCCTCAGCTGAAATAATTGCCCACCCCTGCTCTATATGCTTCAGAGGATGGGGGAGCAGCAAAAGGCCATTCAAGCCTATACATCTGGCCACGATATAGGCAAAGGAGGTGGAATGCACCTGTCTCAAGCGCAGTGGAGAATGATTTCAACGTTGTGCAAGGTTCTGCAACCCTTTGAACTTGCCACACGTGAAGTCAGTTCAGACACTGCCAGCCTGAGTCAGGTCATTCCCCTCATCAGGCTTTTGCAGAAGAAGCTGGAGACATTGAAGGAGGAGCTAAAACAGAGCAATTCCGCTAGGCATGTGATTGGCTCACGAACCGGCGCTTCATTTGACAGTCACGCCGCCAGAAACACAGGAGAGGCACTCGCTGTGCGGTTCCTCCCGGCCTCACACACACAGCGCAGCAGCGCAACTAACTTGGTGTAAGGGGAGCGGCAGGTCCGGGCCCCTGTGACAGCCTGGGCCCCATAGCAGCCGCATCCCCTGCACCTATGGTAGCTACGCCACTGCTCAGTGTCCCCAATCTGTGTTATAGACAACACAATGAATCTTGTTTTATCTTAAAGGTCTGCGTACAGACTCCTGAAAGAATGTGTACAATTCCTTCTCAGGGCCTCGAACAAGAAATCTATTTGTCAGGACATCTCAGGTACAAAAATCTTTTTTCAGCACTGGTTACAGCAGTGGTTATAACTAGCAATACAATACAATTAAGTTTATAGTCTGGTACTGCAACATGTACTGTAAGCTGCTGCCAAACATCTGTATTATACTGTCAGCACCATCATCACTAGAGCTGGGATTTTTATTCATATACTGTACATATCTTTTTCCTGACATTACATAGTTTTACATCCCCTATATAGCTACACATTGCACCATACTGTATATTGCTACATATTAATGTACATATCTTGCAACAGTACAGAAAAACCTCAGCTCTCATCATCACTGCCTCTCCAAGACACTTTTTATTTTATTTTTATTTTTTTAAATACATATGTTTTGGAACATGTTTAAATAAACTTGCAATCAGTAGACACACTGGAATTTCTAGAATGTAACTATACAGCTGCTGTTGATCTGATATTTATATCACAGCCGATGTCTGCAGTTCACTTGTTGCCCACGTAGGGACTGGTAGAGATTGCTTTATAACTTTGCTCACTTCCTTACACAGCAAAAAACAGCTACAATGGAACGTTTCAGATTTCCATTGCTGGCTATTAACATAATAGAATGCAAACCTGGGAAAGAAATACAAAAAATGCCACACAGGAACCTATATACAGGTTGTTGAACTCTATAGCTAAAGGCAAGAAGTTTAAACCTATCAAAAAGATGACGTAGAAGTAGAGAAAAGACGTCATATTTATAATTGTCCTTTTGTGGGCGACAAGCTGAGATTTTGTAAATCCTGAGTTGTTGCTGCTCATGTTCCGGGTGTGTTTCAGGAGCGACGCAATCAGAAGGGAAACAGCCGCACAGAATATGAGGAACGGTATGAAGGATCCTGCAAAGATGGTGATCACTACATTTGTGTAATTTGTTTCCAAAGCTACAGATCCACCTTTAGTGCCATTGGTCAGTTGAGTAGAATTCATGTAGTGTCCTAGGTACACGCACCATATGTTGGGCAGACTTGAAAGAAAAGACACCAGCAGTGACGTCAGGAGCAGCCAGGGGACCATCCTGGAGATGTTCATCTTAAGTCTCATGAATACTCTGTTGCTGTAGTTTGTGATCTTCACGCAGTAGAACACGCAGAGCACGGTGCCCCACCACAGGCTGCAGAATGTCACACATGTTGTTGCAGTGATAATATATTGAAACAAGTTTAATGGAATTATATAAATAGTATGTAATGAAAAAATAAAGGGTAAATAACCAATTAGGAAAAGTATCCTCACCACTCCCAGGCTGGTCATGAGAATGTCTATGGTCTGCAGAGAGTGGCCCTTCAGACGCCAAATTAAGTTTTGTGCCACTATAAATGAATTGAGCAGTAATCCGATGGACAGCAGTAACCAAGTGACCGTTGATAAAAAAGTGAAAGTTGCGTAATTCATCTTCTCTGTTTCAGAACCAGACACTTCTGTCCGAGGATCTGAGATCTCTATAACCAACCAGCGCTGTACGTGTTACTTATCCTAGCTGATACAGGCGGCAGAGTGACAGGTAAATGATACTGACCTAATATTAAACATAGAATGACTTCCTATATATTTTGCATGATATTTGACTACCAAACTCCAACTAACTAAATCGTCAGGATTTCCTGTCTAAGCAATCGGTGTCATTACTTATAGACAAAGTTACATTGTATTTATAGAATCTCTGGATATTTTTAGGAATAACAACTGCAACACGCTACACTTCCACAAAAGCATTGTTGAAATAGTCAAAATGCTGGTTATAATTGTACACACTTAAATGTAGATGAGTTCTGTCCTGACATCCTTGCAGTGGAAGAATCTGGCATATTACATATTATGAAGTAGAAGTTTTCCTGACATATGATTTGTACACATTGTATGTGCACTGTGCATCCTTATCTACAGTACTATCCTGATCCTGCACTACCAATTCATGGCTTTAGGTTGCAGTAGTTGTGGCCATGAGGACATGATTCATAGCAAAGCATATCATTATGTCCTCCTCCATCCAAATCACAGGAGATCCTGGGAGCCTGAAGAACTCCTCAAAATTCTGCATTAGAAGCCCCAATAATGAAGATTGTCTTACAGTACTTCCCTTATTAGTCCGTTTATGAATTATCAGGTCCCCCTAGTAAGATCTGATACAATAGTAATAAAGAGAGGACCCACCATCCTCACCATCATTTTTTTTTTTCAATTACATACCACCATGTGTTGATGTTTTGGTCCTGGTATAAGGTACCTTTACCAAGACCCATAACTGAATGACATCGCTCCTCAGAAGACCAGACAAGAAGGAAAAGAACATGAAACTTATTACTGACCTCATCATACTCCCTGCAGGTGTGTAATCATCTCACTGGGCATGTTTTTGGTGTATTAACCAAATCTACTGTATCGACATGCTCATTCTCTAATTGGTTAAAGGGCCCTTGAAAGATATGAACGATCTCGTTCATTAATGAACGAGAAACTATTCATATCTTTCAGTGTGGAGGCACCAACGATGAACGATGCGCAGCCCCATGCTCATTCATCGTTGGTGCTGACAATGCTAAATTCCTTTGTCGTATAAACAACCCTTTATGAAGCTAAGAACACTGTACGCTGTTTACTTAAGAAGTACCGTAATGGTACGCTAGTTGCGTAACGATCGCTCAGCCGTAGGCGAGACGCTCAGGCGTCGCGTTCGCTCACGGCCCAGGGATCACAGGACACGTTATTGGTTATGTCTAGGGGAAAGATTCGCTGTAACGTAGCGTACGCTAGAGACCACGAGGGGGTCACCAGCGATGCAGACGCTCACAACACTATACCTTTATGTTAAAACCTTATACCAATGAAATACACTGAATACCTTAATGTGAGTACAGGGTGTAAGTGCAACCTTGTGTAACCTGACTATCTACAAAGCTGCATGAGCGTCACCGACGCTCAAATGAACACTTATCACTATAGAAAATACACAGATACTGGTTTAGGTTTCCAAGGCCTATTAACTGTATTATGTCTAATATACTTGTAAAAGGGGATAACAGTACATATGATACACTACAATATAACAGAGACTTCCTAACCACAGAACTAAACAATAAATACAAAAAGACAATACTACACTGACCTAAATGCAATACGATACAATACTATAATACTATAAGGTATTTAAGAGAAAAAGAGGAGAGAGAGAGATAGAGAGAGAGAGAGAGAGAGATTGGCTCGCAGAAAGACAATGATTATGGAGAGAACTTACGCACAAAGGGTATGATCGCCAGCGCCTCGATATCCAGCTCCCGATTATCAGCAGATAACCGTTGATGAGAGAGTGAGAGCTGGATGTGGTCGGCCTGCCTATTTATGCTCCACACACAATGCAATCTCCTGGTCCTACAATCCCATTGTCCATTGGCCGAAGGAATTCGGCCCTGCATCATAACAAAAGGTCATAGGGTGATTCATACAGGTGGGCTGTGACGATTTCCAACAGCTCAGGTGGGTGGGAAACTGGGTTTCCCGCCGCATACCTGAGTATGTGTAAATCATAGAAATGGACATAAACTTCTTATGTCCATAACTATTCGCACGAGCGATTAATACGCTCCAAACCAACACCGGAATATTGCTAATTAAATACTCTTCCGATGGGTACCAAACACTGCAGTATGATTCCTGTTAGACCCTTCGTACGATGCAAAGAGGGATTCCTCAGCTCTGGGACATTGTACTTTAACCAAACTTACAGAAACTATCAAAGGGATCATGATCTATAAACTACATTAATTGTGAACATTTGTAACTAATGAGTCGCACGCTACGATCACATAAACTCTACCGTAAATGCGCATACTGCGCGTGCGAGTGCACGCGATTGCGGGTATGCGCTTCCACGGGAGAGCGTACGCATGCGCAGCACGGACCAGTGTGCGGTGCAAATATGGCAACGTGCATTGAGACATTTTTCTGACTTTGACAGTCCACCCTTTGGCAGTCAATAATAACTGCCACAAAACATTTAAGGAGAAAAATGTAAGTCAGGGGTTAATTGATTTCCATGGTTGGGTAGGGGAGGAGAGAGGAGAAGGTGTGAAGAGGGTATGACCTAGTGAGAAAGCAGAAGCATGTGTGTATGAGTCCATGTTTGGAGGGTCATGTATCATCGTGCCGTACGTGTGGTAAATCAAGCTTCGAGGTATTGCGAAGTATACATTTGAATTCCTTCTTATCCTGTGGTACAGGTCTGTGGATGGGCTGTCAAACTTTACCGAGCTCATTTCGGCTGTAGTTGTAACAAAATGGGGATGCACATTTTAGTTGATGATACATGAATGGGGGAGGTATGTGGTTGCTGATATCTGTGCCTGAATTCCCTATCGTCTATGTGTGTCATTACCTGAGGGTTGTAGAGATGAAGATAGAGAACACTTATGGAAAATGCAATGGTATTCTATGTCAGGGAAATGTACATTCGTCGATTGAGGTCTTGATTGGTGTCGGTTGATTGGAGTCTTCTTCTTTGTGCTTTTGCTCATAAATCGTGAGTAAAGCAAACAACGTCCATGGATTTACAAAAAATGTTGGGCTAGCGTGATTTTAAAGTTCCTAGGGAAACTGGGGTACCCATGGCATTGTCCATCAAAATCTTGTATATCAGGTCGTCTGCTCTTCTTCTTTCCATCTTTCCGTTGTCGGCCCCTTGGCTCATCAAATCCTTCGTCTACGTGGGTCTTTGTACCTCGGAGGAAAACATAGAAATGGGTGAAAGACGGACCGTATACTCATTACATCATTACGTCATGGTTTCTAGCATTGGGTCATAAATCAAATCCAGGTTAATTACAGTTTCCTCACTCCTCAAGCTCATCACTTTTGTACTTTGTTTACACCTCATCAAAGCCTGCCCGCATCTAAATATCAATCCAAACGATATAACGACACCCAAAATACACAGTAGAAACTTTCCAACATCCATTATGACTCCTTGAGCCCACTCTCCCAAACCGGAGAACCAATTTCGCGGGTTCAACCATGACACCCAACCAGTCAGCTCATTACCTACAGCAGCAAGGGTGAGATTGTGTTTTCGACGAAATTCCCACTTTAATTGCAGAATATCATCCATCCTTTGGTCTATGACCTCTACCGGATCCTCGGTGCTATTGGTGATATACGTGCAACACTTTATGCCGTACTGTGTTGCCAATGTAACACAATATCCGCCTGTTACTGCTGTAAGATAATTAAGAACCATCCTATGCTGAACTAGTTCTGTTTTGTAAGCTTGAAGTTCTCTTCCAGTGTATCTAAACGTGTCATCATACATTTCAGTGATATTATCTAACAAATTGGCGAGTGCGGAAATGTATCTATAATTCATCACTCCTCGAGCGGTACGAGTGAAATCTAACGCTACCAGAACCTGAATCCCGGTGGATTCATGGATAAGATCAGAGGCCGGATGCTCTAACCTTTCTGACAGTTGTCTTTTAACTCGGTGTTCGTAATGAGTGTGAGTATAAGGAGCTTGGGCACCACGGTGTATGTCCTTCATTTTGTCATGTGTAACAGTCATCACTTCAGGCAATACTTTTCCAATATAACACAATCCTTCAGAGTTTGGGGCAAGCCACTTGTACGCCTTTCTCCCGCATATGAAATATGCATCATCGGGGAGAACATATGGGACGGAGAAGGACATGACCATGTTACAAACCTTCCAGGTGAAATCTCCTGACCCTAATTCTTCCATCTGCCTAATGCACGTATCGGTTTGTACGATATGTGCACAGTATCCTGGTGATACCTCTCCAACTTTAGTAATCCTATTTCCTAAGGTATATCGATACCGGAAAGATTTTCCTCTACTGGCTATGTGGCGTACGAGCTCTGTATCTGTAGGCATTCTATCTGCTCTGTGTGAAAAGGTCATGGTAAGGTTGCTCCATGACACTTCCCAATTTCCCGGTTTTCTGGGATTGGAGATGTTAAAACATATGAGGGACCTATCCACATGGTATTGGTGGAGCTTCAAACTAGGAGGGCTGGAGATGTTAAACCTCCGGTCCACCGGTCTCCCACCACTTAGCTCAAGTACCTCCCCTAACGTTAAAGGAAATGGTACTAGCCCTGATTTACTGTGACCCTGAGGTACTTGAGAGCATACCCAACAATCTGTTTGGTTTAATACGTTACCCACTAGAGAGTGATAGTCACTCAATGGATGCCGGTCTATATGGATATTAAAACTAGATTGGCATTTCTTTATGCATCCATCTTCAACCAGATTATCACAGAGCCTACAGATACAATTTTCCTCAGCTAACAATCCATCACAATTTCTTCTATCGGATCGTTTTCTGATACTCGCCTTTGCTTGTTGGATTGGTTGATCTTGGAAAACTACGCCTCCATCATCATAATTGGAACCCATTCCAGAACCTCTTTCGACCTCTATGGTACTCTCGCCGGAACAGACTGCTCTGGTCAACATCATGGTCAACATCAAAATCCGGATCACAGTCTCTTTGGGCAAGTCCATCTTTGAGGAGGAAATGGAGAAGATTGAGAAGGGGGAAACAGAAATTTTAAGGGAGAGGGGATGGGAAGTGGAGAAAAACAATAAAAGGGAGAGGGGAGTCGACAACTGCTTCCGGTCTTCAAGGCTCAGGTGCCGCCTCAGTCCTCCTGGAACAGACACTCCAGTGATACAACCTCTACCGTCTGTTCCTTATCACGGGACTTCTCTGGATCAGCAACCTTCTTGCAGTGGGATGAATGGACCCAAGTCTCTCTCTCAGCAACCTTCAATGCTGTGGTGCTAGTCAATAAGACCTGGTATGGTCCTTCCCATCTATCAATAAGACAACCTGAGCGTAGAAAATTTCGTATCATTACATAATCCCCAGGTTCAATGTCATGACAATTACTATCTGGTAAATCAGGAATCACCAACTTCAGATTATCATTTTGATTCCTCAACTGTTTACTCATGTTAATCAAGTACTTTACAGTTACTTCATTGTTACATTTCAAATCATCCTGAGGGTTAATCATGACATGCGGTTGTCGACCAAACAAGATTTCAAAAGGAGACAGATTAAGAGGGGACCTGGGAGTGGTTCTGATGCTATACAAAACAATGGGTAAAGCTTCTGGCCACGTCAATCCTGTCTCTGCCATTACTTTACTCAATTTATTTTTAATAGTGCTGTTCACTCTTTCGACCTTCGCACTCGCCTGTGGACGGTATGGAGTGTGCAGCTTGCTATCAATTCCCATCAACTTACACATTCCTTGGAAGACATCACCTGTAAAATGGGTACCCCTATCGCTTTCAATGATTCTAGGGATACCATATCTACATACAAATTCCTGCACAATTTTCTTAGCTGTAAACATAGCGGTATTTGTAGCTGCTGGAAAAGCTTCGACCCAATTCGAGAAAACATCTATACAGACAAGTACATATTTCAAATTTCTACATGGGGGTAATTGAATGAAGTCAATTTGTATTACCTGGAAAGGGCCGCCGGCAGGTGGGATATGGGATGGTTCTGTAGGTATTGCCTTTCCAATATTCTTTCTCAGACAGGTAAGGCATGACATTGCTCTTTTACTAGCATGAGAGGAGAATCCTGGGGCGCACCAGTATGCTCTTACCAATTTGCACATCCCCTCCTTGCCTAGATGAGTCAGCCCGTGAGCTGCTTCAGCCAGACACGGAAGGTATGCCCTGGGGGCCACTGGTTTACCATGTCCATCCGTCCAGAGCCCTGAGGACTCCTGGCCATATCCCTTTGCCTTCCAGACTGCCTTCTCCTGAGTGGAACACAAATTCTGCATTTCACACAACTTTCGTGTGTTGATGGTATTAAATACCATCAACTGTGTGGTGTCTGTCCGTATGGGGGTAGCAGCTGCAAGCTTTGCAGCTTCGTCTGCTCGGCTGTTACCAAGGGATACTGGGTCTTGACTATATGTATGTGCTTTACATTTGATAACAGCCACTCTGTCGGGTTCCTGTATCGCTGTTAGAAGCCTTTTTATATGAGCTGCATGCGCTATCGGTGTACCAGCTGCCGTCATGAAATTTCTGAGCCGCCATAGCGCTCCGAAATCATGTACTACCCCGAACGCGTATCTAGAATCGGAGTAGATATTGGCAGACTTACCCTTAGCCAATTCACATGCTCTGGTTAGGGCGACCAGTTCAGCAACCTGGGCTGAGTGAGGTGGGCCTAGCGGTTCCGCTTCTATGGTGTCTTGGTCATCTACGACTGCGTATCCAGTACACAAGTCTCCCGAGTCTGACTGTCTGTGACAACTACCGTCCGTGTAGAACGTGAGTTCTGCATCTTCTAGTGGATTGTCACTGATGTCAGGCCTTGCGGTAAAATTTTGGGTCAAATATTCCATACAATCATGTGTATCTTCCTTTGCATTAAATCCTCCTTCCCCATCACTCTCACCTCCCACCCTTTGTGTCTGACCAGGCACACCTGGGAGAAATGTTGCAGGGTTTAATGCACTGCATCTCCTTATGGTGATGTTTACGGGGGCCATTAATGCCAATTCCCATCTTGTAAACCTTGCTGATGAGACGTGTCTGGTTTGGGCAGAATTCAATAAGGCAGATACCGCATGCGGTGTATGGATTGTGAGGTTGTGGCCTAGCACGACATCTTCGCTTTTTGTCACTAGCAATGCTATCGCCGCAACGCTACGCAAGCATGTGGGGAGGGATCGCGCTACCGTGTCTAGCTGAGCGCTGTAGTATGCAATTGGCCTGCTGGCATCACCGTGTTTTTGTGTTAGTACACCTGCTGCGCACCCAGCACTTTCTGTTCCGTATAGTTCAAAGGGTTTCCCATAGTCTGGCATACCTAGTGCTGGTGCCTGCGTTAGGCACTGTTTGAGTCTCTCAAATGCTGTTTCGGATTCGTCTGTATGCGAAATCCGATCAGGTTTGTTTGAGGAGACCATTTCCTGCAAAGGTAGTGCCAATATGGAAAACCCTGGGATCCAATTACGGCAATACCCACACATTCCTAAAAACGTCCTGATCTGTTGCTGGGTTTGTGGCAGTATCATGTCTCTAATGGCTTGGATTCTATCAGCGGTCAAGTGTCTCAGTCCTTGTGTTAGACAGTGTCCCAAATATTTTACCTTAGTCTGGCATAATTGCAACTTGTCTTTGGAAACCTTGTGACCTGTGTCTGAAAGATGAAACAGGAGCTGTTTCGTATCCTTCAGAGATGCTTCAAGTGAATCTGAACACAGTAATAAATCATCCACGTACTGTATCAACACTGATCCACTTTCCGGTTGGAAAGACTGTAAACAATCATGCAAAGCCTGAGAAAATATACTTGGACTATCTATGAAACCTTGGGGTAACCGAGTCCACGTGTATTGGACTCCTCTGTATGTGAATGCAAACAAATATTGGCTGTCAGGGTGCAGAGGTACCGAAAAGAAAGCGGAGCAGAGGTCAATAACAGTGAAAAATTTGGCAGTGGGAGGAATTTGCATTAGGATGACAGCTGGATTAGGCACTACGGGGAACTGACTCTCAACTATTTTGTTAATCCCCCTTAGATCCTGCACTAGCCTGTAACCCCTCCCCCCACTCTTTTTAACAGGGAAGATGGGACTATTTGCTGTGCTGGACGTTCTTACTAGAATGCCCTGTTGTAGCAAGCGCTCTATTACGGGAAAAACTCCTAACTCCACCTCTGGCTTCAGAGGATACTGTGGGATTTTTGGAGCTATCCTACCATCTTTTACTTGCACAACTACTGGAGCTACGTTTGCCATTAATCCAGTGTCCTGTCCATCTTTTGTCCAAAGTGACTCTGGTATCTGAGATATCATCTCTTCTACTTGGGATGGATTCCTATTTGTCATAATGGTGTGTGACATTAATTTTGATGGGGAGTCTAACATGTCTCGTACTTCCTGAGCGTGATTCTCAGGGATGTCCAAGAATACACCTTCAGGAGTACAATAAATGACGCAACCCATTTTACATAGTAAGTCTCTTCCCAGGAGATTAGTTGGTGCAGATGCAGCCAGCAAAAAGGAATGCTTGGTATGCAAAGGCCCTATTGTAATCTCGGCTGGTTTGCTAACAGGGTAGTGCTGGACTACTCCTGTTACTCCCATGGCTGGAATTGTCCTACCAGTGGTTCTCATGCCCACTGTCGAATTTATCACTGACTTGGCCGCCCCTGTGTCTACAAGAAAGTTTAAAGTTTTACCAGCTACATTGATTGCAATTTCTGGTTCGTTTCCAAGACTAGCAATCAACTTAACTGGCTGCAGATTACAGGTATGGCCACACCCCTATTGGGTATGCTGACCTCCCTGAATCCCGCTGGCAGCAACTACTTGTGAGGGAGTTAGCTGGGAGCTACCAGAGGCATGCCAGTCTCTGTTTGGGGGATATCTTTTTGTTTCCCCTGTATGTGGCTCAAAACTCCGCCTCTGTGGACCCTGCTCCCAATGTCGTGTGTTGTGTTGTTGTCTAGGGGGTTGAAAAGACCTTTGTACATTCTTTGTTCTACATTCTCGTGCAAAGTGTCCCGGTCTGTTACAAGAAAAACATGTTATTACACTTGCCTTACCCACAGGATTCGGTGGTACATACGCAGGCTGCCTTGTGGTCAGCGCCTGTATACTTACGGACATCAACTTATCACTTTGCGACTCCCTGTGCCTAGTGATATTTCTGTCGTGATCAATAGCAGCCTCTCTCAAGGTGGACACTGACAGACCTCGCCAACATGGCTGCGTGGTCTGTACCCTAGCTTTTAATGTTTCTTTCAAACCATCCATCAGTACAGATACTGCTACTTCTCGATGGTTTGGGTTGGTCTTAATGTCTTCTATACCAGTGTACTTTGCCATTTCTAATAGTGCCCGGTGAAAATATTCTGTTGCCGTTTCGGACTCCTTTTGCTTAATGGAAAATATTTTATTCCATTTAACAACGGCTGGGAAATACTCTTTTAGCTGTAAATTTATCCTTTTTACATTATCCTTGTTGTACACGTCTGTAAGCGGTACATCTTTATCCAATGCACAATCAGCTAAGAACTGAGTTGCATCAACATTGGAAGGTAAACAAGCTCTTAGCAGTATCTGCCAATCCTTGTTGTTGGGTTCTACCGTGTTACCTAAATCCCTGATGTATTTTTGGCTAGCAATTAAATCCTTCCTGGGGTCAGGAAATTCGGACACTATTGTTCTTAATTCCATTCTGGAAAATGGAGTGTACATGGCTATGTTCCTTATGGGAGTGGCTCCAGAGACATCTGTTTTTCCATTGGGGACTGCTATTACCCTTACAGGAGCAATTCTAACAGCCTCTTCCTGTGTAGATTCTACAGCTTGTTGTGGTACAATTGTTTCAGTGTAGTGCATGGTGCCGTACTTACCCGTTGACACGACCTCACCTATCCCTCCGCTAGGGGCTTTCACTAATCTCGTGGGTGTCGCTGTGCCTACTGTGGTCTCTGCTATGGTGGCTGCAAGAGAGAGAGCTGAAATTGTTGCTGAATCGTCTTCTTGATCACACTCCTGAGGAAGGTTCAAAACAGGGTACATCTTGCACGGGTTAATACTTGCATGAGTTATTTGGTTAACATCATTAACATTTACAGTGTTACTAAGAGTTTGTGTTTTACAACCCAGTGCGTTTCTCTCCGCAATCAATTTTTCTCCTGCAATGTATGGTGGGGGAGGAGCTGTGGCAATCAACTTCCTGACTGCCCCAGATCCTGCCGCCAGAGCCAAACCTCTCTGTATCTCACCTTCCTGGTGCCATAACTGTAAATAATCATGATGCTGAATTCGTCTCTTTGCTGATTTTACGAGACATATCCTCCTCCTTAAATTTTGTAACACTTCTGGACTGAAGCTACCTATTCTTGGGAATTTGTCCCTGTCTTGTACAGTCATTCTCTCCCATTCATCACATAAAGATTCGGTGTGAATTCCATATTTTTCACACATTACATATCGTGCCGACCCAACTGGTCGGTTCACAGAATCAACCTGAACCAGGGTTGATCGCCCCCTACCTGAGCAACTGGCCCCCATAGTCTGCAGGTGTTGCTTAGTCCTCCTTGGATCTCTGTATCAAGGTTTTCAGCAAGCCTTTTCAGACAACCAAATTACTCCACAGTAGGCCGGCGGTGGCGGTTTACCGAGTACCCCACTCACTCGCCCACCTCGACCAATACGACCTGATCACACCGACGTGGTGCTGGCGTACTCGATACAGGGCCCCTATGGAACCTTCAGTTTACTGGAACATATGAGGGTTACCCGCAGGACACTTACTCTTTCCAGTAAAGGTGGGGTTGTTAGATAGTTCCTGAGTGACCAGCGAACTTCCCTTCCAAAAATAAAAAATTACACAAATCACGTCAGAATGTACAAATAGCGTTTGTGACCACTTTACTCTAATGGTATTAGGTCAGATCACTAACTACTGTACACAATTACGTGCGGTCCAATCGTTCAGTACACGAGCACTACTTGTCATGTACTGAAAGACCAATGGAATCGATGTTTCCGGCCGCGATTCCTTCAGCAAGAGCTTATGGCCTATATGGGTTCTGCACCAACACCCCAGGCGTTGTGCCACTGGACTTTTATAGCGGACCTTTTTACCTTATGACCTCCTGGTCTTGTTACCTTATGACCTCCTGGTCTTGTTACCTTTACCTTACGGTCCGCTATACTCTAATGCTCAAATATTATTTAACCAGGGATGCCTCCCTGGCCACCGTATATGTCACTTACACGTATGTCCCTTGACGAGTACCCGGCTTTCCTTTTGGTTCCACCTTAAAGTTATATAAACTTTTGTATACAAAACACACTCACTCAACACATGTACACTTTGTTTCTATATCTATTTCTGCGCAGAAATTGTCTTCAGGCCAAGAGTGTTACCAATTAGGAGCAGGATCTGTTAAACTAAATTTCAGATTTTCTAAAAATAGATTTGCGTTATTTATCGCTTCGCGTTATCTACCGCTGTGCGTTACTTATCGCCTTGCGCTAATTATTGCTTTGCGCTAATTCAACTTTTTCGTGACTTGAGCTACGTGAGCGTAACCGGACGCTACGTTGCGTAATGTACGCTGCGTGCGTCTGCCTTTTGGATTGCGTACGCTAGTCTTTGTTAGCGACACGTGTACGCAATGCAAAGGATCCACCGTAACACAATATATTTATTTATCAATGTAGGTGATCCCTGATCATCTACCGCAATCCATACTGACTGCCTTGTATCTCAGACAAACCGTGTGTTTGTTCTATACTTTAACTATTACCTTTACTATGAAATAACAGCAAATCTCTTTTTAGCACTTTCTATCAACTATAAAATTTGGCAAACAGGAATAGTGATATACGAAAAAATGAAATACACAAGTGAAAAGAAATGCAGGTATGTATGCGTACGCAAGACAAAAGAAAAATAAACAGTTTTAAAAAGACACAAGCGTTTTGTTCTTACTTCCGGTTACCGGGTTCCTTCAGCACTCTTTGTCTAAGCGAAGCAGACGCTTATCCCGTCAGCAACTGCGAGACAACCTCCCACCCTTTTGCTGGGGGATAATGTCTGCTGATCTACCTAGTGCAGATGTGAAAAGGACCGGACGAGCCCGCAATTGACAATGCTAAATTCCTTTGTCGTATAAACAACCCTTTATGAAGCTAAGAACACTGTACGCTGTTTACTTAAGAAGTACCGTAATGGTACGCTAGTTGCGTAACGATCGCTCAGCCGTAGGCGAGACGCTCAGGCGTCGCGTTCGCTCACGGCCCAGGGATCACAGGACACGTTATTGGTTATGTCTAGGGGAAAGATTCGCTGTAACGTAGCGTACGCTAGAGACCACGAGGGGGTCACCAGCGATGCAGACGCTCACAACACTATACCTTTATGTTAAAACCTTATACCAATGAAATACACTGAATACCTTAATGTGAGTACAGGGTGTAAGTGCAACCTTGTGTAACCTGACTATCTACAAAGCTGCATGAGCGTCACCGACGCTCAAATGAACACTTATCACTATAGAAAATACACAGATACTGGTTTAGGTTTCCAAGGCCTATTAACTGTATTATGTCTAATATACTTGTAAAAGGGGATAACAGTACATATGATACACTACAATATAACAGAGACTTCCTAACCACAGAACTAAACAATAAATACAAAAAGACAATACTACACTGACCTAAATGCAATACGATACAATACTATAATACTATAAGGTATTTAAGAGAAAAAGAGGAGAGAGAGAGATAGAGAGAGAGAGAGAGAGAGATTGGCTCGCAGAAAGACAATGATTATGGAGAGAACTTACGCACAAAGGGTATGATCGCCAGCGCCTCGATATCCAGCTCCCGATTATCAGCAGATAACCGTTGATGAGAGAGTGAGAGCTGGATGTGGTCGGCCTGCCTATTTATGCTCCACACACAATGCAATCTCCTGGTCCTACAATCCCATTGTCCATTGGCCGAAGGAATTCGGCCCTGCATCATAACAAAAGGTCATAGGGTGATTCATACAGGTGGGCTGTGACGATTTCCAACAGCTCAGGTGGGTGGGAAACTGGGTTTCCCGCCGCATACCTGAGTATGTGTAAATCATAGAAATGGACATAAACTTCTTATGTCCATAACTATTCGCACGAGCGATTAATACGCTCCAAACCAACACCGGAATATTGCTAATTAAATACTCTTCCGATGGGTACCAAACACTGCAGTATGATTCCTGTTAGACCCTTCGTACGATGCAAAGAGGGATTCCTCAGCTCTGGGACATTGTACTTTAACCAAACTTACAGAAACTATCAAAGGGATCATGATCTATAAACTACATTAATTGTGAACATTTGTAACTAATGAGTCGCACGCTACGATCACATAAACTCTACCGTAAATGCGCATACTGCGCGTGCGAGTGCACGCGATTGCGGGTATGCGCTTCCACGGGAGAGCGTACGCATGCGCAGCACGGACCAGTGTGCGGTGCAAATATGGCAACGTGCATTGAGACATTTTTCTGACTTTGACAGTGCCCCGTCGCTTGTGCATACAAGCCAATATGGACAATCTCGTCCATATTAGCATGCAGGGCTATGGCGCCGGGTGACAGGGGGAGTGAAGAAACTTCACTCCCCCCGTCACCCCCCACCTCCACCCCGCCGCCGGGTCGCCCGTCTGCGGTATTGGCGGTTGGGCAGCTCGGCGGCGGGTCACCCAGTCTGTAGGGCCCATAAGACAAATCATGTGAGATGAGACCATAACATCCACACAAGAAACAGAAGCAGTTGTGTGGGTGCACTAAGAACCTCACATTATTATTAAATTAAATCGCCTAATTTTTATTTTATATTATTTAAAATTATATGGACAATAAACCAGCCAATATGAACTATATTAAAATAAAGAGTGAATACAGAGAATGAAATTAGTGATATAAATGTTTTTAATTTACAGAGACTACTGTATTTATGGCGATGATCTTACTTTTAATAAAGGCATCTTAGCCCCTGTATAAATGTAATAAATTTATTTAAAAATGTCTCTGTCCCCTTTTGTTGTTTATCTCTGATGTTAAATAAGAGATACATAGAAAACACAGAAGAAGTGACCTGCGCAGAGGTCTCCATGTATCGTACATCAGCACAATATCAATAGAAAAAGTGATAATAGCATTAGAATGCACGTAAAGACTGTTATACAGAACTAGAAATAAACACCTAAAAAAAAAAAAATTCCATAGTGTTATCTCTTTTTTTCCAGATATTATAAGTATAACATTGAAAAGATAGCGAAAATTTAGAAGAGCGAAAGAACAGATAAAGATAGAGTAGAAAAGAAAAGGCAAAGCAGAAAGAGTAAGAGAGAAAAGAGAAGGAAGAAGAAGAGAAAAGGAGATTATGAAAGGATTGATAGATGGTTAATTGACTGTATAAGTGAGTAAGTAAATGAAGAAATTAATGAATGAATGAAAGAATGTCCGACTGACCCAACCAGTCAGACCCGCACCCAGATAACTAGCTAAACCCACAGTGGGGTATCGGCCTGTGTAGACCAACAGACGGGTCCTATTTCCTCAGCTAAATGCAGGCAAGACCTTAAAATAGGAAGTCCAGGGATCCCAGACTTTAAGAAATCTAGTGGAAGAGCCTTTCAGAGTTCTTGTGATATATTCCATCGAATGGATGTGCCAAATTCTGGCAATATTCTCATCTATTCTAGAGATCTCGAAGGACCTCCATTGGGCTGCTTTGCAGTATCTGGTTGCAAGGACTGAGTGAACAACTTGTTCTGAAGGTGGGAGACCTCAGGAATGTTCATTGATAGTAGAAAGTATTTGGCCTTAAAGGGAATGGTCAATGATAAGATGGTGGTGGCCAGGGCCGCGACCTCTTTCCATAAGGGGATTAGAAGTGGGCAGTTCCACCATTTATGGAGCAATGTTCCATCAGTATTTTTACAACGCCAACATAAAGGGGAAACTTCAGGGTTCGTTTTGTTGAGCCTAGTGGGGACGTAGTACCATCTATAGAATAGTTTATACGCGTTTTCCTTCAGTCGAACACAAATTGAGCTCAAGGCCACATTTGCATAAATTCAGACCAGTCCTCAGTAGTCAGTGTTTCTCCCAGGTCAGATTCCCATGCCCTTTCATGAGCATCTTTAATTTCAATAGAGTGGGGTGCCACAATGTGTATATAGTTGATATAAGTCCTTTAGTAGAAGCTTTACAGAAAGCGAGGAGTTCTACTGAAGAGAGAGGGCGAGCAGTCATTTGTGGTACAACTGAAGAAAAAAAATGCCTAATTTGTTAGTACCTATAAAAAGATTTGTGAGGAATTGAATATTTGGTTTGAAGTTACGAAAATGTCGGAAAGGACGAGTGTTGAGTGAGATCATTAAGCAGTCTAATTCCGCCATTCTGCCAGCAGTCAAAAGAAGCGGAGGCACATCCAGGATGACAGCGTGGATTATCGAACAGTGGAATCAGAGGGCTCGGGTGTAGGGCTAGGTGAAATTGTCGGTTGGCTGAGTCCCAGACATCGAATGTGTCAGATATAATTGGATGATGAGCGACAGTCTTGGGTCAGGATGATCTAGGTATCCAAAACAAAGAGGATACCGAGTGCAGCTTAAGAGCATGGGATTCTATCGCAACCCATACCCTCTCATGGGCTGGTCGATTCCATAAAATACATTGTGCCAGTCTAGCCGCTAGATAATAAGATTTTAAATTGGGAACACCTAAGCCCCCCTCTGAGGTGTGTCTCTGAAGTACTGTGCGCTTTACTCTGGGTCTTTTCTTAGACCAAATAAACTTCATTACAGTGTGCTGAAGGAGCTTGAAGACACAGGGAGGTACACGTTTGAAATAGATATAGTAATCTTTGTAATAAATTCATCTAAACGGCATTGATGTGGCCGATCCAAGAGATATGATAGCCTCCCCAGTCTTCAAGATCCCTCTGGAACTGGGCTAATATGTTGGGGTAGTTAGCTTGATAGAGCTGCCTGTAATTTTTGGTGATTGAAACACCTAAATAAGAAAGATGCCGTCTGTTCCAACGAAAGTGGAAAGAGTGCTCTAGGGAATCTTTAATATGTTGTGGGATATAAAATTCAAGGACCTCCGTTTTTGACGTATTAATCTTGTAGCCCGATAATGCCCCATAATCCTCAATTTCACAGAACAAATAGGGAAGGGAGTGGGCAGGGTCAGAAATTGTAAGTAAAACATTGTTCGCATAAAGGGCAATCTTATGTTCAGTGTGACCAATTTTTATACCTCGTATGTTGGGGTTGCCACAAATTCGTGCTGCAAGGGGTTCGATTGAGAGGGCAAATATAAGAGGGGATAAAGGGCGCCCCTGACGGGTACCATTAGATATCGAGAAGGGTGTGGAAGCAACCCCATTGGCCAGCACAGTTGCTCTGGGTTTATCATAGAGGGCGGCAATTCCATGGAGGAACCGGTCAGATATACCTATGGATTGCAAAGAATAAAACATAAAGGGCCACTGGATCCGGTCGAACGCCTTCTCGGCGTCTAATCCCATTACTACTGCCTGTGATTTTTGTTTGTGGATTGCGTGGATCAAATCAATAGTGCGCCTTGTGTTGTCGAATGCTTGTTGACCGGTTATAAAACCGACTTGATCTGGGTGAACTAGCATAGGTAGCAGTGGACCCAATCTGTTTGCTAACAATTTCGCATAAATTTTAATGTCCACATTAAATAGCGAGATAGGTCTGTAGTTAGAGACCAATTCCAGGTCCCTATCTGATTTTGGTATCACAACTATTCTGGCCAAGGAGGGCAATGGATCAAAAGAAGCACCGTCTATAAGGTCATTAAAAAAGACTTTCAAAATGGGAGTAAGCATCAATGCAAATTTCTTGTAGTATTGGGGGGTGAATCCATCTGGGCCCGGTGCAGAGGAAGATTTAAGACCCTTGATGGCATTCGAGATTTCTTCCTCAGATATGTCCGCGTTCAGATCCAGCAAGTGTTGGTCACTTAGCTGAGGTAGAAAAGAAGGCATACATAGAGAGAGCCATCGAAAAGCCGTGTTGAGAGGGGGGCTAGGCAAGTTATACAATTTTTCATAACAGGCCTGAAATTCTGACACTATTTTCTGGGGGTCATAAGTAAGTTCCCCTGAGCCCTGTCTTTTGATTTTGGAGATCAAACTAGACGCCTTCTTCTGCCTCAATTTACTGGCAAGAACTGAATCCGCTTTGTCCACCTTCTCATATTATTTCTGTTGGAGTTTTTTTAGGATGTTAACTGATTTACGAGATAGAATAGCATTAACTCTGCCTCAGAGAGAATTGATCTGAAGAAGTAAAGCCGGTGTGGGGTGCTGTTTATGTTGGTTGAGAAGTAATGAGATTTCAGTCTCTAATTGGGAAATTTCCTTCTGGGCTTGTTTCCGACGAAAGGCTGCCATGCTAATAAATCTACCTCGTATCGTGGCTTTATGAGCCTCCCAGATAGTGCCTTTAGCAATCTCGTCAGATAAATTAATCTCAAAGTACTCAGCGATGGCAGACTTACTGTCTCGAAAAATAGAAGGGTCTAATAGCATATTATCATTGAGGCGCCATGTATGGAATTTGTGTTGAAAAGAGAGGGCATCAAGTAAAATATATAGACCTGCATGGTCTGTCCATGAAAAAGGTGTAATATCTGCCGCAGTGACCATAGGAGCAAGTGAACGAGAGACAAAAATCATATCAATTCGGGAATAAATTTGGTGGGGACCAGAAAAGTGTGTATATTCTCTGGCCGACAAGTTTTTCAGGTGCCAAGAGCCTAACACCGATAGCCTATTCAAACCGGCACTAAGAGTCTGTGATGGGCGCAAAACTTCAGGTGAGTGTTTTGATTGCCGTACAGTGGTTTTATCGATGGTGGGATCTAAGACTGCGTTAAAGTCACCACCTATTATCAGATGTCCCTGCAGAAGTTTTTCTATTAACCGAAATAACTTAAAGAAAAAGGAGCTTTGATCGGTATTGGGAGCATATAGATTGACTAACATTATCTGTTCAGTCGCTATGGAGCCCACTAGGATGAGATATCGTCCATCTGGGTCGGCTACTGAACGTGACAGAACAAAGGGAGCAGTGTTTCAAAACAAAACTGCCACCCCCCTCTTTTTACAAGTAGCTGATGCAAAGTAGGTTTGAGAAAATAGCCTACCCTTTAATTGAGAGTGGTCTCCAGTCAAGTGTGTCTTTTGGAGTAGAACTATATCTGCTTTTTCCCACCTACAAGCTCCTAAAACTAAGGTACGACATCTGGGGGAATTGAGACCATTGACATTTATTGAGAGAACCTTAAGTCCCATGGTTCATGAGAACTGCGAGACTCTCTAGGGTCTCAAAATAAATCTCCAGGCTTGAGAGGAGGAGACCAGTCGGGTCAGTCAGAGAAGAATAGAGAAAAAAAGAAAGAGAGAGGAAGAGAACAAACCAAGGACAGAGAGTCCAGAAGAAGAGAGTGAAGAGAGGCATCAATAGACCAAAATCCTGAAAAGAGTAGACCCTAGGAAAGGGACTAAACATATTGAATAGTAGACAAGAACTAAGATAGAAATAGGGAAATTATGCATTCATCAGGGGTTGGGGGGCGATATATGCCTAGAACTGTAGAAAGACCAGAGGCCCTCTATCATAAACAATGAACAGTAATCTACATGCCTGCCCTACCAACAGCAAAGGGAAGGAGGCCAAACATGTAGAGCATAGTGGATCCATAGTGAAAGGCAGATGTCTGATGAAATCACCATTTGTTAACATAAAATGGGCAACAATGAGAAAAAAAAATGTTTATACATCCTGTCGGAAAACAAACACAGACAAACTGTGTGTATTCGAAGAATAAAGTGACGTGGCGTGCTATAGCCATTGTCCTAAATTGTAAAAACATAAGCAAACACAGGCACAATCTACAGTCGTCAGAATATAGAAGATGAGGACATAAGAAAAACTAGTGCCAACTTTGCACAGTATTACTACTGAACCATGTGGTGTAACGTAGGAAAGTGATATGTTTCTCTAAACCACCAATGAAAGTGAGAGAAAAACTCAATCTAATCCAACTAGAATGGAAGAAAACTGGACTAACAGAGAATACTTCGATCCAAGTCTCAGGACTCCCTCTCAAGGTGGAGCAGGATCATCCTCACGGCCCTGTCGTACCGCCGTCCATTGTGCTTGCGGAGGGCGAGAACGTTGAGGCCTGGGCGAACTTAGTAAAGGAGATGAGGTTGAGGGTTCCTGGAGAATGTTCAAATCCTCCAAGATCTTTTGACCTTGTTCCAGCATCTTAGCCGTACGGACATTGTTATCAGCCAGAACTTGAAGCTGAAAGGGAAAGTTCCACCGGTACTGCACATTACGTTGGCGAAGCACCTTCGTGACGGGTTGCAGGTCGCTTCTTTTTTGTATTGTAGACGGAGCACGATCTTTAAATATCTGGATATTCATGTTCTTATAGACAATGTTAGGGGTATCTCTAGTAGCAGTCACCAGTTTCTCTTTAGTACGATAATAGTGTAGTCTTGTGACTATGTCCCTAGGTTGTTGTCCAGAAGGAGGTCGCGCTCGAAGGGCTCAATGAGCCCTGATACTGAGATTGTTCCTCCTCGACCTATGTTCCAAATCATCCTGCTTTTCTTTAAGGTCATTCATTTATTTGCGTAAAAGAGAGAGGGGCAGATGTATTAACCTGGAGAAGGCATAAGGAAGTGATAAACCAGTGATAAATGCAAGGTGATAAACGCACCAGCCAATCAGCTCCAATATGTAAATTAACAGTTACGAGTTGATTGGCTGGTGTGTTATCACCTTGCACATATCACTGGTTTATCACTTCCTTATGCCGTCTCCAGGTTTAATACATCTGCCCCAGAGTTCCCTATCAACCCCCCATTGATATCTGCACAGTTCATCTGTCATGGACTCCAGGGTGTCTGTACGTGTGCCAAGAGCAGTCAGTTCAGATTTAAAGTCATCTACCGCCCTTTTCAGTTCTTGTTGGAACGTCAGTTTATCTCCTCTACCAGTGAGTTAAGAACAGCATGAATAGATGGATTGATATCCATCTCAGGGGGAGAATCAGGTGGAGAAGAGCTGCTCCTTTCAGACCGTTGTGAGGCAGCCTTGTTCCTACGAGTAAACATAGCAGGAGTCGTAGTAGCAGCAGCCTTCCTTATTTTATAGAGCATAGTAGAACTATAGCATGAGTTAGTGAAAATAGTAGGTACGGGTCCACTTGACGATATAGAAAAAATGAGGGACTCTAGAGGACGTGTCTAGGTCATCATTAGATTAGAGCAGACAGGAGCCAAAAAGTGTTTCTCTGCAAAATGAGCAGAGATCGGTAGAAATAAACGTACAATATGTGCTGCTGCAATTATTCCCCAATATCACAGAGAAGCTAACAAAAAGTATGTATCAGAATGTTCTTCCTGCAGCACCCATTATATGGAGTAAGGGACTGATGTATGCAGGAAAAACTCCTCTATAGGGCACGGAGAGAGGCAGACCAAATAAGTAGAGGGATTACTCCTTCCCAAAATATCTCCGTTATCTGTGTTGCACTGGGCTGGGACACAAAGGAGGAATGTACTGGGCAGAAGTCTGTAAGATCACCATATATATTAAAGGAGAGGTGCAAATAGCCCTCGGAGTCAGTACATGCAGGGGGTGGGTAAAATGTCCACCTCTTCTTGTGTACAGGCACTTAAGTCCCCTTCTCTAAAGTTACCTGCATCTCCAGCACACCTGTAAGGCAATAAATAACCAAGGAGCCCGCTGAGAGTAGTGGTATTGTGCAGTGGGGGGTATCTGTGAGGAAGTGCTAGTCTCCTCTGGATCTGGGTATCTGGACTGGGATCAGGCGTTCTCACCTGCACTGCACTCCATCCGGCCATCGTGGGGTCCATCTGAGCGGTATGCGGGAAGCGCCCAGCTTCTTCTGCCGCAAGCCTACAGCAGGGATGATAGCGGCAGCGTCTCCTCTTCACTTCCGGCTGGCTGTCCACCGCACCCAAAGCGTTCCCCGTCTGAGAGGGCCGGGTCACGGGAGACCGCGGCTTTCTCTGTGGGGAGAGGCCGCAGCCTACAGGGTTGCGTGGTCAATCCCCGCTGTCTTCCCCCACACCAGGTGAGTTTGGGGCAGGAGGGGAGAACAAGACAAGCCCCGTGGAGCTGTATAGGGGGAATTTAAAAAGGACGTAGGCCAGGAGCTCCAAAGCACTGCGTCCTCTCAGGTCAATAGCCAGACCACACCCCCGAGTGTGTTGTGTTTTTATTTGGGTATTTTTTTTGTTGTAGAACTACAGGTACCATTATTTCCCAGCATGCTGGTACTTGAGGTTCTCCAAGTACCAGCAAGCGCGGGAGGCTTGCTGGGCCTTGTAGTTCCACAACAAAAAACAATATTCTTTTATTTACACACTTATGGCTATCAGCCCGGCACCCAACGCCCAGGGGAGCTGGGGACAGCCTCGGGCTTCACCCCTGGACCTTGGGTGCCTGGAGGGAGGGAACCCCTAGATTTAAGGGGTCCCCACTCCTCCAGGGAACCCCAGCCAGGGGTGACTAGTTGGGGGGGTAATTCCACGGCCGCATGGACCTACATAAATGTGTCCCACAGCTGTGGCATTATGTTCCTGGCTAGTGGAGCCCAGTGCTGGTTTTAAAAAACGGGGTACCCCTACATCTTTTGTCCCCCATATTTTTGGAACCAGGACCGGACTAAGAGCCCGGTGCTGGTTGTCTAAATACGGGGAACCTCTGACCAATTTTTTTCCCAGTATTTAAACAACCAGGACCGGCTCAAAGAGCCCGAGGCTGGTTATACTTAGGAGGGGGGACCTAACGCATTTTTGTAAAACATTTTTTAACCCATTCAGACCCTTCTCCATTAAGTTAATGGAAGCCCTGGACAACAAAATTGCATTCATGTCCACCTCCCACTCCCTTCCCAGTCCCAAACACTCATTTATTTTTTCTATAAAAATGTACAATATATCACAAGTATGATGAGTAGTCAGGCAGCGGGCATTGACTGCATCAGACTGAGATGCAAATTAGTGGTGGAGGGCTGGGTCAGTTGATGGTGGGTGAGTTTGTAAGCCATTGGCGGTGGCAGCGGGCATCTGCTCAGAGGCAGTAGCGGGCATTTGCTCGGCGGCGGTAGGGGTCATCAGCAGGATTCGGTGGACATTAAGGCTGTAGTGCCTCACCAGCCACTGACCTCATCGCACGCCACTGGTTTGTGGGTGTCAACTGACCATTTTCTGGGACTGTTTGGAAAAACACAGGCTTGTCCAGGCGCTAGCAGGGAGGGATCCTGATGTCAATTCCGGGCCCGGACAGGCTCAAGTGATCGCAGCGGCTGAGTAAGTCCTGGGCTACTCAGAAACTGCACAAAAATGTTTTGTACTGCTCAGCTGCACATGCAATCGCACACTTGTACAGCTAAAATACACTCCCCGGTGGGCAGCAACTATGCAAACACAGGACTGCAAAAAACAGCTAGAGAGCGATCAACTCTGAATGAGGGCCTATATGTATTTTGCCCATATCCTTTGTATAGTACCTTTTTATTTTTGTTTATGTTTTTTCCCCTTTTTCTTTAAAAAGACAATTAAAAATAATTGAAAGAGAAACTGAGTTTACACAGGGTTGTCTCCCAACATGACGTCTGGGGTCTCCCATTAGCCACTCATTGGGGCTGATTCAGACCTGATCGGTGCTGTCGTAGCCCTGCGATCGCCTCTGCCTGATTGACAGGCAGTGGCGGTCGATGGGCGGGAGGGGGCGGCCGGTGGCGTTCGGCAGCCGTTTAGGGGGCACGGTCCAGGCAACGCAGGCGTGCCCGGACCGTTGAGGGGGTGGTCCGCAGTGGCTGCGTTGCCTGGACCGTGCCCCCTAAACGGCTGCCGAACGCCACCGGCCCGCCCCCTCCCGCCCATCGACCGTCTCTGCCTGTCAATCAGGCAGAGACGATCGCAGGGCTTCAACAGCACCGATCAGGTCTGAATCAGGTCTGAATTAGCCCCATTAACCGGAGTCAGTGCAATGTGAAATGGGCTGCTCAGTAATAGAGCTGTCCAGTGCTGAGTTTGACAGGATTGGAGACTTTGGGGCAGAAGTACTAAGGGGGACATGTACTAAGCAGTGATAAAAGTGGAGAAGTGAGCCAGTGGAGAAGTTGCCTATGGCAACCAATCAGCTGCTCTGTATACTATTACAGTATGCAAATTATAAATGTTACGTCAATGCTGATTGGTTGTTGTGGGCAACTTCTCCACTGGCTCACTTCTCCACTTTTATCACTGCTTAGTACATATCCCCCTTAAGCCTTGGAGAGAGATAAAGTGGACAGAGAGAATCTACCAACCAACCAACCAGCTCCTAACTGCCATGTTACAGCCTATGTTTGAGAAATGACAGAAGCTGGTTGGTTGGCACTTTATCTTTCTCCACTTTATCTCTCACCAAGGCTTAGTACATAGACCCCTTTGAGAGGATAGTGACTACCCTGCATCTAAACCAGTGGCTCTAAAGCTCAGTCCTCAAGGACCCCTAACAGTCCAGGTTTGAAAGATATCCATGGCTCAGCACACATAGTTAAATCAAAGTGACTGAAGTACTAATTAAGTTACCTGTGGCCAAGCATGGATTTACTTAAAAACTGGACTGTCAGGGGTCCTTGAGGATCAAGTTTGGAACCACTGATCTAAACAAAGCCCACGCTCCACAAGGAGAGAACTGCAGCAGAGAACAATAGCCTCCTGTGTGTAGAGACAGGCTTGCATGTTTAACTGTCACACACATTGCTATAGAGTTACCATTGACACAGCCAGCTTACACAGACATCTGAAGCTAGTGGTCATGATCAGACGTTATTCCCCATCTGAGTTAATGCTAGCAGTAGTCACATGCTCATGTTCATGACTGAGAGAAGATGATATCAAGGTACCTACTGTATAATACAGACTTACAGTACGCAACCAGGTCATCAGTAAAGGAGGAGAGATATGTGCAGTGCTGGATTTTATCTATGGGAATGTTGTAACATCAGACCTAATTTGCTTTTATTGGCTGCAGCTGATGCAGTCCCTAGAAGCCAGGCTGTTTAGCAGGGCCGGAGTTAAGCCCGCCACTGCTGCCGTTGGCCCTAAGCCCTGCCTCCCAGTGACATCAGTCATCAATCACTGGGAGGGCAGAGAGGAGAGGGCTGCAGACCCCCGAAGAGACAGGTAATGAGCCAATGCTGGATATGTCCCTTTGGATGTAACAGCATTGTAGTACTGAATTTACCCCAATATAATATACGTACAGTAGTGTTCTGCATTGCTTTTCACTTTATGTCCACCACCTCATGAGACATCTGTTACACTACTCCCCAGAGCCGCTGACAGGGAAGGGGAGTGGGTACCAATTACCTGGACCCGAGATTGTAGTAGGAGCCTGGCAGGGTTCAGGTCAGCTGCTCCTCCCTCTTACCTGTCAACAGCAGCCTCTCTCCCCAGCACACACCCCGAATTTGCCCCTGACTGAGAGGCTCAAGATGCAAACCCCCTGTTCAGATTTCTTTCTGTTATTTTTTTGTAAGGGGGCGTGCTCACACCTTCCATGATTAGACCACACCCCCACAAAGTACCCGAACTCCATCCAAAATCTCTACAGGGGAAGCAGTTAGCTTCCCAATGGATGGGATCCCAGCGGTCAATATACCAACGCCGGGATCCCGAGGGAGGACGCAATGCCGGTGTCTACATACCAACACTGCTCGGGATGCCAGCATCACATTACCGATAGCCAGCATCCCGATCGTCCTCACAGTGGGACACGCTGGGGTCCTGCCGCGGTGGGGGAGGGTAGGTTTAGGCAGGAGAAGGAGGTTTAGCGTTAGGGAGCAGGAACGGTAAAGTTAGGGTTAGGGACCGGGGAGGGAGGGTTAGGTTTAGGCACTTAGAGGAGGAGGTTAGGGTTAGGCACCACCGGGGAAGGTTAGGGTTAGGTACCAAGCAGGGAGGGTTAGGGTTAGGCACCCCCAAGGGAGGGTTAGGGTAGGGAAAAGGTGAGGGTTAGGGGCCTTAATGGAGGGCTGTGGCGATTATGATGGACGGGATATCACTGTCGGTATACTGACAGCCGCCATCCTGTCCATCAGCAAATCATACTGATCCCCTCTACAGACTAGCTGCCCTCCAGTGGTGCACAGAGTAAAATATAGTAAGAGGCCCCCTTGCCCCCAGTTGTTATTGCCATTGTCTATTCCACCGGTCACTTGTCTGTTCCCAAAAATGAAGCCTTTATTATTCTTCAAGTTTAGTGTTCTGTCAGTTTATATAGGGAATAGGACTTGAGTATGATAGACTGCCATGTTCTAAAATATATGTTACGGATAAACTTTTACTCTTATCTCAAGCCCAAATAAAACATATGTCTGGCCTGGGCAAAATAGGTGCAACTGTGCGCCAATAGCCCTCATCAATATGATGGTGCCTCCATCTGGGCCTTTTCTAGATTTCTGATATTGTGGGAGTCCATGGGGTCTGGCCCAGGAACACACTAGTACAGTAACTTACACAATCAGGATATATTCCTGATTTCCCCAATGGAGTGACAACAATAAGATTATATACAAGTAATCAGGCAATAAACCAAAGAAAACATAATACAATTAAATAAAAGAAGACACTTTATTAACCCGAAACAGAATGTTTTCTGACCTGTTGAACAAAAAAAATTATATCCAACACACAATTAAATACAGTCAGGAGTTACTGCATCTTATATTCAGCAGGGAGAAAATTCCAGTGAGGGAAGTTGACTGAATTTTCCTAGACTAAGGGGGTGATTCCGAGTTGATCGCAGCCCTGCAAATTTAGCAGGGCTACGATCATGACCATAGACATGGGGGGGGGGGGGGGACGCCCAGCACAGGGCTATCCCGCTACACATGTCAGTGCCAGCCCCCCCGCAGAAGGGCAAAAGCATCACACAGTGACGATGCTTTTGCACTTTATTAGTAGCTCCCGGCCAGCGCAGCTTAAGCATGCTGGCTGGGAGCTACTCGTCGCTCCCCAGCCTGCAGCGGCTGCGTGTGATGTCACGCAGCCGCTGCGGCCTCCCCCCCGCACGGCCCGGACATGCCTGCATTGGCTGGACCGCGCCCACGAAACGGCGGCCAAACAACGCAGTTCCACACACCCCCGCCCAGCGACCGCCTCTGCCTGTCAATCAGGCAGAGGCGATCGTAGCGCAGCGACGGCCTTTGGCCGTCTGGCATCCGCCGGCGCACTACGGCGCATGCACCGTTCTGACCCGATCGCACCGCTGCGATAAACTGCAGCGTGCAATTGGGTCAGAATGACCCCCTAAGATCCCCAGTAAATCTGGGACAAAATGACCTCCATACAACTATTACCCCCACCCTGTTTGTTGCTCCTGCAGCTTTAGCTCTCACTACTCCCATGGGGGTGTTTTAAAATGGTCCATGCGTTTGCTGATTGGTAAGTGTAATGTATGAAGTTTTAACTAATTGTGGCTAAATGAATGATAATTCACCAGCTCTTTGGTTTGACTTTCTGCTCGTCTAAGAAAATATAACACAAAGGAACACTGAGTCTTTGGAAACTTTGTCTCATTTCTGATATTTTATTCTAAAGGCCTCAATCCGTTGACAAAATGCTACAATCATCAGGTACAGAAATATGTTTTTATCTTATACTTTAAAACAACACACAACAGCAACATTGAAAAAATGGATACAAACTAAAGTATATAGTTAAAACACTGACAGCAAATGGTTTATCCACAGACAAAGACATCTGGAGGTTTTACAGCACCTTCCTTATATACCAGAATATTCCCACCATGGTCTCCCAAATCTCATTATGCCAATAGCAACACTACTGTACATCTGACACGCTTTCTTTCTATATCACCCCAAATCATGATTATATCTAACACCCATAGATCACTCACCGCAGGGGTGTAGTATGGTTTGCCGGCGGTCGGGGTCCCGGCGACCAGCATACCGGCGCTGGAATCTCGACCGCCGGCATATCGACAGCTGGGCGAGCGCAAATGAGCCCCTTGCGGGCTTGCTGCGCTGGCCACGCTGCGGGCGCGGTGGCGCTCTACGCGCGCCACACTGTGTATTCTCCCTCCAGGGGGGTCGTGGACCCCCAAGAGTTAGAAAAGATGTCGGTATGCCAGCGGTCGGGCTTCCGGCACCGGTCTGGTGGTTGCCGGGAGCCCGGCCGCCGGCAACCTGAAGACCACCCCACCACAGAAAGGCTACATTAATGTCATATATGTCACATTGACAGTCTACTTCCGTTTCCCAAAGAGTAGGCTTGTCAACTCCATATTGGGGGAGTGATTGACAGTGGATCACTCAGCCAGGCGATAGCATTGCAGGTAATTCGATGCTGTGTCCTCAGACGCACCACAGGCAAGAGGCATCTACTTATATCAGTGCCTCCAGCTGCAATACCATATTAGTGCTATCACTACTGCATGGAAGCATGGAAGCAGCAGCAATTGCACCTCCAGATACTTCTGCATCAGACTCATACTGTAGTTTGTGACATGCTTCTATAGTACATAAAAACTTCAGCTGTAATTATCACTTCCTCTCCAAAATACCTTTCTTTCAATATTTAATATAATATTTTCATGGATGTTTAAATAAGCATTAATTAGTAGATACACTTGAATATATGAATTATTTCTGTGCAGCTGTTGAACTTATATTTATATTATAGCCTATGCCTGCTGTCTGGCTACTGACCACTTAGGAACCAGAAGCGATTCATTTAAAAATGTGACCACTTCCTTGCACAGCAGAAAACTGCAACAATTGCGCGTTTCAGATTTCCATTGCTGATTATTAACATGACTGAGTGCAAACCTGGGTATGACATACAGCAATAACAGCTCAGGAATATATAGAAAGGATTTTTTACCTGGTAAGCAAAAGGCATCAAGTTTAAACCTATCAAAAAGAGAATATAGAAGAAGAGAAAAGACGTCATATTTATAATTGTCCTTTTGTGGGCGACAAGCTGAGATTTTGTGAATCCTGAGTTGTTGCTGCTCATGTTCCGGGTGTGTTTCAGGAGCGACGCAATCAGAAGGGAAACGGCCGCACAGAATATGAGGAACGGTATAACGGATCCTGCAACCATGGTGATCACTATATTTCTATGATGTATTTTTAAAGTTAAGTTTCCATCATTGGTGCCATTAGTGAGTTGAGTAGAATTCATGTAATGTACTGAGAACACGACCCATCCACATGGCAGGCTGGAGAGAAAAGACACCAGCAGTGACGTCAGGAGCAGCCAGGGGACCATCCTGGAGATGTTCATCTTAAGTCTCAGGAATAATCTGTTGCTGTAGTTTGTGATCTTCACGCAGTAGAACACGCAAAGCACGGTGCCCCACCACAGGCTGCAGAACTGCACAACTTTTAATCCGGTGACAATACATTGCAAATAGTAAAATGGCATTGCTATCAAAGCATTTACTGAAGAAATAACAGGCACATAAGACATTAGGAAAATTATCCTCACCACTCCCAGACTGGTCATGAGAATGTCAATGGTCTGCAGAGAGTGGCCCTTCAGACACCAAATTAAGTTTTGTGCCACTATAAATGTATTGAGCAGTAATCCGATGGACAGCAGTAGCCAAGTGATAGTTACTAAAAATGTGAAAGTTGTGAAATTCATCTTCTCTGTTTCAGGGGATCTGAGATATCAATAAGAAACCAGCTCTGTACTTATCCTGGCTGAGACAGACGGCAGAGTGACAGGTAAATGATACTGAGCTAATATTTTACATACAAAGACTTGCTATATATTTTGCATGATATTTGACTACCAAACTCCAAGTCATTTAATCATCAGGTTTCCTGTCAATGTAGTAAGTGTTGTTACTCATAGGCAGAGTTACATTGCCGTCTGTATTTGGATAGTTTTTGGAATAGAAATTGTAACACATATATATACTATTGTAACTCTGGGGACATTGGCCCTCAATCAGCATCAGGTGCAGTTTTACTATTTTAGCAAAACTGCAACTGGCGGCGATCGCATGCTGGGGACCGCCCAGCACAGGGCAAGGCCTCCTAGCATGCAAACACCCAGCAGCGATGCGATCGCAATTCAATTGCATTCATATCATTGATTTGTGGATGCCCCTCTGCCTCCGCAGCCAGGCTTCGAAGGCAGGCGCAGGGCGGCCATTTTCCAAGTCGCAGCGGCTGCATGTGATGTCACGCAGCCGCCCTGAACCCACCCGTTTCTGTCACCACACCCGCCCAAAGCAGCATCACTGCCCTCGCAATGCTGCGTCGCTGCCTCACTAATGCCTCTGCCTGTCTATCGGGTCCTGCACTTTTGCACTGCGGGGACCGACAGGGAGATGCGATCGCATCTTAGTACCATCTACTACTGAATACCCCCCATAGCTCCAACTGGGGAATACTAAAGCCCATGAAGAGAAAACTGACAGGTTCTATGGAACCCAGGCACCCAGCTTTCACTACCGAGGTGACAGCTGCAGGGAGGGGGCCGGAGTGATACAGCGCAGACTGATTTGTCCTGTCAGAGAAAGAGGGTAAGAGTGGGAAAAGAGGATATGGTGATTTCCTATCAGTGAAAACAGCCGTTGGAGCTGCCAGTCTGTCTCTCACCCCACTCAGTTGTCTGAATTATGGAGGATCCCACACCAGAGGCAGGAATGATAAGGGAGCAGTCATTGAGGAGGAGCATGAGCAAAGGGGGCTGAACTAACCACTGTGCAACCTCTGAGGCAAGACCAGCTTATGAGATCTCTCCCCTGAGATGGGAATGTGACGTCTGGTGCCTCCAATTAGCTACTCATTACCCAGAGCCAGCGCAGTGTGATACAGAGGCCGCTCAGTAAGAGGAGAGCTGTCCAGTGCTGAATTCCACAGGGCTGGAGATTTGGAGAATAAAGTGAGAATCCTCCATCTATGCAAAGCCCACAGCTCCACAAGGAGAGAATGGCAGCAGAGAGCAATAGCCTATAGCCTGTGTGTAGAGATTGACTTGCATGTTTAACTTTTTATTTGATGGATGTTATTAAAACATTAATACACTATTGCAGTGGTTTCCAAACTTTTTTGAATCACGGCGCCCTAGAATATCAGAATTTTTTTCACGGCTCCCCTAGGCCACAAATTTCTTATTAAGAAATTTGGAAAGAAATATTACATTAAGTAGATCGCGTTTATATGTCATCCTTAGGGTCAGTTGTGTGATGAGGGACAAGATTTGCTTCTGTTTGGACACATATTTTATGACTGGCAGCCACCAGCACTGGTTTTGCCTATTATATTGACCATGAATAATATGAATTGGTCCTGGACCACCAACCCAGGGCACCCCTGCAAGTGTCCCGAGGCACCCCAGGGAGCCACGGCACACAGTTTGGGAACCTCTGCACTATTGGATGCTTCTTTCTCATCTCATGTGTACGGTGGAATGCTACTGATACCTGTAGTGGGAAGAAGTGTTCAAAATAGGGTGATACCCGCTTCTGTGAATGTGCGATTGTCTACATTCATTTGTAGACCATCCAATCTGGTAGGAAGAAAATTGTATTATCTGTATCTGGAAATTGTGGCTGTGTGATACACTACGAGATTCTTATGTGTTTTTAAGGTTGTCTAAAGAATAATAAATATCTAGTATTGGAGACACGTCATATATGGTGGACCCTGTCTGGATAATCTATAGAAAAGGCGCCAGAGGATATAGTGGTGATATCTGAGTGTACTGTTATGTTGTCTCCGGTAGAGTGTCCAAAAGGTACCGACAACCCTCTAGTGTTATATAGCAGCTGTAATCATTCTGCTCCAGCTTAATAGTGTCTTATTTTCTTCTCTTTTCTTTTCTTTGGTTTATTACTTGCCTACTTGTGTATAATCCAGTTGTTGCCACTCCACTGGGGAAATCAGGTATAGATCCTCACTGTGTAACTTACTGTACTGGGGGTTTCCTGGGCCAGTCCCTAAGGGGCTTGTTTTCCAACGATCTCAGAAATATAGAAATGTCCATGTGGAAGCACCACCGTATTCATGAGGGTTATTGTGGTACATTTGCCCCTTTTCTGACCATGTCAGATGTACATTTATTTGGATTTGGGATTAGAGTAAATGTTCATCCATACCAAGAATTTTAGTAAATTGCAGTCTCATTATCCTCATACAAGTCATGGTTCTCTAAAATAAAAACTGTCAGAATAATGAACTTGAAGAACAATAAAGGCCTCACTTAGAGGGATACTGTAGGCGGCTAACGAGGGGACATGACCAGGGCAGAAAGAATTGGAGAAGAGTTATGTAAGTAAGTGAAAACAATACGCCAGAGATAAATAAGAAGTGGGTGAGCGGACGGTACGGGCAGACGGGAGAAAGGGGCAAAGATACAGAAACAGGTTGGACAGTATAAAATGAGATTCACTGTAGGAATAACTATTTGGAATGTCTAATAAAACTAAAGGGAAATTGTGTAAAGTTGGCAAATGTGACTGGTGTACAGTAGTGCATGCTACATGTGTGCACTGTATACACTTTCCTCTAACCTAGAAAATATATTTGCAATGCCGTACAGCGCAGTGTGGAAGGCTTTATGTCCTGTAGCTTTATGCCTAGTATAGGGCTGCAGTAGAGACAGGGTATGTAAGGCTGTTGCTGAGGTCGATAACTGGGAATTATAAAAAGGAGCGATGTTTTGCTACTGTGCATTTGCTAAACATCTAGGAATCCTTTACTGCGCACGGGCAAACACGTGTCCAACACCATTTGCAATTGTGTACAGCGCTAGTATGCTCCATTGCACAATGGGTGTCAAGCACTCCTACACCTTATCGCATGGTGGGTGTCTCAGCAGTCGTACACTCCATCGCACGACGGGCGTCTCAGCGCTTGTACTTCCCATCACACAGCGGGTGTCTCCAGGGCTTAAAGTGGTTCTGAAGATGTGGTGGAAATCACCCCCCCTTCCTTTATTAGGCAAATTATAAATCTGTGCCCTACTTTCCATACTTTCTAAAGTAACAGGGGTGTAGTCTCACAGGGAAGGGGCATGGCCACACAATAGTAGCACTAATTCAAATTATGCCACAGAGTAGCACAATCTTATTCTCTTTACACCGCACGTAAAACCCCTAATTCATATTACACCACACAGTAGTGCCCCTTATACAAATTACACCACACAGTAGTGCCCCTTATACAAAATACACCACACAGTAGCGCCCCATATTCACATTATGATACACAGTAGTGCCCCATATTCACATTACAATACACAGTAGTGCCCCATATTCACATTACGTCTCACAGTAGAACCACTAATACACATTACGCCACACAGTAGAGCCCCTTTTTACATATTACACCACATAGTAGTGCCCCTTATACACGCTACACCACACAGTAGTGCCCCATATTCACATTATGATACACAGTAGTGCCCCGTATACACATTACACCACACAGTAGTGCCTCTATTGCACATTACGATACACAGTAGAGCCCCTTATACACATTACACCACACAGTAGTGCCCCATATTCACATTACAATACACAGTAGTGCTCCATATTCACATTACACCACACAGTAGTGTCCCTTATACACAGTGGACCTGATAGCTAAATAGCAGAATCTGCTACTGCTTCCTATCGCATGTTGGGGCTGGCCTGCACAGGGCAAGGTCACCCAGCATGCAAAGTGCCACCCTGCATTGTGATCACAATCCAATTGCGATCGCAATGCAGAGCCTGTAAATAAGGGTAGACCCCGGCATACGCAGCAATGCTGCATATGCAGGTGCACCACCGTCATCTTTTTCTTCTGAGCAGTTGCGTGTGAAGTCATGTGGCCACCACAAAAATGATCCAGACATGCGTCCGTTGTCCAGACCACTCCCCCTCACTGCCACTCATGCACTCCTTCACACAGTGGGCATCTCAGCACTTGTACATTCCATGGCTGTGGGGGCGTCTCTGCACTCGTACACTCCATCACATGGTGGGTGTCACTTATACACTCCAGCACATGGGTGGCATCTCAGCGCTCCTACATTCCATCGCACGGTGGGGGTCTCAGTGCTTGTACACCTTATCACACATTGTGCGTCTCAGCACTTATACACTCCATTGCATAGTGGGTGTCATAGTGCTTGTACACTCCATCACATGGTGGACATCATTCATACACCCCATACCATGGTGGACATCATTCATACACCCCATACCATGGTGGGCGTCTCAGGGCACACAGAGAGTGGCCCTTCAGACGCCAAATGAGTTTTTGTGCCACTATAAATGTATTTAGCAGTAATCCGATGGACAACAGTAACCAAGTGATAGTTAAGAAAAAAGTGTAAGTTGTGTAATTCAGCTTCTCTGTTTCAGATCCAGGCCCTTCTGATATCTCTATTAGCAACCAGCGCTGTACATGTTACTTATCCTGTATGAGACAGACGGCAGAGTGATAGGTAAATGATACTGAGCTAATATTACAAATTTATATTTTGCATGATATTTGACTACCAAACTCCAAGTAAGTAAATCATCAGGTTTCCTGTCAATGCAATCAGTGCTGTTACTTATACTGTAGGTAGAGTTACATTGCCGTCTGTATATATACTGTCTCTGGATAGTTTTTGGAATAGAAATTGTAACACACAAATATACTATTGTAACTCTAGGGACATAGGGGGTCTTTCCGAGTTGATCGCTAGCTGCATTCGTTCGCTGTGCAGCGATTAGGTAAAAAAACGGCACTTCTGCGCATGCGTATGTGGCGCAATGCGCACGCGCGAAGTACTATTACAACGACTGATATAGTTTCACACAGGGTCTAGCAAAGCTTTTCAGTCGCACTGCTGGCCGCTGGGGGATTGACATGAAGTGGGCGTTTCTGGGTGTCAACTGACCGTTTTTAGGGAGTGTTCGAAAAAACGCAGGCGTGCCAGGAAAAAAGCAGGCATGGCTGGGCGAACGCAGGGCGTGTTCGTGATGTCAAAACAGGAACTGAATAGTCTGAAGTGATTGCAAGTGCTGAGTAGGTATTGAGCTACTCTAAAACTGCGCAAAAAGAGTTTTTTGCCGCTCTGCGATCCTTTCATTCGCACTTCTGCTAAGCTAAAATACACTCCCAGTGGGCGGCGGCATAGCGTTTGCACGGCTGCTAAAACTGCTAGCGAGCGACCAACTCGGAATGACCCCCATTGGCCCTCATTCAGCATCAGGTGCAGTTTTACTATTTTAGCAAAACTGCAACTGGCGGCGATCGTATGCTGGGGACCGCCCAGCACAGGGCAAGCAAACACCCATATTGATGTGATCATTGGGGGGGATTCATACCTGATCGCTTCTGTGCATTTTTGCACAGCAGGTGATCAGCAAAAGACTGCGCATATGTATGCACCGCAATGCGAACACACATCGGCCAACAACAACGGGCATCACCGGTCAGCGACAATGGTGCGAAAATGTCATTTGCACGGGCGTTCGCAAGGTGATTTACAGGAAGAGGACGTTTGTGGGGTAAGTGGGCATTTTCTGGGAGTGTCAGGGTAAACGCAGGCGTTCCCAAACGTTTTCAGGGAGCCTGTGCTCATTGCACTGCAGGAGTAAGTCCTGGGCTGCGCACACACTGCACACACTGGATTTGTGCAGCTCGGCGTACACATGCAATCACACACTTGCACTGTGAATTTACACTCCCCCTTGGGCAGAGACTATCTGAATGCAGGACAGCAAAGCTAGCAGCCCAGCGATCAGGTCTGAGTTACCCCCATAATTCAATTGCATACATACCATTGATTTGTGGATGCCCCCCAGCCTCCGCAGCCAGGCTGCAAAGGCAGGAGCAGCACAGCCATCTTCCAAGTCGCAGCAGCCGCATGTGATGTCACGGGGGTTGCCCCAAATCCACCCCATTTCTGTCACCACACCTGCCTAAAGCAAATATGCATCCCCGCCCCACGAACACCTCTGCCTGTCAATCAGGCCCTGCACATTCATACTGCAGGGACAGACAGGGAGATGCAATCGCATCTTAGTACCGTCTACTACTGAATACCCCCCCATAGCTCCAACTGGGGAATACTAAAGCCCATGAAGAGAAAACTGACAGGTTCTATGGAACCCAGGCACCCAGCTTTCCCCACCGAGGTGACAGCTGCAGAGAGGGGGCAGGAGTGATTCAGCTCAGACTGATTTGTCCTGTCAGAGAAAGAGGATCAGAGTGGAAAAAGAGGATGTGGTGATTTTCTGTCAGTGAAAACAGCCTGTGGAGCTGCCAGTCTGTCTCTCACCCCACTCAGTTTTCCTGAATTATGGAGGATCCCACACTAGAGGCAGGTATGATAAGGGAGCAGTCAGTGAGGAGGAGCATGAGGAAAGGGGGCTGAACTAACCACTGTGCCGCCTATCAGCCAGGACCAGCTTATGAGATCTCTCCACTGAGATGGGAATTTGAAATCTGGAGCCTAAAATGGGTGTGGTTCATAGGATTGACCACACTTAGTTCGACAGTGCCTAGGTCAACCACTATTGGTCGACACCTTAAATAGGTCGACACAAGCATTCATTCGACATGACAAAAGGTCGAAATGAGTTTAAAAAAAAAAATTGGTGTCGTTTTCTTTGTACAGTGACCAGGAACCCCAATTAGTGCACTGTGTCCCCTAAACACTGTGCAAGATGCAGCCCTGGACTATTTTACTGTAATATACTGGTCACCACAATGCAGCAGCAAGACAATGAGCACTGATCCCAAGCACGGGTTTAGCAGCTGGCTTTATATGCCGGCGTCCCGGCTTTAATGATTAGTTCAGAGTAAACTGAAAGTTTAATATTTACCGCCTGTGGCTGTCACAATTGTGACTGAAATCGTTCCTCCTTTCCCGGTGGTGAGGCTGTCACCGCCCCGGGCGTGATGTATCGTGTGTCCGTAGGTGAATAAGAGCAAAATGACTCACAGATCGTTCCTGCTGAGGTATTGGGCCGTCTTCCCTCTCCCGGTGGTGAGGCCGTCACCGCCCCGGGTGATGTACTCCGAGGGTTCGTGGATGCAGCCCACAGATATCCTGCTGTCAATGTGCTGCAGCGTGATGGTATTCAGCAGACAGGTTAACAAGCCGGTAAAACGGCAATGTAGGAAGGTGCTTACTGATGGTGATACGGCTGCAGAATCTCTGTGTATACTTTCAAAAGCCAAATCGGTTTATCCCGGTACTATACGATATTTTTATAAGCATCTGGAACTAAATAAAGGATAGAAACTGACCTATATAGAAACTCAGAGAATGTGTGTGGTTTTAAAACCAATCTGTTGCAAACAGCTTCAATCAATTAATAAATTAGTGATCATTACTAGCTATATAAAAAAGGAATATCCTAACTAAATGGCAGTCTTGAGGAAGTCCCAAGGCATTGTGGGACGAAACGCGTTGACGCTACATTGGACATCCAGCAGGGCACTGATCCACCGGGATAAACCAATTTGGCTTTTGAAAGTATACACAGAGATTCTGCAGCCGTATCACCATCAGTAAGCACCTTCCTACATTGCCGTTTTACCGGCTTGTTAACCTGTCTGCTGAATACCATCACGCTGCAGCACATTGACAGCAGGATATCTGTGGGCTGCATCCACGAACCCTCGGAGTACATCACCCGGGGCGGTGACGGCCTCACCACCGGGAGAGGGAAGACGGCCCAATACCTCAGCAGGAACGATCTGTGAGTCATTTTGCTCTTATTCACCTACAGACACACGATACATCACGCCCGGGGCGGTGACAGCCTCACCACCGGGAAAGGAGGAACGATTTCAGTCACAATTGTGACAGCCACAGGCGGTAAATATTAAACTTTCAGTTTACTCTGAACTAATCATTAAAGCCGGGACGCCGGCATATAAAACTGATACCTGTAGTGGGAAGAAGTGTTCAAAATAGGGTGATACCCGCTCCTGTGAATGTGCGATTGTCTGCATTCATTTGTAGACCATCCAATCTGGTAGGAAGAAAATTGTATTATCTGTATCTGGAAATTGTGGATGTGTGATACACTACGAGATTCTTATGTGTTTTTAAGGTTGTCTAAAGAATAATAAATATCTAGTATTGGAGACACGTCATATATGGTGGACCCTGTCTGGATAATCTATAGAAAAGGCGCCAGAGCATATAGTGGTGATATCTACATGTACTGTAATGTTGTCTCTGGTAGAGTGTCCAAAAGGCACCGACAACCCTCTAGTGGTATATAGCAGCTGTAATCATTCTGCTCCAGCTTAATAGTGTCTTATTTTCTTCTCTTTTCTTTTCTTTGGTTTATTACTTGCCTACTTGTGTATAATCCAGTTGTTGCCACTCCACTGGGGAAATCAGGTATAGATCCTCACTGTGTAACTTACTGTACTGGGGGTTTCCTGGGCCAGTACCTAATGGGCTTGTTTTCTAACGATCTCAGAAATATAGAAAATGTCCATGTGGAAGCACCACCATATTCATGAGGGTTAATTGTAGAGATGAGCGGGTTCGGTTCTCCGAGAATCGAACCCCCCTAACTTCATGCGGTTTACACGGGTCCGAGGCAGCCTCGGTTCTTCCCGCCTGACTCGGAAAACCCGAATGGGGGAAAACGTCATCATCCCACTGTCAAATTCTCACGAGATTCGGATTCCATATAAAGTGCCGCGTGTAGCCGCCATTTTCACTCGTGCATTGTCGAGAGAGCGAGAGGACATGGCTACGTTCTCTGAGTGGAAAGCTCAATATCAGCTCAATATCAGTGCTCAGTATCTGTGCTGCATTGTGGTGACCAGTATACTACAGTACAATAGTCCAGTGCTGTTCTCGCTGCCCAGTGTCAGTTCTAGTATCCTCATCAGTGCTCATTGTCTTGCTGCTGCATTGTGGTGACCAGTATACTACAGTACAATAGTTCAGTGCTGTTCTCGCTGCCCAGTGTCAGTTCTAGTATCCTCATCAGTGCTCATTGTCTTGCTGCTGCATTGTGGTGACCGGTATATTACAGTACAATAGTCCAGTGCTGTTCTCGCTGCCCAGTGTCAGTTCTAGTATCCTCATCAGTGCTCATTGTCTTGCTGCTGCATTGTGGTGACCAGTATACTACAGTACAATAGTTCAGTGCTGTTCTCGCTGCCCAGTGTCAGTTCTAGTATCCTCATCAGTGCTCATTGTCTTGCTGCTGCATTGTGGTGACCGGTATATTACAGTACAATAGTCCAGTGCTGTTCTCGCTGCCTAGTGTCAGTTCTAGTATCCTCATCAGTGCTCATTGTCTTGCTGCTGCATTGTGGTGACCAGTATACTACAGTACAATAGTCCAGTGCTGTTCTCGCTGCCCAGTGTCAGTTCTAGTATCCTCATCAGTGCTTGGGATCAGTGCTCATTGTCTTGCTGCTGCATTGTGGTGACCAGTATATTACAGTAAAATAGTCCAGGGCTGCATCTTGCTGCCCAGTGTCAGTTCTAGTATCCTCATCAGTGCTCAGTATCACTGCTCATTGTCTTGTGCTGCATTGTGTGGTGCTCAGTATACTACAGTACATTACTAATAGTCCAGTGTCTTGTGCTGCATCTTGCTGCTGTAGGGTGCTGTGGTAGTGTCCTGTCACTGTGTATAGGTCATCATCATTCCAGTCACAGTGGTATCTGGGGGGTGACAATTCCAGAGGGCTTTTGTGCTGCTCAGTTCTCCGTAGTATCATCAGTGCTCATTATAATCAGTGATCAGTATAATCAGTGCTCAGTAAAATCAGTGATCAGTATAATCAGTGCTCAGTATAATCAGTGATCAGTAAAATCAGTGCTCAGTATAATTGGTGCTCAGTATAATCAGTGCTCAGTAAAATCAGTGATCAGTATAATCAGTGATTAGTATAATCAGTGCTCAGTAAAATCAGTGATCAGTATAATCAGTGATTAGTATAATCAGTGCTCAGTAAAATCAGTGATCAGTAGTATCAGTGCTCAGTAAAATCAGTGCTCAGTATAATTGGTGCTCAGTATAATCAGTGCTCAGTAAAATCAGTGATCAGTATAATCAGTGCTCAGTATAATCAGTGCTCAGTAAAATCAGTGATCAGTATAATCAGTGATTAGTATAATCAGTGCTCAGTAAAATCAGTGATCAGTATAATCAGTGATTAGTATAATCAGTGCTCAGTAAAATCAGTGATCAGTATAATCAGTGATTAGTATAATCAGTGCTCAGTAAAATCAGTGATCAGTAGTATCAGTGCTCAGTAAAATCAGTGCTCAGTATAATTGGTGCTCAGTATAATCAGTGCTCAGTAAAATCAGTGATCAGTATAATCAGTGCTCAGTAAAATCAGTGATCAGTATAATCAGTGCTCAGTATAATCAGTGCTCAGTATAATCAGTGATCAGTATAATCAGTGATCAGTATAATCAGTGATCAGTAAAATCAGTGATCAGTAAAATCAGTGCTCAGTATAATCAGTGCTCAGTAAAATCAGTGATCAGTATAATCAGTGATTAGTATAATCAGTGCTCAGTAAAATCAGTGATCAGTATAATCAGTGATCAGTATAATCAGTGATTAGTATAATCAGTGATCAGTAAAATCAGTGCTCAGTATAATTGGTGCTCAGTATAATCAGTGCTCAGTAAAATCAGTGATCAGTATAATCAGTGATCAGTAAAATCAGTGCTCAGTATAATTGGTGCTCAGTATAATCAGTGCAGTGATCTTGCCAAATAATTCCAGTGATTTGGACGTAGCATTACAGTGATTTTGTCACAACTGAGGGCCTGAGCTGACGGGAGGCAGCCTCAGTTGTAGGGGCTGAGATGTACCGGAACCTGGGAGGTTGTATCAGACCCCTGGTCATGTAAGTAACATGAATAATAACTGCCCGAAGGCGTGACCACGACAACTTGGATAAAAGTCAATGATGTTTATTATGACAACTCCGCAACACAGCAGCAGTAAAAGAAAACGTAAAAGTCAGCAAAGAATAAATACAGTTCCTGGGTACTACAGGATGGCAGGAGCCACAGGGCACTGGTAGTGTGAGATAGTTCTTATGATCTTCTAGATGGAAAGTCCTTAACAGGCCCGACTGTAGCAATGGAGATAACCCAGGATTGTGCCAGCTGGTGTTCCAGTAAAAGCTGGGTTGCTGAAGATAAAACAGCTGCTGTGGATACTGGCTGGAACCAGACTGTTGTTAGCACGGAGTGGATACTGTCTGGAACCAGTTAAATAATAAATGAACTTGGGAGCGATGAAATATGAACTGAAATGTAGAACTTGAGAGCGGAGAAATAATAATACCGGTGGAGAGTGGTAAAGTGTAGAAGGGACACCGGCCCTTTAAGGGAAGCTGTACTCTGCTGGAAGCTGAGCTGGAAGCAGGTAATGTTGTTGCTGGAAACAGATGAATCCACAATGGATTGGAGAGTCAGGCTACACCGCAGGTGGAATGCTGGTGCGGGTCTCTATGGTGGAAGTCTTGAGACAGGAGCTGGAACCTGGAAGACAATCACAGGAGAGAGACAAACAGGAACTAGGTTTGACAACCAAAGCACTGACGCCTTCCTTGCTCAGGCACAGTGTATTTATACCTGCAGCAAGGAAGGGATTGGCTAGGCAATTATGCAGATTATCAATACTGAGAACAGATTGGTGGAAATGATCAGCTGACAGAATCCAAGATGGCTGCGCCCATGCAGACACTTGGAGGGAAGTTTGGTTTGTAATCCATGTGGTAATGAAAACAGTAATGGCGGCGCCGGCCACCGGAGACAGGAGGCGCCAGGCTGACAGATGCACATCCAACCACGCGGACACAGCGGAGGCCGCGGCTGACGTAATCGCCACTCAGACACTCTGCATGCAGAAGTTCAGGGACGGCGGCGGAGGCCGCGGGAGACGCCATGCCAGGTGTAATATGGCGTTTACTGTGACAGCGTCCCAGAGTGACAGGAGAGGATACAGGAATGTACACATCAGGATAACAGATGGGATCCGGTCCTGGAGCGCTGAGCCAGCCTTAGGAGGCATCTGATGGGTAAGAAATGGCGTCCAGATACCCGGATCGTGACAGCACCCCCCCCCCTTTAGGAGTGGCCCCAGGACACTTCTTTGGCTTTTGAGGAAACTTGGAATGGAATCTCCGGACCAAGGCAGGAGCATGGACATCAGAAGCATTGGTCCATGAACGTTCCTCAGGACCATAACCCTTCCAGTCAATAAGATATTGTAGTTGACCGTAACGGTGACGTGAGTCCAGGATCTTGGCCACTTCATACTCAATGCCTCGTTGAGTTTGGACTTTCGGAGTTGGAGGAAGTGAGGAATGAAACCGATTCAAGATCAGCGGTTTCAACAGGGAAACATGGAATGTCCTGGGTATTTTTAAGAAGGGAGGCAACTGGAGTCTGTAAGCAACAGGATTGATGACTTGTTCAATCTTGAAAGGACCGATATAGCGAGGTGCAAACTTCATACTGGGAACTCTTAACCTCAAATTCTTCGTGGATAACCATACCCGATCACCCACCTTGAGAGCAGGAACTGCTCGACGCTTCTTATCCGCAAACTTCTTGTACCTGAACGATGCCTTGAGCAGAGCTGATCGTACGCTCTTCCAGATATTGGCAAACTGATGCAAGGTGATATCCACTGCGGGAACAGAAGTTGCTGGAAGCGGTTGGAACTCAGGGACTTTAGGGTGGAATCCAAAGTTAGTGAAGAATGGTGTTGAAGCAGATGAAGAATGATACTGGTTGTTATGACAGAACTCGGCCCAGGGAAGTAATTGAACCCAGTCATCTTGAGAGGAGGACACATAGATGCGGAGGAAGGCCTCCAAGTCCTGATTCACCCTCTCGGTTTGACCATTGGTCTGAGGATGGTAAGCCGTGGAAAACTTTAGCTTGACTTGGAGGACTTGACATAAACTTCGCCAGAATTTGGCTGTGAATTGAACTCCTCGATCTGAGATAATTTCTTCAGGAAGACCGTGGAGTCGGAAGATCTCTTGTATGAATACTTGAGCCAACTTGGAAGCTGACGGAAGACCGGTGAGAGGAATGAAGTGTGCCATCTTGGTGAACCGGTCAACTACCACCCAGATGGTATTGAACTTGTTGCACATGGGTAAGTCTGTAATGAAATCCATCGACAAGTGGGTCCATGGTCGACGGGGAACGGATAGTGGAACCAGTTGCCCCGCAGGCGACTGGCGGGATACTTTATGTTGGGCACACTTTGGGCAAGATGCAATAAACTCCAAGACGTCCTTTTTCAGAGTTGGCCACCAATAGGACCTAGAGATAAACTCCAGGGTTTTTTGGATACCTGTATGTCCGGCAAAACGGGAAGCATGGGCCCAATGCATGAGCTTCTTCCTTAGCATCGGCTTCACAAAACTTTTCCCTGATGGGGGCGTAGAGTCCATCCCTACCGTGGAGAATGCCAACGGATTTATAATAGGATGCTTGTCTGAAGACTCTGACTCATTTTCTTGCTCCCATGAGCGGGAAAGGGCATCGGCCTTGCGATTCTGAGAGCCCGGACAGAACTGGAGTTTAAAGTCGAACCTGGAAAAGAAAAGTGCCCATCTGGCCTGACGAGGGTTAAGACATTGTGCGCCTTTCAGATATAAAAGGTTTTTGTGGTCTGTAAGTATGGTGATTGAATGAGAAGCTCCCTCCAACAGATACCTCCACTCTTCTAGAGCGAGCTTGATGGCTAGCAACTCCTGGTCGCCAATGGCATAGTTGCGCTCAGCTGGGGAGAACTTCCGGGAGAAGAAACTGCAAGGGTGTAAATGGCCATCTTTAGCCCTCTGAGATAACACCGCTTCTACTCCAACGGAGGAGGCATCCACCTCTAAGATGAAAGGAGAGTCGATGTCAGGCTGTTTCAGAACAGGCGCAGAGATGAACCTTTGTTTTAAAAGATGAAATGCTTGCATGGCTTCTTCAGACCACTTGGACGGGTTAGCACCCTTCTTAGTGAAAGCAGTAATAGGCGCCACAATGGTGGAAAAGTCTCGTATAAACTTTCGGTAATAGTTGGCGAACCCTAAGAACCTCTGGACCCCTTTGAGGGTTAAGGGTACCGGCCAATTTTGGATTGCTTGTAGTTTCTCAGGATCCATCTCTAGTCCGGAACCGGACACAATGTACCCTAGAAATGGAATGGACTTGACTTCAAAGACGCATTTTTCTAATTTGCAATAGAGATGATTGACACGGAGACGGGACAGAACCTCTTTAACCCAAAAACGATGTTCCTCTAAATCGTTGGCAAAAATGAGGATATCGTCTAGATAGACCACGACATGACGGTATAGAATGTCTCTGAAGATCTCATTGACAAAATGCTGGAAGACAGCTGGAGCATTGCTCAATCCGAAGGGCATGACGAGGTACTCATAATGTCCGTCACGGGTGTTAAAGGCGGTCTTCCACTCGTCACCCTCACGGATCCGGATGAGATTGTATGCACCTCGCAAGTCCAGCTTTGTAAAGATGGTAGCTCCGCTAACTCTGTCAAAGAGCTCAGTAATCAGGGGTAAAGGATAACGGTTCTTGATGGTAATGTCGTTCAAACCTCTGTAGTCGATGCACGGCCGCAGACCACCATCTTTCTTTTTTACAAAAAAGAAGCCTGCGCCGGCTGGAGAAGAAGAAGGTCGAATGAACCCCTTTGCTAGGTTCTCTTTAATATATTCCTCCATAGAATGCGTCTCAGGCAGAGACAACGGATAAGTTCGGCCTCGAGGTGGAACCTTCCCTGGAACGAGATCAATCGGACAGTCCCATTCTCTATGAGGAGGAAGGATATCAGCAGAAGCTTTACTGAACACATCCGTGAAATCTTGATATGGAGGAGGTGGAACATCAGACGACCTGGGGGAGGAAGAACAGACAGGCAATACTTTAAACAAACATGTCTCAGCACAGGAGGAACCACATGCCAGGATTTGCGTAGTCGTCCAATCAATTGTAGGATTGTGAAGACGGAGCCATGGAAGGCCCAGGACCACAGGATGTGTGGCTCTTGGAATCACTAAAAAAGAAATGAGTTCGGAATGAAGAACTCCCACTCTCAGACGAACTGGTAGAGTCCTTAAAGAAATAACTGCATCAAAAATTTTGCTGCCATCCACGGCAGTTAAAGAAATGGACGAAGGAAGTCTCTCGGTGGGTAGGGACCACCGTTTAACATAGGCTTCGGTAATAAAGTTCCCAGCTGCTCCGGAATCAAGGAGGGCAATGACGTTCCGATAACGTTGAGCAACTTGAAGCGAGACTGGGAGATTACAATCTTGAGGAGATGGAGAGGAGATCATTACTCCTAGCCGGCCCTCTCCTTGGCGAGCTAGGATTTGGAGTTTCCCGGACGTTTGGGACAGGCATTAATGGTGTGAGACGGAGCTGCACAATAGAGACAGAGAAACTCGGAGAGACGTCTTCGGCGCTCAGCAGGAGTTAAACGGGAACGGCCAAGTTGCATGGGCTCATCTTTAGATGGTGACAGTTGACGAGGAGGAGGAGCAGAAGATTTTGGAGCAGATGATCTTCCACGCTCAGTTGCTCTCTCTCTGAAACGTAAATCAACTTTCGTGCAGAGTGAGATTAGCTCATCTAACTTAGAAGGTAAGTCTCTGGTAGCTAACTCATCTTTAATACGCTCAGATAAGCCATGCCAGAATGCAGCATACAGGGCCTCGTCGTTCCATGCCAGTTCGGATGCCAGGATCTGGAACTGTATCAGATATTGTCCTACAGTACGTGACCCCTGGCGTAAACGGAGAATCTCGGATGAAGCTGAGGTTACCCGGCCTGGCTCGTCGAAGATGCGCCTGAATGTTGACACGAAGGCAGTGTAGGAAGATAGCAGGGTGTCGGACCTCTCCCATAACGGTGATGCCCAATCAAGGGCTGAGCCACTGAGAAGAGAAATAATGTAGGCAATTTTTGTACGGTCACTGGGAAAATTGCCAGGTTGTAGCTCAAACTGAATCTCACACTGGTTGAGAAATCCCCTGCAGAATCTTGGAGATCCGTCAAATTTCGCTGGCGTTGGAAGATGAAGACGTGGAGCAGAAATGGGTAAGGTGGGTGGGGTTATAGCTGGAGTCACTGTGGTTGACGCACCAGACACGCCTGATCCACGGAGAGTTGTCTGAATCCCATCCAGCCGAGTAGAGAGATCCTGGAGACAGCGGATGATATGGCCCTGTGCAGCCTCCTGATGTTCTAGTCGGGCTGCCAGTTCTTGCATCGGCCTGGCCGCTTGATCCTGGTCTCCGGCTGGATTCATTAGGTCAGTGCTTACTGTCACAACTGAGGGCCTGAGCTGACGGGAGGCAGCCTCAGTTGTAGGGGCTGAGATGTACCGGAACCTGGGAGGTTGTATCAGACCACTGGACATGTAAGTAACATGAATAATAACTGCCCGAAGGCGTGACCACGACAACTTGGATAAAAGTCAATGATGTTTATTATGACAACTCCGCAACACAGCAGCAGTAAAAGAAAACGTAAAAGTCAGCAAAGAATAAATACAGTTCCTGGGTACTACAGGATGGCAGGAGCCACAGGGCACTGGTAGTGTGAGATAGTTCTTATGATCTTCTAGATGGAAAGTCCTTACCAGGCCCGACTGTAGCAATGGAGATAACCCAGGATTGTGCCAGCTGGTGTTCCAGGAAAAGCTGGGTTGCTGAAGATAAAACAGCTGCTGTGGATACTGGCTGGAACCAGACTGTTGTTAGCACGGAGTGGATACTGGCTGGAACCAGTTAAATAATAAATGAACTTGGGAGCGATGAAATATGAACTGAAATGTAGAACTTGAGAGCGGAGAAATAATAATACCGTTGGAGAGTGGTAAAGTGTAGAAAGGACACCGGCCCTTTAAGGGAAGCTGTACTCTGCTGGAAGCTGAGCTGGAAGCAGGTAATGTTGTTGCTGGAAACAGATGAATCCACAATGGATTGGAGAGTCAGGCTACACCGCAGGTGGAATGCTGGTGCGGGTCTCTATGGTGGAAGTCTTGAGACAGGAGCTGGAACCTGGAAGACAATCACAGGAGAGAGACAAACAGGAACTAGGTTTGACAACCAAAGCACTGACGCCTTCCTTGCTCAGGCACAGTGTATTTATACCTGCAGCAAGGAAGGGATTGGCTAGGCAATTATGCAGATTATCAATACTGAGAACAGATTGGTGGAAATGATCAGCTGACAGAATCCAAGATGGCTGCGCCCATGCAGACACTTGGAGGGAAGTTTGGTTTGTAATCCATGTGGTAATGAAAACAGTAATGGCGGCGCCGGCCACCGGAGACAGGAGGCGCCAGGCTGACAGATGCACATCCAACCACGCGGACACAGCGGAGGCCGCGGCTGACGTAATCGCCACTCAGACACTCTGCATGCAGAAGTTCAGGGACGGCGGCGGAGGCCGCGGGAGACGCCATGCCAGGTGTAATATGGCGTTTACTGTGACAGCGTCCCAGAGTGACAGGAGAGGATACAGGAATGTGAACATTAGGATAACAGATGGGATCCGGTCCTGGAGCGCTGAGCCAGCCTTAGGAGGCATCTGATGGGTAAGAAATGGCGTCCAGATACCCGGATCGTGACAGATTTTACCAATTAATATCAGTGATTTATAATTATTAATTACAGTGATCTTGCCAAATAATTCCAGTGATTTGGACATATAATTCCAGTTGGAATTGTTTGTGTCGCTTGGCTTAGTCATACAGCTTGATATAGATCTAAGAAACATTGCGCTATTAATTGAAAAATAGAATACATATATATATAAAGATGAATTTTTATCAATATAAAAATAAGGCTGTGAAGTTGTCACAAATGAGGTCGGGAGACTGTTTATAAACAATAAAATACTTTTTATTTTAAACCAAATACTCCACCACGTGGAATATGGAAGTAAAACATATAAATAAAATTTCTATGCAAGCATCAGACATTTAATAATTATAAAGCATTCCAAGATATGTAGATGACTGTTATAACAGCTCAGATGAATATGCTATATTGTATTTAAATAAATACTACGTATCCTTTTTAGAGACAATGTGTATCAATAATTACAATCCTTTTGCAAGATCCACACGGGTTTAGCAGCTGGCTTTATATGCCGGCGTCCCGGCTTTAATGATTAGTTCAGAGTAAACTGAAAGTTTAATATTTACCGCCTGTGGCTGTCACAATTGTGACTGAAATCGTCCCTCCTTTCCCGGTGGTGAGGCTGTCACCGCCCCGGGCGTGATGTATCGTGTGTCCGTAGGTGAATAAGAGCAAAATGACTCACAGATCGTTCCTGCTGAGGTATTGGGCCGTCTTCCCTCTCCCGGTGGTGAGGCCGTCACCGCCCCGGGTGATGTACTCCGAGGGTTCGTGGATGCAGCCGACAGATATCCTGCTGTCAATGTGCTGCAGCGTGATGGTATTCAGCAGACAGGTTAACAAGCCGGTAAAACGGCAATGTAGGAAGGTGCTTACTGATGGTGATACGGCTGCAGAATCTCTGTGTATACTTTCAAAAGCCAAATCGGTTTATCCCGGTACTATACGATATTTTTATAAGCATCTGGAACTAAATAAAGGATAGAAACTGACCTATATAGAAACTCAGAGAATGTGTGTGGTTTTAAAACCAATCTGTTGCAAACAGCTTCAATCAATTAATAAATTAGTGATCATTACTAGCTATATAAAAAAGGAATATCCTAACTAAATGGCAGTCTTGAGGAAGTCCCAAGGCATTGTGGGACGAAACGCGTTGACGCTACATTGGACATCCAGCAGGGCACTGATCCACCGGGATAAACCGATTTGGCTTTTGAAAGTATACACAGAGATTCTGCAGCCGTATCACCATCAGTAAGCACCTTCCTACATTGCCGTTTTACCGGCTTGTTAACCTGTCTGCTGAATACCATCACGCTGCAGCACATTGACAGCAGGATATCTGTGGGCTGCATCCACGAACCCTCGGAGTACATCACCCGGGGCGGTGACAGCCTCACCACCGGGAGAGGGAAGACGGCCCAATACCTCAGCAGGAACGATCTGTGAGTCATTTTGCTCTTATTCACCTACAGACACACGGTACATCACGCCCGGGGCGGTGACAGCCTCACCACCAGGAAAGGAGGGACGATTTCAGTCACAATTGTGACAGCCACAGGCGGTAAATATTAAACTTTCAGTTTACTCTGAACTAATCATTAAAGCCGGGACGCCGGCATATAAAGCCAGCTGCTAAACCCGTGTGGATCTTGCAAAAGGATTGTAATTATTGATACACATTGGAGGTCATTCCGAGTTGTTCGCTCGCAAGGCGATTTTAGCAGAGTTACACACGCTAAGCCGCCGCCTACTGGGAGTGAATCTTAGCTTCTTAAAATTGCGAACGATGTATTCGCAATATTGCGATTACAAACTACTTAGCAGTTTCTGAGTAGCTCCAGACTTACTCTGCCTGTGCGATCAGTTCAGTGCTTGTCGTTCCTGGTTTGACGTCACAAACACACCCAGCGTTCGCCCAGACACTCCTCCGTTTCTCCAGCCACTCCCGCGTTTTTTCCGGAAACGGTAGCGTTTTTAACCACACGCCCATAAAACGCCGTGTTTCCGCCCAGTAACACCCATTTCCTGTCAATCACATTACGATCACCAGAACGAAGAAAAAGCCGTGAGTAAAAATACTATCTTCATAGCAAATTTACTTGGCGCAGTCGCAGTGCAAACATTGCGCATGCGCACTAAGCGGAAAATCGCTGCGATGCGATGAAATTTACAGAGCGAACAACTCGGAATGAGGGCCATTGTCTCTAAAAAGGATACGTAGTATTTATTTAAATACAATATAGCATATTCATCTGAGCTGTTATAACAGTCATCTACATATCTTGGAATGCTTTACAATTATTAAATGTCTGATGCTTGCATAGAAATTTTATTTATATCTTTTACTTCCATATTCCACGTGGTGGAGTATTTGGTTTAAAATAAAAAGTATTTTATTGTTTATAAACAGTCTCCCGACCTCATTTGTGACAACTTCACAGCCATATTTTTTTTATATTGATAAAATTTCATCTTTATATATATATATTTATTCTATTTTTCAATTAATAGCGCAATGTTTCTTAGATCTATATCATTTTGTTTATGCTAGAGACCCTAACCAAGTCTCAAAACATACGCTGCTGTTTATTTATACGAGATATATTTATACCAAAAAAAACCTTCATATTTATAAAAGTTTATTAAACAGCGCCAGGAGAGTGGGATTGGCATACCACTGGGGATCTTTTCCTCCTTTATATCTTAGTCATACAGCTACCTCATTGCACCTCTTCGACATCTTTGCATGAGGTGCTGTTTATGGCCTAGTTTTTGAAAAGTGCCATCCTGTGTGACACTGCCATATGAGTCCAGAGGTACTGCTGCATTAGTCCTGGGGTACTGCCGTATAAGTCCACCAATTGCATATATATTTTTTAAGTGACTGGAGCTTGCTGCAGATGCTGTCAGTGGACCGAACATTTGCGGCCCACTCTTGACATTCAGCCACTGCGTGAGACTACTAGATGGGCCAGGTGGTTGTGTCGCTTAGCTTAGGCCTACAGCAACCTCAGTGCACCTTTTTTTCATCTTTGCATCATGTACTGTTTGGGGACCTTTTTTTGATATCTGCCCTCCTGTCTCACACTGCAGTGCCACTCCTAGATGGGCCAGGTGTTTGTGCTGACCACTTGGGTCACTTAGCTTAGTCATCCAGTGACCTCGGTGCAACCTTTTGGCCTAAAAACAATATTGTGAAGTGTGAGGTGTTCAGAATAGACTGGAAATGAGTGGAAATTATGGTTATTGAGGTTAATAATACTATAGGATCAAAATTACCCCCAAAATTCTACGAATTAAGCTGTTTTTGAGGGTTTTTTGGAAAAAACACCCGAATCCAAAACGCATCCGAATCCGACAAAAATTCTTAAGTGAGGTTTTGCCAAAACGCGTCCGAATCCAAAACACGACCGCGGAACCGAATCCAAAACCAAAACACAAAACCCAAAAAATGCACTCTGCACATCTCTAGTTAATTACTAACTAGTTAATTACTAACATTTGCCCCTTTTCTGCCCTTGAGAGATGTACGATTACTTGGAGTTGGGATTAGAGTAAATGTTCGTCCACACCAAGTATTTCAGTAAATTGCAGTCTCATTATACTCATACAAGTCATCATTCTTTAAAAGAAAAACTGGCAGAATAATTGACTTGAAGAACAATAAAGGCCTCACTTAGAGGGATACTGTAGGCGGCTAACGAGGGGACATGACCAGGGCAGAAAGAATTGGAGAACAGTTATGTAAGTAAGTGAAAACAATACGCCAGAGATAAAAAAGAAGTGGGTGAGCGGACGGTACGGGCAGACGGGAGAAAGGGGCAAAGATACAGAAACAGGTTGGACAGTATAAAATGAGATTCACTGAAGGAATAACTATTTGGGATGTCTAATAAAACTAAAGGGAAATTGTGTAAAGTTGGCAAAAGTGACTGGTGTGCAGTAGTGAATGCTACGTGTGTGCACTGTATACACTTTCCTCTAACCTAGAAAATATATTTTCAATGCCATACAGCACAGTGTGGAAGCAGAGCCGGCCCTAACCAATATGATGCCCTAGGCAAGTTTTTGGCTGGTGCCCCTAGCACTGCCGCTAGTTCCACCTCTTTCCCAGCACCATCACCCCTCACCCATAGCAGTCTTCATTTTGATGCTCCAACCTCCTGTATTTTAAATAGGAACAGTGTGCACATTCGGCGCACAGCCCAAAAAGTGGCAGGTTCATGCTGGGAAGGGGCATGTTCTTGCTGGGAAGGGGCATGGCCACACAATAATACCCCCAATTCAAATTACACCACACAGTAGTGCAACTTTATTCACATTATATCATGTGATAGTGTCCTTATTCACATTACATAACACAGCAGTTCCAGTTGACAAAGCTAAATATTTATCGTGTATATAACCCTTTATGAGGTCTAAGAACACTGTACGCTATCTACGTAAGAAGTACCGTAAGGGTACGCAAGTTGCATATCGATCGCTTAGCCGTGATCGAGACGCTCAGGCGTCACGTTCACTCACGGCCAGGTGATCGCAGGCAGGCAGACTATTGGCTGTTGACTTATCGTAATGATTCGCTATAGCGTAGCAGCGCTCGGGACCACGAGGAGATCACCAGCGATGCAGACGCTCACAACGTTAAACCTTTATCTCTATACCTCTAACAATGAAATACACAGTAAACCTTAGTGTAGAGACAAAGTGTAAGTGCAACCTTGTGTAACCTGATTAACTACAAAGCTGCTTGAGCGTCACCGACGCTCAGAGAATACATAACACTATAAAGAATACACAGATACCTGGGCTTAGGGTCCGAAACCTATTATGTGTATTATGACTATTACTTGTAAAAAGAATCACAGTACAAAGCATACACTACAGTATAACATAAACCAACTAACCAGATAAACTACACAGGAAATAAAATACAATACAATTTAAGGAAAATACGAGAGAAAGAGTAGAGAGAGAGGGAGAGATAGAGAGAGAGAGAGAGAGATGGCTCACAGTAAGACAATATGATTACGGAGAAAACTTACGCACAAGGGGAACGATCGCATGCGCCTCGATATCCAGCTCCCGATTATCAGCAATGAGAACCGTTGAAGAGAGTGAAGTTGGATATGGTCGGCCTGCTATTTATGCCCCACACACAATACAATTCAATGGTCCCTACAATCTCATTGTTCATTGGACACAGGAATTCGGCTTCGCATTATAACAAAAGGTCATAGGTTGATTCATACAGGTGGGCTGTGACTATTTCCAACTGCTCAGGTGGGAGGGAAACTGGGTTTCCCGCCGCATGGGTAATAAAGTGCAAATAAAGTAAATGTTCATAAACTTCTTATGTCCATAACTATTCGCACGAGCGATTGATCTGCTTCAAACCAACACCGGAATATTGCTAATTTTATACTCTTCCGATGGATACTAAACACCACTGTATTACTCCTATCTGACCCTTCATATCAAACAAAGAGGGATTCCTCTGTTCATGAACATTCTATATTAACCAAACTTTCAGATTCTATCAAAGGGACCATAATCTACAAAATACATTATTAGTGAAAATATGTAATGATTGAGTCGCACGCTATGATCGCATAAACTCTACCGTAAATACGCATACCATGCGCCTGCGGGTGCCCGCGACTGTGAGTATGCGCACGTACGGGAGAGCGTACGCATGCGCAGCACGGACCTGTGTGAGGTGCAAATATGGTAGTGTGCATAGAGATATTTTTCTGACTTTGACAGTCCACCCTTTGGCAGTCAATAATAACTGCCACTTCCTGAAAACATTTCAAAAGGAGAAAAATATATGTCTGGGGTTAATTCATTTCCATGGTTGGGTAAGGGAGGAGAGAGGAGTAGGTGTGAAGAGGGTATGACCTAGTGTGATAGCAGAAGCATGTGTGTATGAGTCCATGTTTGGGGGGTCATGTATCATCGTGCCGTACGTGTTGTAAATCAAGCTTCGAGGTATTGCGAAGTATACATTTGAATTCCTTCTTATCCCGTGGTACAGGTCTGTGGATGGGCTGTCAAACTTTACCGAGCTCTTTTCGGATTTTGAACAAAATGGGGAGCACATTTTAGTTGATGATACATGAATGGGGGAATATGTGATTGCTGATATCTGTGCCTGTATTCCCTATACTATGTGTGTCATTACCTGAGGGTTGTAGAAATGAAGAAAAGACATAATTACGGTAAATGCGGTGGTATTCTATGTCAGGTTAATGTACATCTGTCGGTTGAAGTTTTGTTCGGTATCAGTTGAAAGTCGTCTTCTTTGCGCTGTTTTGCTCATTAAGCGTGAGCAATAAGCTTTGTCAATGCCATTAGATTTACAAAAAATGTTGGGCTAGCGTAATTTTAAGAATTCTAGGGAAACTGGGGATCCATGGCAAAGTTCATCAAGTGTCCATATCTCAAGTGGTCAAAACTTCGTCTTTGGTCTATCCGTTGTCTGTATAGCGTCTCATCAACTTCCTCGTCCAAGGGGGTCTTGTTATCTTGGAGAAAAACCATAAAAACAGGTGAAAGAAACGGACCGTAGAAATCGCATTTTCATCACATCATTGTTTCTATCGTTGGGTCGTAAATCAAATCCAGGTTAATTACAGTTTCCTCACTCCTCAAACTCATCACTCTGGTACTTTGTTTGCACCTCATTAAAGCCTGCCCGCATCTAAATATCAATCCAATCGATATAACGACACCTAAAATACATAGGAGAAACTTTCCAACATCCATTATGACTCCTTGAGCCCAGTCTCCTAAACCAGAGAACCAATTTCGCGGGTTCAACCATGACACCCAACCAGTCAGCTCATTACCTACAGCAGCAAGAGTGAGATTGTGTTTTCGGCGAAATTCCCACTTCAATTGGAGAATATCGTCCATCTTTTGGTCTATGACCTCGACCGGATCCTCGGTGCTATTTGTGATATACGTGCAACACTTTATGCCGTACTGTGTTGCCAATGTAACACAATATCCGCCTGTCACTGCTGTGAGGTAATTAAGAACCATTCTATGCTGTACCAGTTCTGTTTTATAAGCTTGGAGTTCTCTTCCAGTGTATCTAAACGTGTCATCATACATTTCAGTGATATTATCTAACAAATTGGCGAGTGCGGAAATGTATCTATAATTCATCACTCCTCGAGCGGTGCGAGTGAAATCTAACGCCACCAGAACCTGAATCCCGGTGGATTCATGGATCAGATCAGAGGCCGGATGCTCTAACCTTTCTGACAGTTGTCTTTTAACGAGGTGCTCGTAATGAGTGTGAGTATAAGGAGCTTGGGCACCACGGTGTATGTCTTTCATTTTATCATGTGTTACAGTCATCACTTCAGGCAATACTCTTCCAATATAACACAATCCTTCAGAGTTTGGGGCAAGCCACTTGTACGCCTTTCTCCCGCATATGAAATATGCATCATCGGGGAGAACATATGGGACGGAGAAAGACATTACCATATTACACACCTTCCAGGTGAAATCTCCTAGCCCTAATTCTTCCATCTGCTTAATGCACGTATCAGGTTGTACGATATGTGCACAGTATCCTGGTGATACTTCTCCAACTCTAGTAATCCTATTTCCTAGGGTGTATCTATACCGGAAAGATTTTCCTCTACTGGCTATGTGGCGTACAAGCTCTGTATCTGTAGGCATTCTATCTGCTCTATGTGAAAAGGTCATGGTGTGGTTACTCCATGATACTTCCCAATTTCCCGGCTTTCTGGGATTGGAGATGTTAAAACATAATAGGGACCTATCCACGTGGTATTGGTGGAGCTTCAAACTAGGAGGGCTGGAGATATTAAACCTCCGGTCCACCGGTCTCCCACCATTTAACTCAAGTACCTCCCCTATCGTTAAAGGAAATGGTACTAGCCCTGATTTGCTATGACCCTGAGGTACTTGAGAGCATACCCAACAATCTGTTTTGTTTAATACATTACCCACTAAGGAGTGATAATCACTCAATGGATGTCGGTCCATATGGATATTAAAACTGGATTGGCATTTCTTAATGCACCCATCTTCAATGACATTGTTACAGAGCCTACAGATACAATTTTCTTCAGCTAACAATCCGTCACAATTTCTTCTATGGTCAATGCTATCGGATCGTTTTCTGATACTCGCCTTTGCTTGTTGGTTAGGTTGATCTTGGAAAACTACGCCTCCATCATCATAATCGGAACCCATTCCAGAACCTCTCTCGACCTCCATGGTACTCTCGCCGGAACAGACTGCTCTGGTCAACATCATGGTCAACAGGAATATCCGGATCACAGTCTCTTGGGGCAAGTCCATCTTTGAGGAGGAGACGAAGAAGAATGAGAAGGAGGAAAAATACATTTGAGGGAGAGGGGATGGGAAGTGGAGAAAACAATAAAAGGGAGTGGGGAGTCGACAACAGCTCTCGGTCTTCAAGGCTCAGGTGCCGCCTCAGTCCTCCTGGAACAGACACTCCAGTGATACAACCTCTACCGTCTGTTCCTTATCACGGGACTTCTCTGGATCAGCAACCTTCTTGCAGTGGGATGAATGGACCCAAGTCTCTCTCTCAGCAACCTTCAATGCCGTAGTGCTAGTCAATAAGACCTGGTATGGTCCTTCCCATCTGTCAATAAGGCAACCTGAGCGTAGAAAATTCCGTATCATTACATAATCCCCAGGTTCAATGTCATGACAATTACTATCAGGTAGATCAGGAATCACCAACTTCAGATTATCATTTTGATTCCTTAACTGTTTACTCATGTTAATCAAGTACTTTACAGTTACTTCACTGTTACATTTCAAATCATCCTGAGGGTTAATCATGACATGCGGTTGTCGACCAAATAAGATTTCGAAGGGGGACAGATTAAGAGGGGACCTGGGAGTGGTTCTGATACTGTACAATACAATGGGTAAAGCTTCTGGCCATGTCAATCCTGTCTCTGCCATCACTTTACTCAATTTATTTTTAATAGTGCTGTTCACTCTTTCGACCTTCGCACTCGCCTGTGGACGGTACGGAGTGTGCAGCTTGCTATCAATTCCCATCAACTTACACATTCCTTGAAAGACATCACCTGTAAAATGGGTACCCCTATCACTTTCGATTATTCTAGGGATACCATATCTACATACAAATTCCTGCACAATTTTCTTAGCTGTAAACATAGCGGTATTTGTAGCTGCAGGAAATGTTTCGACCCAATTCGAGAAAACATCTATACAAACAAGTACATATTTCAAATTCCGACAAGGGGGTAATTGAATGAAGTCAATTTGTATTACCTGGAAAGGGCCGCCGGCAGGTGGGATATGGGATGGTTCTGTAGGTATTGCCTTTCCAATATTCTTTCTCAAACAGGTAAGGCATGACATTGCTCTTTTACTCGCATGAGAGGAGAATCCTGGGGCGCACCAATAGGCTCTTACCAATTTGCACATCCCTTCCTTGCCTAGATGAGTCAGCCCGTGAGCTGCCTCAGCCAGACATGGAAGATATGCTCTGGGGGCCACTGGTTTACCATGTCCATCCGTCCAGAGTCCTGAGGACTCTTGGCCACATCCCTTTGCCTTCCAGACTGCCTTTTCCTGTGTGGAACACAAATTTTGCATTTCACACAACTTCTGTGTGTTAATGGTATTAAATACCATTAATTGTGTGGTGTCTGTCTGTATGGGGGTAGCAGCTGCTAACTTAGCAGCTTCGTCTGCTCGGCTGTTACCAAGTGATACCGGGTCTTGGCTATATGTGTGTGCTTTACATTTGATAACAGCCACTCTGTCGGGTTCCTGTATCGCTGTTAGAAGCCTTTTTATGTGAGCTGCATGCGCTACCGGTGTACCAGCTGCCGTCATGAAATTTCTGAGGCGCCATAGGGCTCCGAAATCATGGACTACCCCGAATGCGTATCTAGAATCGGTGTAGATATTGGCTGACTTACCCTTAGCCAATTCACATGCTCTGGTTAGGGCGACCAGTTCAGTAACCTGGGCTGAGTGAGGTGGGCCTAGCGGTTCAGCTTCTATGGTGTCTTGGTCATCTACGACTGCGTATCCAGTACACAAGTCTCCCGAGTCTGACTGTCTGTGACAACTACCGTCCGTGTAGAACGTGAGTTCTGCATCTTCCAGTGGGTTGTCACTGATGTCAGGCCTTGCGGTAAAATTTTGGGTCAAATATTCCATACAATCATGTGTATCTTCCTTTGTATTAAATCCTCCTTCCCCAGCACTCTCACCTTCCACCCTTTGTGCCTGACCGGGCACACCTGGGAGATATGTTGCAGGATTTAATGCACTGCATCTCCTTATGGTGATGTTTACGGGGGCCATTAGTGCCAATTCCCATCTTGTAAACCTCGCTGATGAGACGTGTCTGGTTTGGGCAGAATTCAATAAGGCTGATACTGCATGTGGCGTATGGATTGTGAGGTTGTGGCCTAGCACGACATCTTCGCTTTTTGTCACTAGCAATGCTATCGCAGCAACACTTCGCAAGCATGTGGGGAGGGATCGCGCTACCGTATCTAGCTGAGCGCTGTAGTATGCAACTGGCCTGCTGGCATCACCGTGTTTTTGGGTTAGTACACCTGCTGCGCAACCAGCACTTTCTGTTCCGTATAGTTCAAAGGGTTTCCCATAGTCTGGCATACCTAGCGCTGGCGCCTGCGTTAGGCACTGTTTGAGTCTCTCAAATGCTGTTTCGGATTCGTCTGTATGCAAAATCCTATCAGGTTTGTTTGAGGAGACCATTTCCTGCAAAGGTAACGCCAATATGGAAAACCCTGGGATCCAATTACGGCAATACCCACACATTCCTAAAAACGTTCTGATCTGTTGCTGGGTTTGTGGTAGGGTCATGTCTCTAATTGCTTGGATTCTATCAGCGGTCAGGTGTCTCAGTCCTTGTGTTAGACAGTGTCCCAAATATTTTACCTTAGTTTGGCATAATTGCAACTTGTCTTTGGAAACCTTGTGACCTGTGTCTGAAAGATGAAACAGGAGCTGTTTCGTATCCTTCAGAGATGCTTCCAGTGAATCTGAACACAGTAATAAATCGTCCACATACTGTATCAATACTGATCCACTGTTTGGTTGAAAAGACTGTAAACAATCATGCAAAGCCTGAGAAAATATACTTGGACTATCTATGAAACCTTGGGGTAATCGAGTCCACGTGTATTGGACTCCTCTGTATGTGAATGCAAACAAATATTGGCTGTCAGGGTGCAGAGGTACCGAAAAGAAAGCGGAGCAGAGGTCAATAACAGTGAAAAATTTGGCAGTGGGAGGGATTTGCATTAGGATGACAGCTGGATTTGGCACTACGGGGAACTGACTCTCAACTATTTTGTTAATCCCCCTTAGATCCTGCACTAGCCTGTAACCCCTCCCCCCACTCTTCTTAACAGGGAAGATGGGACTATTGGCAGTGCTGGACGTTCTTACCAGAATGCCCTGTTGTAGCAAGCGCTCTATTACTGGGTAAACTCCTAACTCCACCTCTGGCTTCAGAGGATACTGTGGGATTTTTGGAGCTATCCTACCATCTTTTACTTGTACAACTACTGGAGCTACGTTTGCCATTAATCCAGTGTCCTGTCCGTCTTTTGTCCAAAGTGACTCTGGTATCTGAGATGTCATCTCTTCTATTTGGGATGGATTCCTATTTGTCATAATGGTATGTGACATTAATTTTGATGGGGAGTCTAACATGTCTCGCACTTCCTGAGCGTGTTTCTCAGGTATGTCCAAGAATACACCTTCAGGAGTACAATAAATGACGCACCCCATTTTACACAGTAAGTTTCTTCCCAGGAGATTGGTTGGTGCCGATGCAGCCAGCAAAAAGGAATGCTTGGTATGCAAAGGCCCTATTGTAATCTCGGCTGGTTTGCTAACAGGGTAGTGCTGGACTACTCCTGTTACTCCCATGGCTGGAATTGTCCTACCAGTGGTTCTCATGCCCACTGTCGAATTTATCACTGACTTGGCCGCCCCTGTGTCTACAAGAAAGTTTAAAGTTTTACCAGCTACATTGATTGCGACCTCGGGTTCACTTTCAAGGTTGGCAATCAATTTCACTGGCTGCAGATTACAGGTATGGCCACACCCCTATTGGGTATGGTGACCTCCCTGAATCCCGCTGGCAGCAACTATTTGTGAGGGAGATAGTTGGGAACTACCAGAGGCATGCCAGTCTCTGTTTGGGGGATATCTTTTTGTTTCCCCTGTATGTGGCTCGTAACTCCGTTTCTGCGGACCTTGCTCCCAATGTCGTGTGTCGTGTCGTTGTCTAGGGGGTTGGTATGTGTTTCGTGAATTCTTTACTCTACAATCTCGTGCCATGTGTCCCTGTTTGTGACAAGAATAACAAGTAACCATACTTGACTTACCCACAGGATTTGGTGATACAAACAAAGGCTGCCTTGTGGTCAGAGCCTGTATACTTACTGACATTAATTTGTCACCTTGTTGTTCCCTGTGTCTGGTGATGTTTCTGTCATGATCAATAGCAGCCTCTCTCAAAGTAGCCACAGACAGACCTCGCCAACATGGTTGCGTGGTCTGTACCCTAGTCTTCAATGACTCTTTTAAACCATCCATCAGTACCGATACTGCTACTTCCCGATGGTTTGTGTCTGTTTTAATGTCCTCTATACCTGTGTATTTTGCCATTTCTAATAATGCTCTGTGAAAATACTCTGCAGCTGTCTCTGACTCCTTCTGTTTAATGGAGAATATCTTATTCCATTTAGCTATTGCTGGGAAATACTCTTTTAGCTGCAAGTTTATTCTTTTCACATTATCTTGGTTGTACACATCTGTAAGAGGTACATCATGATCTAGTCCGCAATCAGCTAAAAATTGAGTTGCGTCGACATTTGAGGGTAAACATGCTCTCAGCAATATCTGCCAGTCTTTATTGTTGGGCTCTACAGTGTTACCTAAGTCTCTGATGTATTTTTGACTGGCAACTAAGTCTTTTCTAGGGTCAGGAAATTCAGACACTATGGTCCTTAATTCCATTCGGGAAAATGGAGTGTACATGGCAATGTTCCTAATGGGAGTGGCTCCTGATGCGTCTGTTTTCCCATTTGGCACTGCTATTACTCTAACAGGTGTAATTCTAACAACCTCATTCTGTGTAGATTCTACAGGCTGTGGTGAAATAGTTTCAGCATAATGCATGGTGCCGTACTTACCAGTTGATACGACCTCACCTATCCCTCCGCTAGGGGCCTTTACTAATCTCGTGGGTGGAGCTGTGCCTACTGTGGTCTCTGCTATGGTGGCTGCTAGAGAGAGCGCTGAAATCGTTGTCGCTTCGTCCTCTTGATCACACTCCTGAGGAAAGTTCAAAACAGGGTACAACTTGCACGGGTTAATACTTGCATGGGTTAATGGGTTAACATTATCATTAATATTTACACAGTTACTAAGTGATTTTGTGTTACACCTTAGTGCGTCTTTCTCCGTAATCAACTTCTCTCCTGATATATATGGTGGCGGCGGGGCCGTGGCAATTAGTTTTCTGTTAGAGCCAGATCCCGCCGCCTGAGCCAAACCTCTCTGTATCTCACCTTCCTGTTGCCACAACTGTAAATAATCATAATGCTGAATTCGTCTCTTTGTTGATTTTATGAGACATATCCTCCTCCTTAAATTTTGTAACACTTCTGAGCTGAAGCTCCCTATTCTCGGGAATTTCTCCCCGTCATGCACAGTCATTCTCTCCCATTCATCACATAAAGTTTCTGTGTGATTTCCATATTTCTCACACATGATATACCTGGCCGACCCAATTGGCCGGACCACTGAATCAACCCGAACCGAGGTTGATCGCCCCCTACCTGAACAAGTGGCCCCCATTGTTCGAAAGTGTTGCTTTATTTAGCCAACCCTTTACGAAAAACCAAATGCCAACAATAGGCTGACGGTGGCGGTTTACCGAGTACCCCACTCACTCGCCCACGCCGACCTATACGACCTGATCACACCGATATGGTGCTGGCGTACTCGACCTAGGGCCCCTGCGACCTGAACCTCTATTTACTGGAACCTGTGAGGGTTATCCGAAGAACACTTACTCTTTCCAGTAACTATTGGTTGCTGGATAGTTCCTGAGTGAGCAGCGAACTTCCCTTAAAATAAAAAAAAATTACACAAATCACGTTAGAGTGTACAGATAGCGTTTGTGACCCCTTTAATCTAATGGTATTAGGTCAGATTACTAACTACTGCACACACTTACGTGCGGTCCAGTCGTTCAGTACACAAACAACTAAGCTTATGTACGGAAAGACCAATGGAATCGAAACTTACGACTGCGAATTCCTTCAGCCAGAGCTTATATGGCCTATATGGGTGTTGCACCAACCCTTTTCGGTGTTGTGCCTGTGAACTGTATAGCGGACTTCCTTGTCGGCTGTACCTGGACCTCCTGGTCTGTTATGACCTCCTGGTCTTGTTACAGTGTGACCTCCTGGTCTTGTTAGTATGACCTCCTGGTCTGCTATACTCTAATGCTCAAAATTGTATTTAACCAGAGATGCCTCCCTAGCCACCGTGCACGTCACTTACACGCATGTACCTCACGAGTACTCGACTTTTCTTGTGGTTCAACCTTTAAAAATTGTAAAAACACTCACTCATCACATGTACACTTTTGTTTCTATTTCTATTTCTGCGCAGAAATTTCCTTTAGCCCAGCTGTGTTACCAATTAGGAGCAGGATCTGTTAAACTAAATTTCAGACTTTCCAAAAATAGACTTGCGTTATTTATCGCCTTTTGCGCTATTTACCGCTTAGCGCTAACTATCGCCTTTGCGTTAATTATCGCTTTGCGCTAAAATTCAACTTTTCGTGATTTGAGCTACGTGGGCGTAACCGGACGCTCCGTTGCGTAATGTACGCTGCGTGCGTCGGCCTTTGGATTGCGTACGCTAGTCTTTGTTAGAGACACGTGCACGCAATGCAAAGATCCACCGTAACACAATATACTTTTATCAATGTAGACGATCCCTGATCATCTACCGCGTACCCCACTGGCTTTGCCTTATCTCCCAGGCAAACCTGTGTGTTTCTCTACACTTTTAACTATTACCTCTATTCTTAAACTATGAAATAACAGCAAGTCTCTTTTTGCACTTTTCTATCAACTATAAAATTGGCAAACAGGATAGTGATATACGAAAATGAAAAAGAAATGCAGATATATGTATGCGTGCGTGTATACGCAAGACAGAAGACAAATAAACAGTTTTAAAAGACACAAGCGTTTTGTTCTTACCTCCGGTTCCCGGATTCCTTCAGCACTCTTTTATCTAAGCGAAGCAGACGCTTATCCCGTCAGCACTACGAGACAACCTCCCGCCCTTTGCTGAGGGATAATGTCTGCTGATCTACCTAGTGCAGATATGTGAAGGACAGGACGAGCCCCCAATTGACAAAGCTAAATATTTATCGTGTATATAACCCTTTATGAGGTCTAAGAACACTGTACGCTATCTACGTAAGAAGTACCGTAAGGGTACGCAAGTTGCGTATCGATCGCTTAGCCGTGATCGAGACGCTCAGGCGTCACGTTCACTCACGGCCAGGTGATCGCAGGCAGGCAGACTATTGGCTGTTGACTTATCGTAATGATTCGCTATAGCGTAGCAGCGCTCGGGACCACGAGGAGATCACCAGCGATGCAGACGCTCACAACGTTAAACCTTTATCTCTATACCTCTAACAATGAAATACACAGTAAACCTTAGTGTAGAGACAAAGTGTAAGTGCAACCTTGTGTAACCTGATTAACTACAAAGCTGCTTGAGCGTCACCGACGCTCAGAGAATACATAACACTATAAAGAATACACAGATACCTGGGCTTAGGGTCCGAAACCTATTATGTGTATTATGACTATTACTTGTAAAAAGAATCACAGTACAAAGCATACACTACAGTATAACATAAACCAACTAACCAGATAAACTACACAGGAAATAAAATACAATACAATTTAAGGAAAATACGAGAGAAAGAGTAGAGAGAGAGGGAGAGATAGAGAGAGAGAGATGGCTCACAGTAAGACAATATGATTACGGAGAAAACTTACGCACAAGGGGAACGATCGCATGCGCCTCGATATCCAGCTCCCGATTATCAGCAATGAGAACCGTTGAAGAGAGTGAAGTTGGATATGGTCGGCCTGCTATTTATGCCCCACACACAATACAATTCAATGGTCCCTACAATCTCATTGTTCATTGGACACAGGAATTCGGCTTCGCATTATAACAAAAGGTCATAGGTTGATTCATACAGGTGGGCTGTGACTATTTCCAACTGCTCAGGTGGGAGGGAAACTGGGTTTCCCGCCGCATGGGTAATAAAGTGCAAATAAAGTAAATGTTCATAAACTTCTTATGTCCATAACTATTCGCACGAGCGATTGATCTGCTTCAAACCAACACCGGAATATTGCTAATTTTATACTCTTCCGATGGATACTAAACACCACTGTATTACTCCTATCTGACCCTTCATATCAAACAAAGAGGGATTCCTCTGTTCATGAACATTCTATATTAACCAAACTTTCAGATTCTATCAAAGGGACCATAATCTACAAAATACATTATTAGTGAAAATATGTAATGATTGAGTCGCACGCTATGATCGCATAAACTCTACCGTAAATACGCATACCATGCGCCTGCGGGTGCCCGCGACTGTGAGTATGCGCACGTACGGGAGAGCGTACGCATGCGCAGCACGGACCTGTGTGAGGTGCAAATATGGTAGTGTGCATAGAGATATTTTTCTGACTTTGACACAGTTTACCTTATATACGTTACTCCTCACAGTAATGCCCCTTGTTCACATTACATCACACTGAATTGCCCCTTATTCACATTACGTCACACTATATTATTCTTTTTTCACATTAGACCACACAGTAGTGCCCTTTCTATATGTTACACCACACAGTAGAGCACCTTATACACATAATGCCACAAATCAGTAATGCCCTTATACATATAATATCACACAGTAATGACCCTTTACACATATCACACACATTATTATATTCTTATAAACATTATGCTCCTTACATATTATACCAACAATTATTATTGCCTTTATATACATAAAACCCCTTACACATATGACACACATTATTAATGTCCTTATAAACATAATGCACCTTGCACATTATGCCAACCTTTATTAATGCCCTTATACACATAAAGTCCCTTACACATATGCCGCACTTTATTAATGCCCTTATACATCTGACACACATAGTGCCCCTTACACATATGCCACACATTATAAATGCATTTATACACATGACACACATAATGCTCCTTACACATATGCCAAACACTACTGCACACAGCACTCACACGGCCGCTAATACTGTAACCTCTGCCTCTGCTTGGATACAGATGTGTTCTCATACATCTTGCCTCAATACACCACTCAGAAGGAGATGCCTTATTTTTGCCGAAAATAGATCTCACTTGCATTGCTATATGGCTAGGATGCACAACCAGCTTCTGCTAATTAATATGATATGCAACATGCCTATATTCTGTGTGCGACTCTGGCTGTATCTGCATACGAAATGCTACATTACAGTAATTTCCAGGAATACACTGAAACGTAGCATTTCGTATGCAGATACAGTCACAGTCACGCCGCATATCATTTTAATCAGCAGAATCTGCTTGTACCCCATGGCATTCAAAATGCCCTAGGCATTTGCCTAGTTTGCCTATACCTAGGGCCGACTCTGTGTGGAAGGCTTTATGTCCTGTAGATTTATGCCTGGAAATTGGCCGCAGTAGAGACGGGTATGTAAGGCTGTTGCTGAGGTCGATAACTGGGAATTATAAGGAGCAATGTTTTGCTACTGTGCATTTGCTAAACATCTAGGAATCTTTTACTGAGCACGTGCAAACACGTGTCCAATACCATTTGCAATTGTGTATGATGCTAGTATGCTCCATTGCACGATGGGTGTCTCAGTGCTCCTACACCTTATCGCATAATGAGTGTCTCAGCACTTGTACACTCCATCGCACAGCGGGTGTCTCCAGGGCTTAAAGTGGTCCTGGAGATGTGGTGGAAATCACCCCTCCCCAACCATTAGGCAAACTATAAATTTGTGCCCTACTTTCCATACTTTCTAAAGTAACAGGGCTGTAGTCTCACAGGGAAGGAGCATGGCCACACAATAGTAGCACTAATTCAAATTATGCCACAGAGTAGCACAATCTTATTCTCTTTACACTGCACCTAAAGCCCCTATTCATATTACACCACACAGTAGTGCCCCGTATACACATTACACCACACAGTAGTGCCTCTATTGCACATTACGATACACAGTAGAGCCCCTTATACACATTACACCACACAGTAGTGCCCCATATTCACATTACAATACACAGTAGTGCTCCATATTCACATTACACCACACAGTAGTGTCCCTTATACACAGTGGACCTGATAGCTAAATAGCAGAATCTGCTACTGCTTCCTATCGCATGTTGGGGCTGGCCTGCACAGGGCAAGGTCACCAAGCATGCAAAGTGCCACCCTGCATTGAGATCACAATCCAATTGCGATCGCAATGCAGAGCCTGGAAATAAGGGTAGACCCCTGCATACGCAGCAATGCTGCATTTGCAGGCGCACCACCGCCATCTTTTTCTTCTGAGCAGTTGCGTGTGAAGTCACGTGGCCACCCAGAAAATGGTCCAGACATGCATCCGTTGTCCAGACCACTCCCCCACACTGCCATTCATGCACTCCTTCACACAGTGGGCATCTCAGCACTCATACATTCCATGGCTGTGGGGGCATCTCTGCACTTGTACACTACATCAAATGGTGGGTGTCACTTATACACTCCAGCACATGGGTGGCATCTCTGCGGTCGTACATTCCATCGCACGGTGGGGGTCTCAGTGCTTGTACACCTTATCACACATTGTGCGTCTCAGCACTTATACACTCCATTGCATAGTGGGTGTCACAGTGCTTGTATACTCCATCACATGGTGGACATCATTCATACACGCCACACCATGGTGGGCCTCTCTGGGCTCGCACACTCCATCTCATGGTGGACAGCTCTCATACACTCCATCACATGGTGGGCATTTCACCCCTCGCACACCCCATAATACTGTTGATGTGTCAGCGCTTCTACATTCCAGCATTTGTACACTCCATCACACGCAGGGTGTCTCAGCGCTCGCACACCCCATCACCCGGTGAGCGTCTCAGCGCTCGCACACCCCATCACACGGTGAGCGTCTCAGCACTCGTACACTCCATCACACGGTTGGTGTCTCAGCGCTCGCACACTCCATCTCACAGTGGGCGCCTCAGGGTCTCGCACTTTCCATCTCACAATGGGTGTCTCAGCGCTCGCACACTCCATCACACGGTGGGCGTCTCAGCGCTCACACACTCCATCACACGGTGGGTGTCTCAGCGCTCACACACTCCATAACACTTTGGGCGTCTCAGCGCTCGTACACTCCATCACACATGGGACAATGCTTATACACTCCATAACACTGTGGGCGTCTCAGCACTCATACACTCCATCACATGGTGGGCATCTCAGCGCTCACACACTCCATCACATGGTGGGTGTTTCAGCGCTCACACACTCCATCACACGTGGGTGTCTCAGCGCTCACACACTCCATAACAGTTTGGCCGTCTCAGCGCTCGTACACTCCATCACACATGGGTACAACGCTTATACACTCCATCACATGGTGGGCGTCTCAGCGCTAATACATTCCAATGCACGGTGGGTGTCTCAGCGCTTGTACATTCCATTACATAGTGGCTGTCATAGTGGGATCGGTATGAAACACCTACAATCAAAATCCCGACGGTCAAAATCCCGACAAGGTCAAAATTCCAACATTTAAAATACAGAGGGGTCAAAATACCAACATGTTAAATGTTGACAGGTCAAAATGCCAACACAAGATTTACATTGTTTTTGGGTGTGTACGTCGACATAGGTCAACATGGACACCATATACAGTAAGTGTACTGCGTCCCCTTGCATGGCTCGCTGCGCTTGGCACACTATTATATTCCCCTCCAGGTCCACTGGGATGGTAAAGTATGAACAAGTCGGTTTCAATGAAACAATCATGAAAAACTTTTTGAACTGTCAACATTATAAATATCGGTATTTTGACCTTGTCGGTATTTTAAATGTCCGTATTTTGACCATGGGGGTAATTCTGAATTGATCGCAGAAGCAAGTTTGTTAGCAATTGGGCAAAACCCTGTGCACTGCAGGGGAGGCAGATGTAACATGTGCAGAGAGAGTTAGATTTGGGTGGGTTATTTTGTTTCTGTGCAGGGTAAATACTGCCTGCTTTATTTTTACACTGCAATTTAGATTTCAATTTGAATACACCCCACATAAATCTAACTCTATATGCACATGTTACATCTGCCCCTTTCCCCCCCCCTTCCCCTGCAGTGCACATGGGGGGTCATTCCGAGTTGTTCGCTCGATATTTTTTTCTTGCAACGGAGCGATTAGTCGCTAATGCGCATGCGCAATGTCCGCAGTGCAACTGCGCCAAGTAAATTTGCTATGCAGTTAGGTATTTTACTCACGGCATTACAAGGTTTTTTCTTCGTTCTGGTGATCGTAATGTGATTGACAGGAAGTGGGTGTTTCTGGGCGGAAACTGGACGTTTTATGGGTGTGTGCGAAAAAACGCTACCGTTTCTGGGAAAAACGCGGGAGTGGCTGGAGAAACGGGTGAGTGTCTGGGCGAATGCTGGGTGTGTTTGTGACGTCAAACCAGGAACGACAAGCACTGAACTGATCGCAGATGCCGAGTAAGTGTGGAGCTACTCTGAAACTGCTAAGAAGTGTCTATTCGCAATTTTGAGAAACTTTCCTTCCCAATTTTGATAAGCTAAGATTCACTCCCAGTAGGCGACGGCTTAGCGTGTGCAAAGCTGCCTAAAGCAGCTTGCGAGCGAACAACTCGGAATGAGGGCCTTGATTTTGCCCAACTGCTAACAAAATTGCTGCTACGATCAACTCAGAATTAGGCCCCTTGGGGTAAATTTACTAAGGTGGGAGATTTTTAGAACTGGTGATGTTGCCCATGGCAACCAATCAGATTCTACTTACTATTTGTCTAGCTGCTTCTAGCAGATAATAGATATAATCTGATTGGTTGCTATGGGCAACATCACCAGTTCTAAAAAATCTCCCACCTTAGTAAATTTACCCCCATGTCTGGATTTTGACTGTCGATCAGTTGCTTTCGGTATTTTGACCATTTGGCTTTTGATTGTCGGTAAATTGACTGCATCCCGTCATAGTGCTTGTACACTCCATCGCATGATGGACATCATTCATACACCCCATAACGTGGTGGGCGTCTCAGGACTCGCACACTCCATAACACGGTGGGCATCTCAGCGCTCATACACTCCATCACACATGGGACAACGCTTGTAAACTCCATCACATGGTGGGCGTCTCAGCGCTCATACATTCCATTGCACAGTGGATGTCATAGTGTTTGTATTCTACATCGCATGGTGGACATCATTTATACACCCCATAACGTGGTGGGCATATCAGCACTCGTACACTCCATCTCATGGTGGGTGTCTCAGCGCTCGTACACCCCATCATACATAGGACAACGCTTGTACACTCCATCACACGGTGGGTGTCTCAGCACTCGTAAGCTCCATCACACATGGGACAACGCTTGTACACTCCATCACACGGTGGGCGTCTCAGCACTCGTACGCTCCATCACACATGGGACAACGCTTGTACACTCCATCACACGGTGGGTGTCTCAGCACTCGTAAGCTCCATCACACATGGGACAACGCTTGTACACTCCATCTCCCGGTGGGCGTCTCAGCGCTCGTACACCCCATCATACATAGGACAACGCTTGTACACTCCATCTCATGGTGGGCATCTCAGCACTCGTACGCTCCATCACACATGGGACAACGCTTGTACACTCCATCACACGGTGGGTGTCTCAGCACTCGTACGCTCCATCACACATGGGACAACGCTTGTACACTCCATCACACGGTGGGCGTCTCAGCACTCGTACACCCCATCACACATGGGACAACGCTTGTACACTCCATCTCCCGGTGGGCGTCTCAGCACTCGTACGCTCCATCACACATGGGACAACGCTTGTACACTCCATCTCCCGGTGGGTGTCTCAGCACTCGTACGCTCCATCACACATGGGACAACGCTTGTACACTCCATCACACGATGGGTGTCTCAGCGCTCGTACACCCCATCACACATGGGACAACGCTTGTACACTCCATCACACGGTGTGCGTCTCAGCACTCGTACGCTCCATCACACATGGGACAATGCTTGTACACTCCATCTCCCGGTGTGCGTCTCAGCACTCGTACGCTCCATCACACATGGGACAACGCTTGTACACTCCATCACACATGGGAAAACGCTTGTACACTCCATCACACGGTGGGCGTCTCAGCACTCGTACGCTCCATCACACATGGGACAACGCTTGTACACTCCATCTCCCGGTGGGCATCTCAGCACTCGTACACCTCATCACACGATGGGCGTCTCAGCGCTCGTACACTCCATCACACATGGGATAACGCTTGTACACTCCATCACACGATAGGCGTCTCAGCACTTGTACGCTCCATCACACATGGTACAACGCTTGTACACTCCATCACACGGTGGGCGTCTCAGCACTCGTACACCCCATCACACAATGGGCGTCTCAGCACTCGTGTACCCCATCACACATGGGACAACGCTTGTACACTCCTTCACACGATGGGCGTCTCAGCACTCGTACACTTCATCACACATGGGACAACACTTGTACACTCCATCACACATGGGACAACGCTTGTACACTCCATCACACATGGGACAACGCTTGTACACTCCATAACATGGTGGGCGTCTCAGCGCTTGTACACTCCATCACACATGGGATAACGCTTGTACACTCCATCACACGGTGGGCGTCTCAGCACTCGTACACTTCATCACACATGGTACAACACTTGTACACTCCATCACACATGGGACAACGCTTGTACACTCCATCACACATGGGACAACGCTTGTACACTCCATAACATGGTGGGCGTCTCAGCGTTCGTACACTCCATCACACATGGGACAACACTTGTACACTCCATCACACATGGGATAACGCTTGTACACTCCATTACACGATAGGCGTCTCAGCACTCGTACACTCCATCACACATGGGACAACACTTGTACACTCCATCACACATGGGACAACGCTTGTACACTCCATCACACATGGGACAACGCTTGTACACTCCATTACACGATAGGCGTCTCAGCACTCGTACACTCCATCACACATAGGACAACACTTGTACACTCCATCACACAGTGGGCGTCTCAGCGCTCGTACACTCCATCACACGATAGGCGTCACAGCACTCGTACACTCCATCACACATGGGACAACGCTTGTACACTCCATCACACGGTGGGTGTCTCAGCGCTCGTACACTTCATCACACATAGGATAACGCTTGTACACCCCATCACACTGTGGGCGTCTTAGGGCACACACACTCCATCACACTGTGGGCGTCTTAGGGCACACACACTCCATCACACTGTGGGCGTCTTAGGGCACACACACTTCATCACACAGTGGGTGTCTCAGCACTCGTACACTCCATCACGCTGTGGGCGTCTCAGCACTCGTACACCCCTTCACACATGGGACAACGCTTGTACACTCCATCACACGGTGGGCGTCTCAGCACTCGTACACCCCATCACACATGAGACAATGCTTGTACACTCCATCACACATGGGACAACGCTTGTACACTCCATGACATGGTAGGTGTCTGTTATGAGCCACGGCTGTGGCTCATTTCCATTTTTGCATTTTGGTTATGTATTTTATGTTATTCTTCTGTTCATGTTCCCCGTGGGTGTCATGGGGAGCTCGGAGCTCACCCTTAAGGAGGGGATACTGTTATGAACCACAGGTAGTGGTTCATTCCTATTTTATGTTTATAAAGTTGCCTTGCATGCCAGGATTTCCCGTTGCTCTGTTTTAGAATAATCTTGTCTGCTGCCGCTGGTGAGTCTGTGTAATTGCAGCTTGTTCCCATGTGTTCAGCCTCACCTCGCTGCTAATTGCATCTTGTCAGTTTGGAGTCATGCAACAGGGCAGCTGCACGAGATAATTAATTAGGCCTCTCTGTTATATGCTGGCTGACTGCAATTCACAGACGCTGGTGATATTTCTAGGTTTCCAGTCTGCTTGAGTTCTGAGCTTGTTCCTGCCAGTTCCTGAATTCCTGTGTCAGTCCCTGTGTCGATTCCTGTGTCTGATCCCGTGTCCTGCCGTTAAGCGTTCCTGTCCTGAAGTCCAGTGGCTTTGCCTGTGCCTGGTCAAGTTTCTGGCTTCTTGGTGTCCACCGGTCTGTCGTTTGGGATTCTGCCTGTCCTCCAGTTCTGAGAGTCTGTGTCGGCAGCATTGGAGGTTCCTGTCCATTTGCCAGTATTCGTACCGGTTCCGTGAGTAGCGGCTCTGCATAGGCCGCTGTATTCCGTTATTATTTCTGTCACTGGTGTTTTGCAGAGGGTTCTGCTTATGCTGTCACCGCCGGTACACAAAAGTATTGTGTCGGCGTGTGGTCAGCATTTCCTTTGTTGTTCTTTTCCTTTGGCGGCAAGCCGCACATACATTTAGTTTTAGGCTAGTTAGTAGCCCCTGGCTTTGGTTGTTTCAGTTAGAGGGCCCCTTGTTATCACCCTGTCTCGGTACACTCTTTGTCTCTCATTAAGACCTGAGGGGGCATCGAAGTTGGGCAGACGTAATCCGCCCTTCAAACGCGGCTGCCATGGGCTCAAGCCACCATAGTCTCGCAAGAGTGTACTGACAGCACGGGCGAGACAACGGAGATAGGGCGCCAGGGGCTATTCCCTTTCCATTCCCCTTTCCCAGCATTACGTCGGACTCACTTCATAACATCTCCCTTATTCTTAGCACCAGGAACCTAACAGTGTCTCAGCACTCGTACACTTCATCACACATAGGACAACACTTGTACACTCCATCACACGGTGGGCGTCTCAGCACTCGTACACTCCATCACACGATAGGCGTCTCAGCACTCGTACACTTCATCACACATGGTACAATGCTTGTACACTCCATCACACGATGGGCGTCTCAGCACTTGTACACTCCATCACACGATGGGCGTCTCAGCGCTCGTACACTCCATCACACATGGGACAACGCTTGTACACTCCATCACACGGTGGCCGTCTCAGCACTCGTACACTCCATCACACAATAGGCGTCTCAGCACTCGTACACTTCATCACACATGGGACAACGCTTGTACACTCCATCACACGATGGGCGTCTCAGCGCTCGTACACTCCATCACACATGGTACAACGCTTGTACACTCCATCACACGATGGACGTCTCAGCACTCGTACACTCCATCACACATGGGACAACGCTTGTACACTCCATCACACGGTGGGCGTCTCAGCACTCGTACACTCCATCACACATAGGACAACGCTTGTACACTCCATCACACGATGGGCGTCTCAGCGCTCGTACACTCCATCACACATAGGACAACGCTTGTACACTCCATCACACGGTGGGCGTCTCAGCACTCGTACACCCCATCACACATAGGATAACGCTTGTACACTCCATCACGCGGTGGGCGTCTCAGCACTCGTACACTCCATCACACATGGGACAACGCTTGTACACTCCATCACACTGTGGGCATCTCAGCACTTGTACACTCTATCACACATGGGATAACGCTTGTACACTCCATCACACTGTGGGCATCTCAGCACTTGTACACTCTATCACACATGGGATAACGCTTGTACACTCCGTCACACTGTGGGCATCTCAGCACTTGTACACTCTATCACACATGGGATAACGCTTGTACACTCCATCACACTGTGGGCATCTCAGCACTCGTACACTCTATCACACATGGGATAACGCTTGTACACTCCGTCACACTGTGGGCATCTCAGCACTTGTACACTCTATCACACATGGGATAACGCTTGTACACTCCATCACACTGTGGGCATCTCAGCACTTGTACACTCCATCACACATGGAACAACGCTTGTACACTCCATCACACATGGGATAACGCTTGTACACTCCATCACACGGTGGGCGTCTCAGCACTTGTACACTCCATCACACATGGAACAACGCTTGTACACTCCGTCACACTGTGGGCATCTCAGCACTTGTACACTCCATCACACATGGAACAACGCTTGTACACTCCATCACACTGTTATGCACACCAGTGCCTGCAGGAAAGTACTGGTGTCAGAACTGTTATGCAAAACAAATGGACTCACAGACAGACTGGGGAATATGACATAACGTACACAGAAGGTGATAGGGTAACAAAATACACACAAAGGGAACAGAGAAGCCCAGAGGCTAAGGAACTGGGTATCTCCCTTGTATTAGAACTGCTCAGATGGGAAAAGCAAGATGTTGTGTTTTAATACGTAGAGAACCCGAAATGCTGTTGCTAAGGGCAACAGCAAAACCCTAAAGGGTTACCAACGGGTGTGGCAGTAAACTCCTTGGTCAGAGATGGAATGATAGACACAAGGAGAGTCTCCACAATCCTAATTCTCACTTGCAGTGCACAAGTTCAGCTTACTGCCGCTAAACTGACCCCTGACACCTAGCACAATGAGACAGGATTAGACAGGCAAGTCTTAGAATACAGCCGCAAACTTGCTAAGTTCACAGAGTAGTAACAGAACCCCAGCAAGCTAAACGACTGACTCCAGTCTTACTGCTAGGTCTGGATTGGCAGAGTGTAATACCAAATCCCCAGGCCTATTTGCAGTAAGCAACAAACAAATACAAAGCTACACAGTACTGGCTAACTTTCATGAACTGACTAACCAACAAAGATTCAGCAGCATCTGCTTACCCTGAAAAGAGGCCTTATAAAACAGGTGCTGTCCACGCCCCACTCAGACCTCACAGACTGTGAGCACAAAAACCAGCACCGGATCCCCTGCCGTGCACAGAGCCTGTAACCACTGCACAGCAAAAGACCCGAACCGGAGTATCAGCTGCGCTCAGGTTACTCCGCTAGCACTTGTCTCCCGGTTGCCATGACGACGTGGCAGCACAGGGCAGGAGACCCTAACAGTACCCCCCCTCTGACGAGGGGTCAAAGAACCCCTACCACCGGGTTTATCGGGGAACTGCGAGAAGAAAGAGCGTATCAGTCTGGGGGCATGAAGATCACAACTGCGCACCCACGACCGCTCCTCCGGGCCATACCCCTTCCAGTGCACCAAAAATGACAGCCGACCCCGAACCACCTTGGAGTCAAGAATCCTTTCAACAACAAACTCCCACTGGCCACGTATCAGAAGAGGGGAAGGTCTTCCACTGGAAGAAGGATTACTAATCGCCCGTTTTAAAAGGGAACAATGAAATGTTTTATTGATACCCAAAGAACGGGGCAGATCTAACTGAAATGCCACCGGATTGATAACCCTGGTGATCTTATAAGGGCCGATGAACCGGGGGCCTAACTTATGAGATGGCTGTCTCAACTTCAAATTCTTGGTAGACAACCAGACGAAGTCTCCTAATTTGAAGCTGCAGGGTCTTTTCCGCTTATCAAAAACCCTTTTGGTCACTAATGACACAGACACAAGGGCTTTCTTCACTTTCTGCCAAATACCTCTAAGGACCGAAACCACAGAGGAACCACCAGGCGTGGAGTCCAGGGGGTCAAAAGAATTGGCCTTAGGATGATGCCCATACACACAAAGGAAGGGAGAGATCCCTGTAGCAGAGTGAGCCGCGTTGTTATAGGCAAACTCCGCCATGGACAGATGAGCAACCCAGTCAGTCTGACACTTGGAGACATAACACCTGAGGAACTGCTCCAAGGACTGGTTCACCCTTTCAGTCTGCCCATTAGACTGCGGATGGTAGCCTGACGACAAGCTGACAGAAATCTGCAGATCGGAACAAAATGCCCTCCAGAATTTGGCCACAAACTGGGATCCGCGGTCAGAGACCACATCAAGTGGCAACCCGTGGAGACGCACAACATGCAGCATAAATAATTCAGACAGGCGTCTGGCTGATGGCAGCCCAACCAGTGGAACGAAGTGCGCCATCTTCGAAAACCTGTCAACGACAACCCAGATGGCTGTCATCCCCGAGGATTTGGGCAAGTCCACCACAAAATCCATTGAAATGTGGGTCCATGGCTTAGATGGGATAGAGAGTGGATGTAATGGGCCAACAGGAACCCCTCTAGGAGTCTTATTTCGGGCACAGATGTCACATGCCCGAACCCACTGATCCACATCCTTAGCCACCGAGGGCCACCACACCGCCCTAGATAGCAACTCCCGAGTTCTGGCAATACCCGGGTGACCTGCCGACTTCTTGGCATGGAATTCCAGGAACACTCGCTGTCTTAACCTAGGAGGCACAAACAAAAGACCTACCGGAAGGTCTGGAGGAGCCTGCTCCTGTGCTCTAAGGACTAATGATAAGAGGTCCTGGGTAATGCCCACTTTAATACATGATGGGGAAACAATGGGCAACGGCTCCTCGGTGGTCTCCTGGATTGGAGCAAAACTCCGTGAGAGCGCATCAGCCTTGATGTTTTTTGACCCGGGGCGATATGTTATCAAAAAATTAAAGCGAGCAAAAAACAAAGCCCATCGTGCCTGCCTGGCATTGAGACGCTTCGCTGACTCTAAATATGCCAGATTCTTATGGTCAGTGAGAATTGAGACCACAAACTTAGCCCCCTCAAGCCAGTGTCTCCACTCCTCGAGTGCATCCTTAATAGCCAACAATTCCCGGTTACCCACGTCATTTTTCATCTCGGCAGGCGAAAATTTATGGGAAAAGTAAGCACAGGGATGAAGGCGATTATCAGACACTCCCATCTGAGAAAGCACTGCCCCAATACCCATCTCAGAGGCATCCACCTCCACCACAAAAGGACGCTCTGGATCTGGGTGTCGCAGCACCTTGGCCGAAACAAATGCCCTTTTGAGACGGGCAAAAGCCGCTTTAGCCTCACAAGACCAGTGAGCAACATCCGCCCCTTTCTTAGTGAGTGCCACCAAGGGCGCCACTATAGACGAAAATCCAGCGATAAATCGTCTATAAAAATTCGCAAAGCCCAGGAAATGCTGAAGCGCCTTCAAACTAGTGGGCTGCACCCAATCCAGGACTGCCTGTACCTTGGAACCCTCCATTTGGAAACCTTCTGGGGAGATAATATATCCTAGAAATGCGATTTGCTGAACTTCAAATTCGCACTTCTCCAGCTTCGCCCCAAGCCGGTGGTCTCTGAGTTTCTGGAGGACTAAGCGTACATGCTTCCGATGTTCCTCCAGGGAATGGGAGAAGATTAGGATGTCATCTAAGTATACAACTAAGAATCTATCCAAATATTCCCTGAGCACATCATTCATGAAATCCTGGAAGACTGCCGGGGCATTACAGAGCCCAAAAGGCATCACCAAATATTCATAATGCCCTGAGTGGGTATTAAAGGCAGTCTTCCAATCATCCCCCTCTCTTATTCGGATTAAATTGTACGCACCGCGTAGGTCAATCTTAGAAAAAATGGTGGCAGTACGAAGCTGGTCAAACAAGACCGAAATGAGAGGCAGTGGGTATGAGTTTTTAATCGTGATACGGTTCAATTCCCTGAAGTCGATGCAGGGTCGCAACGAACCGTCCTTTTTACCCACGAAGAAGAACCCCGACCCAACTGGAGACTGTGAAGGTCTGATAAATCCCTTAGCCAAGTTCTCCTGAATGTACTCTGCCATAGCCTGAGTCTCAGGACGTGACAGGGAGTACAACTTGCTCTTGGGAAGCTTAGCATTTGGCAACAAATCAATGGCACAGTCATAGGGGCGATGGGGAGGTAGTACCTCTGCAACTTTTTTGGAGAACACGTCCGCAAAATCTGCATAACACCCTGGCAATCCTGGCAAACTTAGCTGCGAGAGCCTGACTGGAAGGCTCAAGCAACTCCTGAAACAATCAGTACCCCAACTAAGAATCTCCCCAGAGACCCAGTCAAATTGAGGATTGTGGGCCCTTAACCAGGGTAACCCCAACACCAATGGGGCAAAAGTACAGACAGTCACATAAAAGGACAATTTTTCAGAGTGTGTGGCTCCAATAAACAAAGAAATCTGGCTAGTGCAAGAGGTAATTTTACCTTGGGATAATGGTTCCCCGTTTAACCCACAAATCTCAATTTCCGATGCCAAGGGTACTAAGGGAACAGAGTGTTTCAGGGCGAATTAGCGGTCCATAAAAACCTCGTCGGCCCCACTGTCCACAAAGGCCTCAGTCTTGACAGTTTGACCGAGGATCTTCAAGGTCACCGGAATGATAAAAGTCTTCTTGGGAAATTCTGACTTCTGGCCTGACAGGATATTTCCCATCACCCTCAGACCCTGAAGTTTTCCGGCTTTTCTGGGCATGATACTACCACATGACCTTTATTCCCACAGTACAAACACAACCCCTGCTGTCTCCTCCGCGTCTTCTCACGCGAGGAGAGGCGGGTAGCCCCAATCTGCATAGGCTCCTCAGAAAATTCCTCAGAGTCTGAGGTTCCCTTGGGAAGGAAGGAAATCTCAGTCTCCCTTTCAAGCCTACGCTCTCTCAGCCGTCTATCCACCCGGATGGATAACTGCATGAGCTGATCCAAGCTATCAGGCAAGGGATATTGTACCAGTTGGTCCTTTATCTGGTTAGAAAGACCTCTTCGGTACTGGTGTCTCAGGGCTGGGTCATTCCACTGGGTATCATGGGCCAATCTCCGAAACTCCGTACAGTAAACCTCAACTGGCCTTCGCCCTTGCTTAAGGATCGAAATCTGAGCCTCGGCTGAGGCCATCTTGTCAGGGTCATCATACAACATGCCCAGTGCCGTAAAAAAAGCATCAACACTTTTAAGCGACGGACAGTCAGGCTGCAACCCATATGCCCAGACCTGTGGGTCTCCTTGTAGCAAGGAAATCACTATGCCCACCCGCTGAATCTCCGACCCAGAAGACTGAGGCCTAAGCCGGAAGTATAGCTTGCAGCTCTCCTTGAAACAAAAGAACTGCGAGCGATCTCCAGAAAAACGATCCGGGAGATTTACTTTCGGCTCCTTAACCCCTGCTGGTGCTGCTGCTGCTGCGGGAGCTCCGTCAGCAGCCTGGGAGGTGTGCATTTTAATGGACAAATCATTAAATTGTCGAGTCAGGACCTGCACCTGATCGACCACCTGTTGCAACGTATTTTGAGGGGTATGCTCCATATTCCCACAAAATTTCAACAGGAGTATTAGGCTGCTGAATATGTTATGCACACCAGTGCCTGCAGGAAAGTACTGGTGTCAGAACTGTTATGCAAAACAAATGGACTCACAGACAGACTGGGGAATATGACATAACGTACACAGAAGGTGATAGGGTAACAAAATACACACAAAGTGAACAGAGAAGCCCAGAGGCTAAGGAACTGGGTATCTCCCTTGTATTAGAACTGCTCAGATGGGAAAAGCAAGATGTTGTGTTTTAATACGTAGAGAACCCGAAATGCTGTTGCTAAGGGCAACAGCAAAACCCTAAAGGGTTACCAACGGGTGTGGCAGTAAACTCCTTGGTCAGAGATGGAATGATAGACACAAGGAGAGTCTCCACAATCCTAATTCTCACTTGCAGTGCACAAGTTCAGCTTACTGCCGCTAAACTGACCCCTGACACCTAGCACAATGAGACAGGATTAGACAGGCAAGTCTTAGAATACAGCCGCAAACTTGCTAAGTTCACAGAGTAGTAACAGAACCCCAGCAAGCTAAACGACTGACTCCAGTCTTACTGCTAGGTCTGGATTGGCAGAGTGTAATACCAAATCCCCAGGCCTATTTGCAGTAAGCAACAAACAAATACAAAGCTACACAGTACTGGCTAACTTTCATGAACTGACTAACCAACAAAGATTCAGCAGCATCTGCTTACCCTGAAAAGAGGCCTTATAAAGCAGGTGCTGTCCACGCCCCACTCAGACCTCACAGACTGTGAGCACAAAAACCAGCACCGGATCCCCTGCCGTGCACAGAGCCTATAACCACTGCACAGCAAAAGACCCGAACCGGAGTATCAGCTGCGCTCAGGTTACTCCACTAGCACTTGTCTCCCGGTTGCCATGACGACGTGGCAGCACAGGGCAGGAGACCCTAACACACACTGTGGGCATCTCAGCACTTGTACACTTTATCACACATGGGATAACGCTTGTACACTCCGTCACACTGTGGGCATCTCAGCACTTGTACACTCTATCACACATGGGATAACGCTTGTACACTCCATCACACGGTGGGCGTCTCAGCACTCGTACACTCCATCACACATAGGACAACGCTTGTACACTCCATCACACATGGGATAACGCTTGTACACTCCATCACACGGTGGGCGTCTCAGCACTCGTACACTCCATCACACATGGGATAACGCTTGTACACTCCATCACATTGTGGGCATCTCAGCACTTGTACACTCTATCACACATGGAACAACGCTCGTACACCCCATCACACTGTGGGCGTCTCAGCACTCGTACACACCCCATCACACATGGGAAAAAGCTTGTACACTCCATCACACAGTGGGCGTCTCAGCACTCGTACACTCCATCACACATAGGACAACGCTTGTACACTCCATCACACGGTGGGCGTCTCAGCACTCGTACACCCCATCACACATGGGAAAAAGCTTGTACACTCCATCACACAGTGGGCGTCTCAGCACTCGTACACTCCATCACACATAGGACAACGCTTGTACACTCCATCACACGGTGGGCGTCTCAGCACTCGTACACCCCATCACACATAAGAAAAAGCTTGTACACTCCATCACACATGTGAAAAAGCTTGTACA